>NC_045444.1:81667653-81983297 GCF_002776525.5 Piliocolobus tephrosceles
TTTTTTTTTTTTTTTTTTTCACTTTAAGTTCTGGGATACATGTGCAGAATGTGCAAGTTTGTTAGATAGGTATACACGTGCCATGGTGCTTTGCTGCACCTATCAACCCGTCATCTAGGTTTTAAGCCCTGCATGCATCATCATGGACAATGATGCATGCAAATTCCTAATTTGTCCTAATGCTCTCCCTCCCTTTGCCCTCCACCCACTGACAGGCCCTGTTGTATAATGTTCCCCTCCCTGTGTCCATGTGTTATTGTTCAGCTCCCACTTATGAGTGACAACATGTGGTGTTTGGTTTTCTGTTCCTGTATTAGTTTGCTGAGAATGATCATTTCTAGCTTCATCCATGTCCCTGCAAAGGACAGGATCTCATTCTTTTTTATGGCTGCATGGCCCTGAAATTTTTATATCATAAGTACATTCTTGAATGATTGTACATTTCTTATTGCACATTTCTTATTGCACTCTCTCTTTACAAAACTTTTGTTTCTTTGCATAACTCTTTGCAAAAGAGCTATCAGCATGTTTGTAGCCCAGGAATAAAAATGGTAGTACTTGCAATAGAGATTATCAGTCTTTTAGAATAGTCTCACCATCCCCCCACACAGTCATATTTCATGTTTATTTCTTTTTAAAATTCAGGCAAATCAAATTAACTTAAAATTTAATTTAAAATTAATTTAAAATTCAGGCAAATCAAATTAATTTTATTCTGAGATTTTTACAATACCCTTGAAATTACTGTAAATATATTAGCTTGTTAGGAAAACCAGGATTTCTGGATTGAGATTGTGACTAATTTAGAAATTTAAAACATATTAACTAGAGTTACAATTTTTGCAGTCTTCAAATCTTCAAATGTGGTGGGAGGGTTATATTTTTTCTTTTTTTTTCTTTCCTTTTCTTTCTTTCTTCCTTTTTTTTTTGAGATGGAGTCTCACTCTGTCGCCCAGGCTGGAGTGCAGTGACCGGATCTCAGCTCACTGCAAGCTCCGCCTCCCGGGTTTACGCCATTCTCCTGCCTCAGCCTCCCGAGTAGCTGGGACTACAGGCACCCACCATCACACCCGGCTAATTTTTTGTATGGTTTTTAGTAGAGACGGGGTTTCACCGTGTTAGCCAGGATGGTCTCGACCTCCTGACCTTGTGATCCGCCCGTCTCGGCCTCCCAAAGTGCTGGGATTACAGACTTGAGCCACCGCGCCCGGCCTCCTTTTCTTTCTTTCTTTCTTCCTTTTTTTTTTTTTTTAAGACAGACTCTTGCTCTTATCGCCCAGGCTGCAGTGCAGTGGCGCGATCTCAGCTCACTGCAACCTCCACCTCCCAGGTTCAAATGATTCTCCTGCCTCAACCTCCTGAGTAGCCAGAATTACAGGCATGTGCCACCACACCCAGCTAATTTTTGTATTTTGGGTAGAGGTGGGATTTCACTATGTTGGTCAGGCTGGATGATCCATCACCTCGGCCTCCCAAAGTGCTGGGATTACAGGTGTGAGCCACTGCACCTGGCCAGGGTTATATTTTTCTTAATTGGTGCATCAAAATTAATCCATGTCAAGTTTGCACACTAGTGATGTCCAGCTCTGCTGTCATTTCACTTCTCTAAGAGACTAATACCTTCTTCTTCTTTATCTTTCTTAACTTCCTCCAAGGAAACCTTGCTAGAAATCAAGTCTGGCCAGTTTTGCTAGTTCTTGCCTTAAGTATAAGTGCTATCTTTAAAATCATAGAATCCTGCATGCTAGTCTGAGATGTTTTTAATTAGGCCAAAACATGTCTTAGCCTGAGAATGTATCTGCATAATTCTAGGTTTTAATATATAAGACAGCTAGCCAAGAGAATATTATATGTGGATTTTTGTTGTTAAACCTATTGAAACTAACTTAATTTGATTCTCTATAAAAATCTTTCCTCTACCTCCTGAAATCTTTTAATTAGATACTGCTCTGAGTATGCCAACAATCACTTGACATTCTGTTGTTTTTAGCTCATGGTTACCTACATTTCTCTCCTATTTCTTCTCTTGTTACTCCCACCACTTACTACAACCCCAAAGAGCTTCTTTGTGCCTTGTTTTATGTAATCAGGAAGAATGACTCTGCTCTGGTATGAAGGAGAATCATTCCAAATCTAACAAGAACCATTCAGTTTTCAGAACCTGAGAAGGAGACCATTAGTCATAGTTTTGAGGGCCATCACTGCCAGAGGCCTCTTGCAGTAGCCCTTGCTGAAAGAAGTAAGGGCTTGTGTGAGGACTCAGGCAAGGGGGCGCCCAGGCTGCCCTTCCCTTGGCCAGATGTGCCCACACCATGCCACTGAGCTAGAAAGCCAGCACAGACTCTCTGTCTTCCTTAAGATGCCAAGAGGAGGAAACACACACTTTTCCTGAAAAAAAAAAGGGGGGGGGGTGCGTTATAGGCCAGGTGCAGTGGCTCATGCCTGTAATCCCAGCACTCTGGGAGGCCGAGGCAGACAGATCACCAGAGGTCAGGAATTTGAGACCAGCCTGGCCAACATGGTAAAACCCTGTCTCTACTAAAAATACAAAAATTTGCTGAATGTGCTGGTGGCAGCCTGTAATCCCAGGTACTTGGGAGGCTGAGGCAGGAGAATTGCTTGAGCCTGAGAGGCAGAGGTTGCAGTGAGCCGAGATCGTGCCATTGCACTCCAGCCTGGGCAACAAGAGCGAGACTCTGTCTCAAAAAAAAAAAAAGGGTTGTAAATCATGGTACAAGTCTATAGTACTATGGCTATAGTACTATGGGTTCTTTGTAACTCCTGTACTTAGGTATTATGTTGGGTTGTCCTGGGAGGACACTTCAGTGCCAGCCTTCTTTTTTTTTTTTTTTTTTGCGATGGAGTCTAGCTCTGTCTCCCAGGCTGGAGTGCAATGGTGTGATCTCAGCTCACTGCAACATCCACCTCCCAAGTTCAAGTGATTCTCCTGCCTCAGCCTCCTGAGTAGCTGGGATTACCCACCACAGCCGGCTAATTTTTGTATTTTGGGTAGAAATGGGGTTTCACTGTGTTGACCAGGCTGGTCTTGAACCCCTGACCTTGAGTGATCCACCAGCCTCAGCCTCCCAAAGTATTGGGATTACAGGCATGAGCTACTGCGCCTGGTCTGCCAGCCTTCTTTTGAAAACCTTTAACTCAGCCAGGTATCGTGGCTTATGCCTGTAATCCCTGTGCTCAAGCACTTTGGGAAGCTGAGCCCAGGAGTTCATACTGAACTCTCATATGTTCATACTGAACAGATACATACTGAAACCTCATCTGTTAAAGATATGTAAAACCTGTCACTGGTTTCTGAGTATGCTTTGATTTTGAGGATGTCCAGGGCCACTGGCCAGCTCTACCTGTGTGAAGTAGAAAAAGTCACCCTTCCCCATCGGCAGGGGAATACAGTCTCATGCCAGGCACTTGGCTTCTCTGGCGTGCTTATGTAGTAATAGCCAGCACAAGTGTGTGTGTGGCTGCCTGGTGGCTATATCAGTGAGTGTGGCTGCAGGGTCACTATAGTTTAGGAAATAGTTTGTCCTTGATGCCTCTTGATACTACTTCCAGACAATGATAGCCAGGGAGTACAAGGAAGTTACAGAGCAGATAAGGCTGGTGATTATCACAAATTCTTCAGAGAAAGGCAATAATGGGTGGAGAAAAACAAAGGCTGCTCTTTGGGATGTCTCAGCTTAAATTTCCCTTCCTCACAGAGATCTTCTTTTGTCAACCCACCTAGAGTGAAATGCTGGTTTTTTTGTCTTCTTACGAGTGACATTTACTTGTATTTGTGTGATTATCTTATTTATTAACTATCTTTTCAAATATTTCTGTGAGGTGTTTACCAATATATCCCCAACCCATAGCTAACTACTTGACACAGAGTTGGCACTTATTAGACATTTGTCAAATGAAGAAGTGTCTTTAGCAGCATCTGGCCATGGCAAGGCAGGGAAGTATGAAGGGAATCTAAAATTACAAGAAGACAGAGGACGCATGACAGCCCTTGTTCAGAGGGATGCAGTCTATTTGATTTCCCGTGCCACAGGCTTTCTTCAATCCTGTCACCTTTTTCCAGATAGGAGTTGGTGGGCAGTTGATGTTTCATTGTTTGTTTTTAGCTACCATCCACTGAGAATGTCAGGCACTGTGCTAAGGACTTCATTTACATACATTAAGTCATCCAACCTGCACAACAAGTACTCTATGAAGTATGTTTAATTATTATCCTATTTTACAAATAAAGAAACAGACTTGGAGGGTATGGCAGGGTGGTGTTTGTGTGTGTGGTTATGTAACTAACACAATAAATGGCGATGCCAAGACTCAAACCCAGATCTATCTAACCCCAAATAATGCACTCTTATCTCTTCAGGTCTTGTTTATTTTGTAAAATATGTGCTTTGGTTTCAGACCCTGAATTAATGCATTCTTAAACATTATATTGCCTTCACTTTGAACAAAGTGATATGAGGCAAGAGATTAATAATGCAAATGCCTATGACCAACTTGTTTACCCTGCATCTAATGGCCCATCTACATTTGGTCTTTCTGGACTGTGACCTAATCTAATCTAGTAAGTCTTGGCCTCCATATTCATTTCCTTATTTTGCTCCCTTCATTGGTGCTCACTCCCCATATTTCAGGCGAAGAGCCACTGCACAGTGACTACAGCCCCCAGACAGATGTAGGCTGTTTCTTACCCTAAGCCAGGAACACGGGGGTCTGGTTATGTAGTTCAACAGGGAACAATGCTTAGTCTTCCAAGTTGAGGAGTTTCTCTTTTTTTTTTTTTCACTTTAGAATTTAACTGGCCAGGCGTGGTGGTTCACACCTGTAATTCTGGCACTTTGAGAGGCTGAGACGAGTGGATTGCTTGAGGTCAGGAGTTCTAGACCAGCCTGGGCAACATGGCAAAGCCCTGTCTCTACAAACAATATAAAAATTAGCTGAGCATGGTGGCACCTGTAGTCCCAGCTACTGGGGAGGCTGAGGTAGGAGGATCACCTGAGCCTGGGGAAGTTAAGCCTGCAGTGGACCATGATTGTGCTACTGCACTCTAGCCTGGGTCACAGAGTGAGACCCTGTCTCAAAATATATATACTCTCTCTATATATATATACTCTATATATACACTATATATATACTCTATATATACACACATGTATATTTATATATAACAAATATATATATTCTGCAATGAACATGGGAATGCAGATACTTCTTTTACATATTGATTTCATTTTCTTTGAATATGCACCCACCCAGTAGTGGGATTGCTGAATCATATGGTAATTCTAGTTTCAGTTTTCTGAGGAACCTCTATACTGTTTTCCATCGTGGCTGTATTCATTTACATTTCCACTATCAGCACACCAGGGTTCCCTTTTCTCCACACCCTTGCCAACACTTATTATCTTTCATTTTTTGATAATAGAAATTCTAAAACGTGTGAGGTGATATATTATTGTGGTTTTAATTTTCATTTCCCTGAGGTTTAATGATGCTGAGTATATTTTTATGTATCTGTTGGCCATCTGCTTGTTTTCTTTTGATAAATATGTATTTTGGTCCTTTTGCTGGTTTTTTGATTGGGTTAATTGTTTTCTTGCTATTGAGTTGTTTGAGTTAGGAGGTGGTATTTGATATCATTTCAGTTAAGAATCCTTCCAGACCATACCCTCCTTGAAGGCGCCACATACAGTCGTATCAGGCTTCAATGGTTTCTCTTTTGGGCATTACTTCTCTCTCATCCACCCTCTCATCCCAGTTTCCTTGCCAAAAGAAGAAAGAAATGAGAAGAAAAACACTTTTCTTTGTCTTCAAATGCAAAATGTACTTTTTGTCCTAGGGCCAATAAGGTCAACAAAGTAAGCATGAAAGGGTAGGAGCATAATGCATGCTATGAGAAAGTGATACAAACCCTGCAAGATTTCAAAGGGATTTTTCACTGGGAGAAAGAGAAAAGAGTTGAGGTTGGGTGGGTGGGAATATGATTTAAAGAAGAGGAAAAGCCAGACTGTGTGTTGGGTGCATTGCCAGTTTGCTATAGTCATGGTGTTGTAAAACAAATCAGTCCATAAGACCTTGTTTTATTTATTTAATCAAGTAATCACAGTGTCTCTGAAACTGTTAGATGCAAGCACAGAAATAGAAGTATTTATGAAGTCAGACTTGCAATTGCCAGGAAGTAGTAAAGAATGCCAATGTAATCTCTGCTACCTGTGTAAGTCCTAAGGGAAAGATGAGCTCATGAATGCATTTATAGAGATTATTACAAGGTTGAATTAAAATACATTAAATATAGAAATGGGTATAATCCCCTGAGGATATTCAACATAAAAAGAACAGCTGAAGAACAACCTGAAGCTTTAAAAGTAGGGGAATCTAAGATCCTCACCGGCTGGAGAAAACAGTTACTACACACCCTTCCAGGAAAACACTTTATATAAAGTTTGGTGTTTGAAAGCCTTAGCTGATCTAAGTGAATACAAATTTAAGAGAAGGGACTTGCTTTATCCTTCTGTTTGTGGTCTCCACAGCCCCTGGACCTGAGAGGCTTCAATAATTGTTACCTGAGTTGGATTGAATTGAAATAAAGAAGCAAAGATCCTACATCATCTATTGAAATCTTTAAAGGGTAAGTTTCTTTCTTTTTTTTTTTTAACCATTTGTTAAATGGTATAGTATATACTGTTGGTTAAACAGTTGGACATTTCCTTTAGTATTTGATTTTTGGGTAACAATGTCTTCACTCATCCTGGAGTCAGTGCAAAGAGTGACAGACATGCCCTCCATCCACACACCAGAAGTGTCATATTTAGGGAGTGTGCCATTCACTAAATCTTTGGTGTGTTACCAAATTGACATCAACAGGGGGACTCAATGGGGACCAAAAGTAAATTTTAAAGACCTTCAAACAGAATGAAGTGGCTACCAATTAAGAGGAAGAAATATGTAGATTCACACAAAGGAATAGAAAAAGAAAATGTGACTTAAAACTGAGAGAATGCTGAGACAATGACAAGCATTAAAAATGGAGAAGCAGGAACAAGAAGGAAATTTATGTGCCCAAACAGATTGGTTTAAGAAGCATAATGTGGAGCAAAGGCTGTATGCAAAAGTAATTCAAAATGATTGAAAAGAGATGGCCCCTCTCCAAATTTAGCCAACATAAGACATTCCTTTTGATAGAAAATGACCACTCTAAAAAATGTTGAAATGAGAATCACAAAAGTAAACAATAAGAGAAAACATTTTAGAATAATAGAGGAAAAAAATTACAGTGCATAGGTATACATTATTAAAATTTCAGAAATGTCTATTTACTGCAATAACATATCATGAACAAAGTAATGAAGACAAGGTCTTGAAAGAAAGAAATACTGGGTGTTGTTTTTCTTTTTCTTATAATCTCTGGACCTAACCAAACATATATAGATGGAGATTAACTGCTTATGAGTACATTTAGAATCACAACCAAACTCATCCTTAGATAATTCTGAAGCACAAATACAACCACCACAAACTTGAAAACCTGGATAATTCTACCGGAAAGTCAAATGAGCCTTCATTATTGAAAGAAGCCATTTTCATTCTATGAAATAATTTAAAATTCTGAGTTACTTACCCTCAGGCAAACTCAGAATTTTAATAGTAAGAAGAATATAACAAAGCACACCACCTTGGAAATCTGCATATCTTTAACTACAAAGAATCATTGACAATACAGAAACGGAAGGCCTAGGCACAGTTCTTTGAGTGACAAATTATGATTTAATTTAAAAGTAAATAGACTAATTTCAGACTATAATTTTCATGAAAAAATGAGGCACAAGAATTTAAATCTTTTTCAGAACTTTTCTTCCACACAAAGAAAATAAAATGGGGGAGAAGCCCAGTAAAGAAAGTTTTTAGTCAGCTTTTGGATTCTTTTGGTGTAAAGAACTGGTTATGAGGGTATAAATTTACTAACAGTTGGATTTTAGTCTGCTCATTTAGGTTTCATCTTGTATAAGCAGAACATCTTGTATTTGCAGGTTTTTGTTTTTTGTTTTTCAAGTGATTCTTTATTTAGAATCAGTTAGGCCATGAAAGGCTTTATTCTTGCTTTCTTGTTAATTGTGGAATAACAAACATTAACCAATTTGCCTTTAGGATAAAGACAAGCAAATGTAATTCAGTACCCAGCTTTAAAAATTCTTTTGGTTATGTTATCATTTGGCATTCTAACCATCCTTTTCACTGACTTCACTTTTTACTGTATCGTCTTAAATGTGTAAATTTTATTTTTTTGCATGTTTGAATCCATATTGACAATGATGTAGATGCTTATACATGCTTTGGGAAAATTTATGTATTGTGTGTGTGTGTAATTTATTTAAAAAATCAACATCTATCTCATGTGCACCTATTTGGAAGTATGCATCTAATACATCGAGGCATACTCTGTGCTACACTAAAAGAAGAGTAATCAACCTTTGCCCTCAAGGAGGTTACCATCTATTTTAGCTGATTTAATATATCATGTATGTTCTATCATAGGATAAAAGAACAATTTAGCTTTGTGTGTGTTGAGTAAGAATCTTGTCTGAGCAACAGTAAGATAAAATGGTTTTGGAGTTAGGTGAATCTGAGCTTGAAACCTAGCTGTGCACACTTAGTACCTTTGTTCCTTTATTTTTTATTTTATTTTTCGAGATAGGATCTCACTCTGTCACCCAGGCTGGAGTGCAGTGGTACGATCTTGGCTCACTGCAGCCCCAATCTCCCGGGCTCAAGCGGTCCTCTCACCTCAGCCTCCTCAGTAGCTGCAATTACAGGTGTATGCCACCACATCTGGCTAAGTTTTTGTGGTTTTTGTAGAGATGGGTTTTTTGCCATGTTGCCCAGGCTGGTCTAGAACTCTTGGGCTCAAGTGATCCACTCGCCTCAGCCTCCCAAAGTGCTGGGCTTACAGGTGTGAGCGGTCATACATACCTGGCCAACTTTTGTTCTTTGAAGTCTGAGATTTCCACTTATAAAATGAAGATACTAACTTTTAGCTTATAGAGGTGTCATGAGGGCTAAGTGCAGTAATGTATGCAAAACACCTAATACACAGGCCCTAAGTTTTAAATTCTCTTCCCCCATACATATTATTTAAATGAAATGTTCAGGTTTAGCATTGTCCATTATTATCTCTATTCATTTTGGTCTAGGATTTCTAAATCGATTTCATAAAAGCAGCCAGGCTATAATTGGAAGCACTTTTGAGTGGTGAATGAGACAGTGAGCTAGTGTTAATATTTCAGGCAGGAGGTAGGAACGCCAGAGCATGAAGCTCAAGGCCCAAGCTGAAGCCTTCTAAGCATTCATCACCAGCCACAGCCTCTACTGTCTGAAATAACCTCCCACTCCTGGGGAGTGCCCAGAGGGAGAATAGGAGAAAAGCCTTCATCATGTGCCTAAAAAGCCTGGAAAGAAGAAAAGCAGCTATGAAGGCAGGGATTTGTTTTGCAGTAGCTTTTTGAAAAAGAAGAGCACACAAATTATATCAAAAGAGTTTCACTAGAAATAAACACTAGGGCTTCTCATCCTTCTACTCGCGATCTACCAGAGTAAGCTGTTGGTTTTTCCCAGAAAGAACACAAACAAAGTCTAACCAAATGTACGTCGTTCATACCTGAATGGCACTTCTGCCCACAGTCTTCCCTCTTGTTGAGCAATATAGAAAGTGAGCTTGAGGCCAAACTTTAATTCTCTACTTGAAATCCAGATCATCGATTTCCTCTTTGTCTTCTTAGTCACTCTGCAGCCATTTCCCTCAAAAGAAAATCAGAGTACCCCCTACAACTTCTGTAGAATTACACCAAGCAATTCTAAAGTGTAACTGAAGTCCCCCAAACCTCCTAGTTTTGGGGGTGTTTTGTCATTCTTTAGTTTCCCTCCTATGCCTAATGAGAGAGGGAACTTTAAAAGAAAAACAAGTTGCCCATTCTTTCAACCCCTGGGGAAGGGGCTGTTTTTCTGTATTTTTTAAAGTGGGAATTCTCTTTCTTAAGAATTCCACTTTTGTTGAACCGGTTGACATTTTGGTGGCGGCTTTCTAACTTGGAATTTTTGCCCTCTACTGTGAATTTTCTTTTAATTTCATTATTGAAATTTTAAATTGTGGAACAATCTAGATACAGGAAAGCATGCAAATCATATTATACCTC
The DNA here is from genome assembly GCF_002776525.5 of Piliocolobus tephrosceles. Taxonomy (NCBI): domain Eukaryota; kingdom Metazoa; phylum Chordata; class Mammalia; order Primates; family Cercopithecidae; genus Piliocolobus; species Piliocolobus tephrosceles. Next base: position 81,677,856 of record NC_045444.1, read on the forward strand.
AGTGAATGTTTATGCATTGATATACCTGTATACTTCACTCAACTGAAGATCTAGCACATTTTTAGCCCCCGGAAGGCCCCTGGGGCCCTTTCCCAACCAATAACTCCTCCCTGGTAAGCTCTGCTATTACCTTCATGTGAATGGAACCATAAACTATGTACTTTCATGTGTCAGTAATTTGTTCTTTTGTTGCATAGTATTCCATTGCATGAATGTACCACAACATATCCTTCCCTTTTGATGAATGTTATTGCTGAATATTGCTGTTATAGGTGAAGATGCCTTGAACATCTCCACTGTGGATTCTTAATTTTTTTCATGCCACTCTCTGTAGAAATTGTGAGAAATAAAATTATGCAAAGGGTTTACATGTTCCCAGCTAATCTTGCTCCACATTGGTTTGGTTACTTTGGCACCAGAATTTAAAGGAAGATGAAAATTCTCTGTGCATGCCCCTGTAGTCCCAGCTACTCGGGAGGCTGAGGCAGGAGAATCGCTTGAACCCGGGAGGCGGAGGTTGCAGTGAGCAGAGATCACGCCACTGCACTCCAGCCTGGGCAGAGCAAGACTCTGTCTCAAAACAGGCAAACAAACAAACTCCTCTGTAGTCCCAAATTTTAGAAAAGAGAGAGAAAGAGAGGGAGGGAGAAAAAGTGGGAGGGAGGGAGGATGGGAAAATGTATAGGCATGTTAGTATAAAACTTTAAATTCATAAATTCCCATTTTATGGAGATATCTGATCATTTTAATTTGCAATGACTAAATAAGTAATGCTTACATGATTATAGACTTCTTTTCCTCACTTTTGGAAATACTTCCTGCCCTCTGGAAATTCTTTAAAAAAGCTTTGTTGTATCCCTTTAAAAAGTGATAAAATCATAGTGTCTAGTGCAAATTTTAGGGCAAAGTTCAGTAGGTAATTTGGTTGACTTTGAGTATTTTTCTCAAAGCCTTTTTTGTTTGTTTGTTTAACTTGATGAAGACTTCAAACTGTTGAATGAATCTCAGGGAGGCTGAGAAACACAGTAAAATGTATCTTTAAGTATTCACTCTGGTTTGTGCGCTATGACAAGTCATCTCCATTGCTGACTCTTATCTTTTGATTCCTTATTTCATTTCCTTAAATGTCTCTGCTTTTGTTGTTACTTTATTTTGCTTCCTCAAATGCAGAGTAATTAGACATTCAAGTTTTTTGTTGAGCCCTAGAATCTATTACATTAATAAATTAACCAGTTACCTGCACATTGTCCCTTTTTTTTTTTCTTTTTTTCTTTTTCTAATTTTTTGTAGAGATGGGGTCTCAGGCCAGGCACTGTGGCTCATGCCTGTAATTCTAGCACTTTGTGAGGCCGAGGCGGGAGGATTGCCTGAGCTCAGGAGTTTGAGACCAGCCTGGGCAACATGTGAAACCCCCTCTCTACTAAAATACAAAAAATTAGCTGGAAGTGGTACTGCACACTGGTAGTTCCAGCTACCTGGGAGGCTGAGGCATGAGAATTGTTTGAACTCAGGCTGTGGAGGTTGCAGTGAGCCGAGATCACGCCACTGCACTCCAGCCTGGGTGACAGAGCAAGACTGTGTCTCAAAAGAAAAAAAAAAAAGAGAGAGATGGGATCTCACTGTGTTTACATGGCTGGTCTTGAACTCCTGGGCTCAAGCAATCCTCCTGCCTCAGCCTCCCAAAGTGCTGGGATTACAGGCATGAGGCACTGCACCCAACTGACACTGTCCCTTTTCAATTTTTGTATATAGATCATCTAGGGAACTAGTTAAAGTAATCTGTACATAGCAAGTTATTTGCTCAGTAGTTTATTTTTTTATTACAGAGATATTAATTTCTTTCATTAAGATTAAGGATAGTCTTTTAAACTGTGTGTTCATTTTGGAAGGTTAGCTTATTTTTAATTGTGTTCTTGTTTGTTTACTTATAATAAAAATGCATATTCTTTATCACATCATTGTTCAATGTTTGATATCATAGTACAGTCATTTCCAATAAAGTTTATGGCAAATGAAGTTTGAGAAACTTCATGATAAATCAAATTATATCAAGCCACAGAACCCGTTAAAAGTAGCCACTTGGTAGTGCAAAATAAATTGAAAATGTATGAAAATAGTGACAAATGGCTGTGCAAACATGGCAAGCCAAGTTCTGGACATTAGCCCTTCAACCAAAAAAAAAAAAAAAGGTTAATCTAAGGAAACAATACAAATGACTTTTCAATTTCTAGTTTTTAACATTCATATTAGAAGATTAAAATATGGTTCGAGTTTGTCTATGACTTTACCTCTAGCATTTAGAGCTGGAAGAGTGAAACTTCTATGATGAGTATTTTGCCCCATCACCCAAGTACTGGAAGCAGTTTTGTTTCAAGACAGAATGGAAACTCTATAGGCCAAAGTTGAGAGGGAAAAAATAAATATTTACGTTGATGAGTGGTGACCATAGAAATACTTCTATATCATAAGTATCTGGCCGGGCGCAATGGCTCATGCCTGTAATCCCAGCACTTTGGGCGGTTGAGGCGGGTGGATCACGAGGCCAAGAGATCGAGACCATCCTGGCCAACATGGTGAAACCACATCTCTAAAAATACAAAAATTAGCGCGCGCTTGTATTCCCAGCTACTAGAGAAACTGAAGCAAGAGAATCGCTTGAACCTGGGAGGCAGAGGTTGCCGTGAGCCGAGATCGTGCCACTGCACTCCAGCCTGACGACAGAGCGAGACGCCATCTTGAAAATAAAAATAAGCATATAAGAGCTTAGAATTTGTTACGTTGCTGGGAAAGACATTTTTGGCTATTTTGAGTTTTCTTGACACACATTAGCAGCTCCATCTGGGAAGTCACATTTCTCTGTCTCAACTAAATTCCAAGGCCAACTTTCAGGCTTTCCTTAAAATGTGCTTTGTATTATACTGCCAGGAAACAGTCCTTTTTTGGCTCTATAGCCCTCCCTCAGAAAGGCTGAAGTGATAAATTGTAAATTGAGATTCTATAGCTAGAGCTGGTTTTGAATTTCTGCAGTGGTGTTTAACCTGTTCAAGGTTCTCATTCAACATTTACAATTGGCTCAGTGTGAGGGAGAAGGAAAAACCTGTTGATACAGCTCCTTTAAGTGCTATGGGTTTCAAAACAACTCTCCAGATAGCAAGCATTCCTGTGGTGGGAGGCAGTGGCTGAGTGGAAAACCTTTCCCATTCATTTAAAGAAGGGAAAGAGATTGAACTTACCTCCCAACAGGTGAAGTTAAGCACGTCCTGTAAGTGGATTGATTTGTTGTATAAATCAAAGTTCTGTTCATAGGGACCATCAACAATGTTCTCTGACTTGGTACCCTTCTCTTCACCCACCCCACTCCTCTATCCTCCTAGTTAACTGCTGGGAAAATATTTCTTTCTCAGAGATGCCTTTCTTCCTCCATGATGATAGTAATCGTTTTTCTCTTTTTAGCTCAAAAGGAGAATTTTTTTTTCCTTTGTCATGTCTGTGTGCCTTGTCTATCTAATATAGTACATTGTTCCTCATTTCCTTTGTTACTATGCTTGTGCATGTCTCAAAAACAAATGTGAACTTTTTGTCAAAACAAAGTGAGTGCATGCTTTATAAAATTACAAAGGGATGGTACAGCTGTTCTCTGATTATATTCTTAGAGTGTTTAAAATTTTGAAAGTGCTTAGGAGTTTCTTTTTAAAACTCTATCAAACTTCTTACAGAAACCTATTTGGTGAAGTGTTTTATTTTTGCTCTTATGATTTGTGTACAAAAATACCTAGTGTGTTTTAGTAGTAATAATGCATAGTTTAATAAAGTGTAAGTTCAACAGATTCAAGCTTTTAGACTATCTTTTTCATTTGCAGTTAATTATATTTAACCACAGAGGTGATTTTATATAGTATTTCAGCAGAGATAGATAAAAACATTACCCAGTGCAACAAATTAACCTAAAAAATAATAATAGATCATATAAGGAATATAGAAGCAAGAGAAAATTGTTACTAATATTTATTATTCTTTAAAAGCCACATCGTACTATTTTCCTTTTTAAATTTGGTAACTGTTGTAAAACTTATTAGCAATGTGGAGAAAGGAATCTTCTGTGGTATATTTTCACTGTCCCTACCTTTGTTTTGTCTCCAATCTCAGTGGTCCTTTGGGTCCTTCGTATTCAAAGACGAAGTTATGGAGCTGTTGACAGTCTCCAGTCTCTAGTTGGATGGATGAGCTGCTCTGACTCATCCACACTTTTATCTTGTGAGATCATTCATTCTATGAGCAATTACATCAATTTTCCAGAAGGCTGGCTGGCTAGGAATAAAGATAAAGGCCATGACTACAGAAGGAATTAAGTTAAAGGGCTTGAAATAGCATCTGATACATAGTAAGAGCTTGAGAAGTATGCTGCTTAAAAGCCTTCAACTGTTTTCCTTTGCACCAGTTATGTATCTAACCAGATCATGATGGAGCAAGTTTTCACTTTTGTTTGTATTGTAATTATAATCCTGGCTTTAAAAATATTGAGTGAGTTTTTGGTGCCAAAATTAAGCATGTAAGCTCTACTTTTGCATTCCAAGCCCTCCAAACTTTTATAGATTCATTTCCAATCTTCAATTTCCTTTACATTTTGCTTAAGGAACTTGTAGAGAAGAATTGCTCATCTGGTAATGCTCCACAGCCCCTACCTACTTTGACCAGTGTCACATACTAAACTTTGACATAAAATATTGCTGGCAGAGATGTTTTGGCTTTTGGTATTAATGTTAATATCAAAAACCCCCTTCAAAAACTTCCACTCTAAAAGAACTTAAGCTTTAGACAAACTCCACTAATTCACCGTTTTCTCCCCCCACAAACTGGGAAGCCTCAGTTATCTTTTGATGGCTTGAAACTGATTTCAATTATTTGTGTTATTGCCAGCAATATAAATGAAAAAAAAACAGTCAGGCATGGTGCTTCAAGACTGTTATCCTGGCACTTTGGGAGGCTAAGGTGGCAGGATCACCTGAGTCCAGGAGTTTGAGACTAACCTAGGCAACATAGCAAGACCCTGCTACAAAAAAATAAAATATTAGCCAGACATGGTGGTGCGTGCCTTATGGTCCTCGCTACTCAGGAGGCTGAGGTGGGAGGATCACCTGTGCCTAGGAGATCAAAGCTACAGTGAGCCGTGATCCTGTCAGTATACTCAGCCCAGGGAGCAGTGAGACCTTGCCTCAATAAACAACAAAAAAAGGGAAAAATAGACGGGATCTGATTTCCCTCATAGAAGTACTACATAGATAATGGATAGTGAATATTTGTTCCCTCAGAGGAGGATAAAGTTCTCTAGAGCAGAACTTCACAAACTGTAGTGTAGGTGAGAATCACTGCAGATAATGCCACAATGCAGTTTCTGATTGGGTAGGTTCAGAGTCAGGCTTGGGAATCTGCATTTTTAACAAATCTCCAGGTAATGAGGATGTTGCTGGTCCACACTGAAATCACCTGGGGCAGTTTTTGTTTGTTTTATAGAGACAGGGTCTGGCTGTTGCTGCTCAGGCTGGTTTCTAACTCCTGTCTTCAGGCAATCCTTCCACCTCAACCTCTCAAAGTGCTGGGAGTACAGGTGTGAGCCACTATGACCGGCCATCTGGCCAGTTTTTTAAAAACATACAGATGCTTAGGTTCCACTCTCACCCCATCCCACCTCCCTGGATTCTGATTTAGTTGGCTTGGGTTATGGCCTGAGTATAGGGACTTTTTAAATCTCCCAGGTGATGGTAATGTGCAGTCAAGTTTAAGAACCTCTAGATTCATTTATCTCAGTTTCCACTTGGCAGTCCATTCCCTTACAGACATTACTTCCCTGGCCTCTAGAGATATGTGATTTTCTGAATTAAATACCTTGCCCTTTCTTGAGGAAATCACACTAGTCTTTCAAAACCCTTTTCCAAATACCACTGCATTCTTCAGATATATAATACATTAAAAAAATTATTCTAACATTACAAAATTCTACTTTGCTCTAAATCCTGTACAACTTTGCTTATAATTCCTACGGCAGTGACCACATTCTGCTTTCTAATTATGTGTATTTATCTTAACCTCCTTGATTGATAAACTACCTAAAGGCAGAGATTGTCTCACCTCTTTTTATCTTTCCTAGCAGTTTCCCCCACCCCCGACACAGTGCCCTGAGCCTGCATTTGTTCATTCAACAAACATTTGCATAGCGTCCCCGTGCAAAACAGGTTGAGCTCTGGTGAGGTGTGCAAAAACAGACGCCTTCCCTCCCAGTCTTTAGGAGCTTCACATTCAGATGAGGGAGACCGATATTCACAAATGACTCACAAAAGCAAATGTAAGATCTCAACAGAGGCATGGGGGAATGAATCTGAACTTTTCCACACTGGGAAAAAAATCATTTTGAGGAAATCATTGGGATCTGAAGAATTTGAAACTAGGAGAAGGTGAAGAATGAGGATGAAGATCATTCAGAAAGATTAATCTGTCTATACAAATTCCCCATGTTGGGAAGGAGTATGCACTAAACTGGAGGAAAGGCGTTGTGGCTGAATTTAATCAAGAAGATTCAGGTTAAAAGATGTTTTAGAATACCAAGGAAAGTTAAGAAATTTAGTAAATATTAATGACAGAATAATGAAACCCACAAAAGTAAAGAGTGGTATAGTAAATTTAATTATTTACTTATATAATAATTGAAGCAGGAGGCTACAGAATTGATATAGACATGGCATTTGGAATTAACAGTAAAACCGGCTGACTCGATTGTATTGATTGCTTACAGTTGGAATGTATCAGTGGCCCTAAAAAATTATACGTTATTCTCAGACAATATTATGATGCCTGGAAAAATCACACTGAAGTATTTTATTTTTATCTCTTGTTTTAAGTTTTTAATTAGTAATGCATTCACAAGATGCTTTAAAGAAATTTTAAAGTTTTCAGTAAAAAATCTCTTTCCCACCCCTACCACCCATTCAGCCAGATCCCCACTGAGGTGCCAACTATTACTAGTTTCTTGTGTATCCTTTCAGTCTCCTTAAACATGTTCAAGCAAATGCATATGAGCACTGTATTCTCACCTCTGAACCATGCTTTACCCCCTTTACAATTTATTCTGTATTTCTTTTCATTTTATTAGAGAACTTCCACATTTTTTCTAATAAAAATTGCTGAATATTATTTTACTATATGGATGTATTAACTGGTATATGTTCCTTATAGTTACTGTGCTTCCAATATTTTGCTATTGCAAGCAATGCCACAATAATTTTCCAGAAGAGAAATTGCTGAATTATGAGTATATGCATTTGTAATTTTGAGAGATATTCCTAAATTACCTTCCATAAGTGTCGTATCATATTAAGATACCACTAGAAATATGCATCTCTTTTTTCCTACAGGTTCCCCAATAGTGTATGATCAATCTTTTGGGAGGGGGTTTCAGATTTTATTTTATTTTATTTTATTTATTTATTTTTTTTTTTGAGGCAGAGTCTCGTCGCCCGGGCTGGAGTGCGGTGGCCTGATCTCAGCTCACTGCAAGCTCCGCCTCCCGGATTTTTACGCCATTCTCCTGCCTCAGCCTCCCGAGTAGCTGGGACTACAGGCGCCTGCCACCTCGCCCGGCTAGTTTTTGTATTTTTAGTAGAGACGAGGTTTCACCATGTTAGCCAGGATGGTCTCGATCTCCTGACCTCGTGATCCGCCCGTCTCGGCCTCCCAAAGTGCTGGGATTACAGGCTTGAGCCACCGCGCCCGGCTATTTTATTTTTTGAGACAGAGTCTCGCTCTGTCACCCAGGCTGGAGTGCAGTGGCACAGTCTCAGCTCACTGCAAACTCCACCGCCTGGGTTCAAGTGATTCTCCTGCCTCAGTCTCCTGAGTAACTGGGATTACAGGCACACGCCACCAGCCCGGCTAATTTTTCTATTTTCAGTAGAGATGGGTTTTCACCATGTTGGCCAGGCTGGCCTTGAACTCCTGGCCTCATGTAATCTGCCTGCGTTGGCCTCCCAAAGTGTTAGGATTACAGGCGTGAGCCACCGTGCCCAGCTGGATCTAGTAAATTTTAAACTGATATTTTAATATTTTAACTTGGATTTATTTTTTATTTTATTTTATTTTATTTTTGAGACAGAGTCTCACTCTGTCACCAGGCTGGAGTGCAATGATGCAATCTTGGCTCATTGCAACCTCCGCCTCCCCGGTTCAAGTGATTCTTCTGCCTCAGCCTCCCGAGTAGCTGGGACTACAAGCGTGCCCCACCATGCCTGGCTGATTTTTGTATTTTTAGTAGAGACAGGGTTTCACCATGTTGGCCAGGATGGTCTCGATCTCTTGACCTTATGATCCGCCCACCTCGGCCTCCCAAAGTGCTGGGGTTACAGGCGTGAGCCACCGTGCCCGGCCTGGATTTATCTTGTTATGAGTGAAGTTGAACATCTTTTGTTAAAGAGCCATTGATGTTTTATTTCTGTAAACTACCTGTTTTGTTGTTGTGTTGTTAGTTGTTTGCCTATTAGTTTTGTCTTATACGAAGTTTTGCTTTTGATAGTTAAACTTACCAATATTTTACATTATGATTTCAGGATTTTGAGACATAGTTACAAAGTCCTTTTTTACTCCAAGACTATAAATGAATTCTTCGATAGTACATTATAGGACATTTACAGCTCCACCTTTTTCTTTTTCCTTTTTTTTTTTTTTTGAGACGGAGTCTCACTCTGTCTCCCAGGCTGGAGTGCAGTGGCGCGATCTCGGCTCACTCCAAGCTCCGCCTCCTGGGTTCACACCATTCTCCGGCCTCAGCCTCCCAAGTAGCTGGGACTACAGGCACCCGCCACCACACCCGGCTAATTTTTTGTATTTTTTAGTAGAGACGGGGGTTTCACCGTGTTAGCCAGGATGGTCTCGATCTCCTGACCTCGTGATCCGCCCGCCTCAGCCTCCCAAAGTGCTGGGATTACAGGCGTGAGCCACTGTGCCCGGCTTACCTTTTTACTTTCAAGTATCTGATCTTTCATATATATTTGGTATATGATATAAGGCATGGATCAAAAAAAAATTTTTTGCATGCTCATTTGCTGTCCAAATATATTTTTTGCTGTCCAAAAAATAATTTTTAAAAATTATTTTTTAAAGTTAACTGAGCCGGGCGTAGTGGCTCATGCCTGTAATCCCAGCACTTTGGGAGGTGGAGGTGGGCAGATCATGAGGTCAGGAGTTCGAGGCCAGCCTGGCCAATGTGGTGAAAGCCCATCTCTACTAAAAATACAAAAAATTAGCCAGGTGTGGTGGCTTGTACTTGTAGTCCCAGCTACTCGGGAGGCTGATGCAGAAGAATCGCTTGAACCTGGGAGGCAGAGGTTGCAGTTAGCCGGGATTGTGCTACTGCACTCCAGCCTGGGTGACAGAGAGACACCGTCTCAAAGAAAAAAAAAAAGTTAACTGAGATGGCCGAGCATGGTGGCTCATGCCTGTAATTCGGGCACTTGGGGAGGCTGAGTTGGGAAAATCACTTGAGCTCAGGAGTTCAAGACCAGCCTAGGCAACATAGTGAGCCCTTGTCTCTATTTTATTTTATTTTATTTTACTTTTTTTGAGGCAGAGTCTTGCTGTCTCCCAGGCTGGAGTGCAGTGGTGCGATCTCGGCTCACTGCAAGCTCTGCCTCCCGGGTTTATGCCATTCTCCTGCCTCAGCCTCCCAAGTAGCTGGGACTATAGGCGCCCTCCACCACGCCCAGCTAATTTTTTGTATTTTCAGTAGGGATAGGGTTTCACCATGTTAGCCAGGATGGTCTCGATCTCCAGATCTCGTGATCCACCCTCCTCGACCTCCCAAAGTGCTGGGATTACAGGCGTGAGCCACCTCGCCAGGCCTTGTCTCTATTTTAAACAGAAAAAGAAGGGCTGGGTGCAGTGGCTCACGCCTGTATTCCCATTACTTTAGGAGGCTGAGGTGGGCGGATCACCTGAGGTCAGGAGTTTGAGAACAGCCTGGCCAACATGGTGAAACCGTATCTCTACTAAAAATACAAAAATTAGCAGGGCATGGTGGCACATGCCTGTAAATCCCAGCTACTCAGGAGGCTGAAGCAGGAGAATTGCTTGAGCCTGAGAGGGAGAGGTTGCAGTGAGCTGAGATCATACCATTGCACTTCACCCTGGGCATCAGAATGAGACTCCATCTCACCAAAAAAGATCAAAAAAACAAAAAGAAAAAAGAAAAGAGAAAAAGTTAACTGAGGGTATTGAGAAAGAAAAGCAAGATTCAAATCTATGAGATCAGTTCTAGAAAAGTAAGTCATAGAGTACCAAAGCAAATGAAGTGTTGGGGAAATTTAAATATTCAATCTGTATAGCTAGATGGATAGCAAATATTTTACAAAGGTGTCGTCATTACCTCCACTTCATGGTAGGCATGGCCAATTTGTCATGGCACTTTTCCTTACAATATATTGTTTTACGTAGCAACTTTCAATTAATAAAAATAAACACATTTGCCATCCTGGTGTAGAATTTGGTTTGGAAAGAAGATAGCAAGAGATATGTCTGAAATGGCAGGTGATGTCAGGGTCCTGAATGCATATTAAGCAATAGAGACAATGTGAATTTTTTTTTAAGGTAAAAAATGGCATGATAATATATGTGTTAAGAGAAAGGAAAGAGCTCAGGTGCGGTGGCTCACACCATGGGAGGATCGCTTGAGGTCAGGAGTTCGAGACCAGCCTGGTCAACATGGTGAAACTCCGTCTCTTCTAAAAATACAAAAATTAGCCGGGCATGATGGTGGGTGCCTGTAATCCCAGCTACTCGGGAGGCTGAGGCAGAATCGCTTGAAACCAGGAGGCGGAGGTTGCAGTGAGCCGAGATTGCACCACTGCACTCTAGCCTGGGCAACAGAGCAAGACTCTGTCTCAAAAAAAAAAAAAAGAAAAGAAAAGAAAAGAAAAGAAAAAGAGAGAAAGGAAAGAATAATGTATTGAATGAGAGAAAGCAAAGGCTTCTAATATGAGTAGACCAATCCAGGGATGCTGAAGACCTGAACTTAGGTAGTAGAGTGAAATAAAGGGGAAGGGCCATCTTCAAGAGCGAACTCAACAGGATATGTCAGAATTAAACTCAGCAGGACTTGGAAACCAATTAGCTATAGGTAGTAAAAGAGAATATAATAAAATTGATTGACCTCTTTAGCTTGTGCAGGTGGTGCCGCTGAGAATCCAGACTGAGGAGTTAGCAGAAGAAACAAGTTTGGGGATGAAAAGATATTGATAAAGAGAATGAGTGTGGTTTTCAATTTCAGATATCAATACTATATTTGGAATGCTTTTATTTGCCTAACACAGGGCTGAGGTGTGATGTGCCTAGCTATGATGTGTTTAGAAACAGAAAATGTAATGCTGATGCACACGAGGAATGTACTCAAGGAAGGAAATTGCAAATGCAGAAGCTATAGAATGACAAACTAGATCTATGAGTTCCCAATATAAAAGATAACTGCCTCAGCAATGGTGAGAAAGGGTGAACTTACAAATGGAGCATATAATGGAAAAAAAAAACAGGAAAAAAAAAAAACTAAAGCTGACACAAGTCTGAGTAAGATGGAATAGGAAGTATGAGGTGGTCTTAGAATAATAATTTAGCATTTGCCTCCACCTGCCAGTCCCAGCATACTATGTCCAAGTGTGGCCTCCAGGACTTTATTTATTTATTTATTTAGAGACAGAGTCTCCAGAACTTTACTATTTATTTATTTATCTCAACACAGAGTCTTGCTCCATCACCCAGACTGGAGTGCAGTGGCACAATCTTGACTCATTGAAACCTCTGCCTCCCGGGCTCAAGCGATTATCTTACCTCAGTCTCCCAAGTAGCTGGGATTACAGGCGCCCACCACCATGCCCAGCTAATTTTGTATTTTTGGTAGAGACAGGATTTCACCATGTTGGCCAGGCTGGTCTCAAACTCCTGACCTCAAGTGATCCGCCCGCCTCAGCCTCCCAAAGTGCTGGCATTACAGGCATGAGCCACCGTGCCCAGCCTGCCTCCAGGGCTTTAGACATTAAAATACTGGAGAACATTCAAACAGCAACCAAGATCATTAAAGGGTTAGAAAAATATAGCTGAGGTATAAAAGTATATTTGAGTTAGCCTGGAGAAAAGAAGAAGCAATGGTGACTCCATTCACAATAAATACATGAAGGCACTGTAGAAATACTTCCCCAGAGTTCAGAGAAAGAGAGGGGATTACATTATAAACTGATATGCATGAAGTATAGGGCAAAACTTCCTGAGGTGAAAGTTAAATATTAACGTTACATTTGGTAGTTCAAGTTGTCTAGACTTTGTGAAATCTGCTTGTGAATCTTTGAAGTCTGGAGAACTACATAGGAAATGCTCTATTTAGCAAGCATTCTGTAGGTAAGGATTGAAGTTCCTGATCCCCAGGAAAAGCCTACCACAAATACTACCATAAAATCCCCACTCTAAGTCATCTACATTGTCAGAGTCCCTTCAAGAGCCATTCATTCATTGAATAACTATTTGTAAACAATATACGGGAGTTGTTATTTTAGATGTCAAAAATATGGAGTGAACAAAACAGAAGAAAGGAATGTATCCAATTAAAGTTCATTGAATGTTGCTCCATTTCAGGTACTGAGCAACTAGCAGCTCAGCTCTTGTAAAACCTACATTCTTGAAAACCTGTCTCTTGCCATAGTTCCCACTTCTTGATTCGCTCATCCATTTCCTCTCATATCTCTGCCTAACTCTGATATCTCAGAGATCAATGCAGGGGACAGAGAATCCTTGCTCCAAAAATAAGTAGAGGGTTCAAGAGTCTGGATCTAATATTTTTCAAATAGAACATACATTTTCTATAGTTTTAATTTATCTCAAATTTATCTAAGATATGATTTATTCATTGGGTTTACTCATTTCCTTTCGACTGTCTGCTGTCTGACTGCCAGTAGTGGATGAGACAGCAGGATGATCAATGATGGTGCTTTTTGGAATCATAGTGAATTATATTAATTGTTGAGACAGGCAAAATTTGAATATACATTATTTAGGTTGTTTATGTAGTACATGTAGATATACTGTGTATTTCTAGATGTTTAATAACAAAATATTTGGAAAGAAGGCTAACACAAAAGTACATGTTGAAAAATCAGCTGAATGTCCTTAAGTGCATATTTAGAATTGGAAATGTAATGCCATACTGATTGTGAGTCCTTTGATTTCTTTGAAGCACGTGTTTGATGGAGTTTGCTTTCTTGGTACTGAATTCAGCATAGGGGTAAGGACTGTTTTTATCTTTGTAGACGTCAACTGTGGTGACTTAGAAGCCACTCGTAGGATAGGTTGTCATTTTCCTGCAAATACTTTGAAGCATCCCTGTATCATTTGATCTGATTCTCAGAAAGAAGAGCTGGCAGTGGCAGAAGATAGAATTAGGGAGGAAAGGTCCAGAGCCAGCACTGTTGGAACAGATCATTTCACTGGAAGAATTTTTGCCAATTCAGAGATGTGCAAATTAAATCAGAGTAAATTTGTAGTAATTATAGCATGAAGTGAGCATTCTGAAATTAATTCTTTGTGTTTTTATAGAGAAGTTACCTATGATCATAATAAATACAGTGATCAACATACCACACATAGGAAATACATTAGGTGCTTCATAAAAATTTTCCCTGTTAACTCTTCATAAACACCTTGTAAAGTAAGGCATATTTTGCAGATTAAAAAAAACAAAAACAAACTGAGGCCTAGATGGTAAATGGTTGTGCTGGGATTTAGACTGAAATCTGGTTCTAAGTCTGTATCTTTTTCATTATATCACATCATGTGTTGCTATTGTGCCTATCGTTGTACTTTTTTAAGAAAACAAGTGATTTAGGGCTGGGTGCTGTGGCTTATGCCTATAATCCCAGCATTTTGGGAGGCCGAGGTGGGTAGATTGCTTGAGCCCAGGAGTTTGAGACCAGCCTGGCCAACATGGGGAAACTGTGTCTCTACAAAAAATATAAAAAATAGTTGGGCATGGTGGTGAGTGCCTGTAGTCCCAGCTATCTGGGAGGCTGAGATGGGGGGATGGCTTGAGCCTCGGAGGTCAAGGCTGCGGTGAGCCATGATCATGCCACTGCACTCTAGCCTGGGCAACAGGAGTGAGACCCTTTCTCTAAAAAATAAAATAAATAAAGAGAGAGAAGATGAAGAAAGAAAATGAGTGATTTAGAATTTACCCTTTTAAGTTCAAAGATTTCAACATTCCTAGAAGTGTTTTTGGGTTAAGTAGGCCTTCTGAAGTGAATATTTTCTGTTTGAGGCCAAAGATTAACAGCAGTTAGATGACAATACCAACACTGTTGCTAGTCAGCCATACCTTCCAGGCATAAGTAAAGGTAATTTTTTAAGGTCAGGGAGTTTAAAGAGAGCTCAAATGTTTGAAGGAGAAATAGTGGTGAATGTGATAGTGACTTGTGAATTAAAACCAAGTTTGAGGGCTGGGCACCGTAGCTCACGCCTGTAATCCCAGCACTTTGGGAGGCTGAGGCGGGCAGATCACAAGGTCAGCAGTTAAAGACCAGCCTGGCCAAGATGGTGAAACCCTGTCTCTACTAAAATTACAAAAAAATTAGCCGGGCGTGCTGGCGGGCACCTGTAATCCCAGTTACTCAGGAGGCTGAGACAGACAGTTGCTTGAACCTCGGAGGCAGAGGTTTCAGTGAGCCCAGATGGTGCCACTGCACTCCAGCCTGGGCAATACAGTGAGACTCTGTCTCAAAAAAAAAAAAAAAAAAGAACCAAGTTTGAACATCATTCATTTCTGGGCTTGAAGAATAGACAGACAGAAGGACAACAGCTAGAGCTGCCACAGAGATAATGTCACCAAGCAATGATTACCCAGGCTAAGTCAACCAAGCCTAGAGAGTATGATTGAAAGGGGTGTGAGGAAAGTGAGTGTGAAAGCTTGTATGTAAATGAATCATGTCCCTTCAAAGTAGAATTTTAGATCCATTTAATAAAAAGATCCATCGTATTCAAGGTTGTCCTGCCAAATTACCCAAGGGCATGTATTTTCATGACATTATTGGTCTTATGTGTGTTGTTTTCTCGATAATAGGAGTTAACTTCCTAAGTGTAAGTAGTAATACTTTAATATTAATATTTCTGTTTTAAGATCCATTTAGAATTGCATTAGTGACCCTGTACGTTTTTATAAGAACATAGAATTTCCTTGTCCCCTACTACCCATCCTCACCCAGTGTTATACAATTTATTGTAAATAAATTGTTAATGATACATTCTTGTACTAGAAGAGCACACTTTTCGGGTTCAGTATGTTTCTTTTTTTTTTTTTTTTTTTTTTGCGACGGAGTCTTGCTCTGTTGCCCAGACTGGAGTGCAGTGACACTATCTCAGCTCATTGCCACCTCTGCCTCCTGGGTTCAAATGATTCTCCTGCCTCAGCCTCCCGGGTAGCTGGGACTACAGGAGCCCACCACCATGCCCGGCTAATTTTTTGTATTTTTAGTAGAGACAGGGTTTCACCATGTTAGCCAGGATGGTCTTGATCTCCTGACCTCGTGATCCACTGGCCTCGGCTTCCCAAAGTGCTGGGATTATAGGCGTAAGCCACTGTGCCCAGCCAGGGTTCAGTATGTTTCTTAAATAAGAGGTCACAGTAAACTAAATACTTACAATGAAACAAATAACTGGTACTGCACATTTACAATCTTAAGGAGATTTTTACCTTGAGTTCATAGCTAAAGTTTGAAGCAATCCATTAATTGGATGCTTCAGCACTAAAACAGAAATTTGTCTCAGAAAAGAAAACACTTTTTGTTTTGTAAACTTGTTTATTTTTGAATTTTAAATAGAGCAAAATGAATTTACCATATTATACACTTTTATGTGTATTATTCTTTTTTCTCAGCAACTTGCTTTTTAACCCTTTGAAAATGAAAGCCTGAAAATACTGTGAATATGCTTGTAACATCACAAAAATATTCCATCTAAGTAAGGAGGTTTTTGGTCATTTGGTAAAAAAATAACAATACAATCAACTAAACAAAAAACTACACACACACACCCTCTTAGATATATAGATTGGGAAAAATTAGATTAATGATTCAAAAGTTAAAGAATTGGTCATTTCCTAAAAATTTGTACTCAGGAATAAAATAAGAGAAAGATCATTTACCAGTCAAAATCTTGTGATCCTGTCAGCTGTATTTGTATATAAAGAAGGCCTCTCCGGGTGCGGTGGTTCACACCTATAAATCCAACACTTTGGGAGGCCGAGGCGGGCAGATCACCTGAGGTCAGGAGTTTGAGACTAGCCTGACCAACATGGAGAAATCCCAGCTCTACTAAAAATACAAAAACTTAACTGGGTGTGTTGGCGGGTGCCTGTAATCGCACCTACTCGGGAGGCTGAGGCAGGAGAATCACTTGAACCTGGGAGATGGAGGTTGCCATGAGCTGAGATCGTGCCATTGCACTCCAGCCTGGGCAGCAAGAGCAAAACTCCATCTCAAATAAGAAAAGAAAAAAAAAAAAAAGCCTACAAATAAGACCCAAAAAAATCACTAAAAAATAAAAAATAACTTCAAAAAAAAAGAAGAAGAAAAAAATTAATAAAAGAAGGCCTGTTGTTTCCAGGTATTAAAGATACAAGATATGGTAATTGTCCACTCAGAAGCGGGGAGCAGGAACATTTTATTCAAAAGTTAGTAAACTTCAAGCAGGGCACGGTGGTTCACTTCTGTAATCCCAGCACTTTGGGAAGCGGAGGCGGGCGGATCACCTGAGGTCAGGAGTTCGATACCAGCCTGGCCAGCATAGCAAAACCCCGTCTCTACCAAAAGTACAAATATTAGCAGGGTGTGGTGGATGGCGGGCACCTGTAATCCCAGCTACTCAAGAGCCTGAGGCAGGAGAATCACTTGAACCCAGAAGGCGGAGGTTGCAGTGAGCTGAGATTGCACCACTGCACTCCAGCCTGGGCAAAAAGAGCGAGACTCCGTCTCAAAAAAACAAACGAAAAAAATTTAGTAAACTTCAAAAAGGGGCCGGGCGCTGTGACTCACGCCTGTCATCCCAGCACTTTGAAAGACCAAGGCGGGTGGATCGATCACCTGACGTCAGGAATTCAAGACCAGCCTGGACAACATGGTGAAACCCCATCTCTACTAAAAATACAAAAATTACCCAGGCATGGTGATGGGGTGCCTGTAATCCCAGCTACTCGGGAAGCTGAGGCACGAGAATCGCTTGAACTCGGGAGGTGGAGGTTGCAGTGAGCTGAAAATGTACCATTGCACTCCAGTCTGTGCGACAGAGGGATACTCTGTCTCAAAAAAAAAAAAAAAATTTAAAACTCTGTTGACAACTTATTGTTTTTTTGAGACGGAGTTTTGCTCTTGTTGCCCAGACTGGAGTGCAATGGCACGATCTTGGCTCACCACCCGAGTAGCCTTCCGAGTAGCTGGAATTACAGGCATGCACCACCATGCCCGGCTAATTTTTTGTATTTTTAGTAGAGACAGGGTTTCTCCATGTTGGTCAGGCTGATCTCCAACGCCCGACCTCAGGTGATCCACCCGCCTTGGCCTCCCAAAGTGCTGAAATTACAGGCGTGAGCCACCGCGCCCAGCCTGACAACTTATTTTAATTAGCCAGTTATATAAGGAGTCCATTTTCACCATTATATGACCCCACCCTCAGTCCATTTATTAAATACCTAATTGTGTGCAAGGAATTGCTATGGAAGATGAGCCAGGAAAATGCCTGTTTAAGATAAGATCTGTGTTCATTCCAGATTGCTCAGCGGACACCAGCAAGCCAGTGATACCAAAAATGGAGGAAAGCTCAGTGATGATAAACACATTTTTTTTTTTTTTTGGGAGAACAGAGTCTCGCTCTGTTACCCGGGCAGGAGAGCAGTGGCACAATCTCCAGGGATCAAGAAATTCTCCCATGTTAGCCTCGTGAATAGCTGGGACTCCAGTTGCCTGTGCCATACCTGGCTAATTTTTGTATTTCCTGTAGAGACAGGGTTTCACCACATTGCCCATGCTGGTTTCGAGCTCCTGGGCTTAAATGATCTGCCCTCCTCGGCCTCCCAAAGTACTGGGATTATAGCAGTGAGCCACTGTGGCTGGCCGGCCAAATTTTTATCAGCAAAGAGAAACTATTAATTTAAGTATACATGTACATTTTCCAGTTTAAAACTGGGTACTGATTTTATTTGAAAAATAGATGAGGAATCACAATCTCTTCAAAGCTTCAGGCCTTCTCTAAATGAGGCCTTCCCTTGCACTCTTAGTCTTGAGGAGATTAAAAGTATCTGAGATCTTCTGTTTTATGCACTTTATTATTCCCCTACAGATAGCAGTCTTATGACCAGAAACCTTAAAATGTGTCAGATTCCCCTTGTGATAAGGTCTTGCTCAGATTCAGATAGTCAGACCCTGACAGCAATGAATTCAATTCTGTCTCAATGGTCTGACTGTATACTAGGGCTCCTTTCCAATTCCTCTCTTTTTCTCTTGATGGCTCTGTTCCTGTAGACTTGAGATGACAGTAACAAAATTTGAATTACAGTAACAAAATTTGAATTACACATATAATGGAGAAAATAATACAAGTACTTTTTTTCAGGGTTGTAAGGTACGCATTACTAATCTATATATTATCTTAAAAAAAAAAACAAGACTTACATAATTATGTGGAAATGAAAGTAGAAGAGCTTCCTTTTGAAAACCAAACCACCTATCTAGTTTTAGGGAAGACCTCAGGCATTTCTATTGCAGAGGATAGGCTATAGTTAGAGTCAGTTGGAAAGTATTTGTGCAAGGTACAGATGAGGGTAAAAAGAATGTCAGGTAAAATATCATCAATAGGTAGTAATTTTCCTGAGCAAATTTCCCCAAAAGACATGATTTTTCTATATAGAGTTACTCATCTGTATCCCAGGCTCACAAACTGGCTGGCAAATTTTATTGCCAGGAAAATTGATAAATAGCTGTAGCCTGGAGATACAGTTTCTCTCCTTGCACATAAATGTCTTCCCATATCCCTTGGCTGTTTTTATCTCAAAGCATTAATCTGTATTTCTGGGGGAAAATATATTCATGATGATGCATTAGTAAATTCTCAGCAGCTCAAAGATTTGCCTTAAAATTGTATTTTAAAATATGACTTTTCTGAATTAAATGAAGAGTTCACTATTACCTAGATCTGGAGTTTTGAAGCAGAGATATGCAAGTTCTAATTTGCTATAATGACTCTTGAGAGTTTAGTCCTGAGCCATTTTTCAAAACATTTTGAAACAGTAGTTGTAGAAATCTGCACTGAAACAAAACAAAATGACACCCCCATTCCCGGCCCAATGACTCACATCTACCTCAGTGATTAAAGCAAAATAGCTCTAACTTCAATAATTGTCCATTCTTCCATTTTAAAATGTAATAAGCTATGAAGATGCCTGTTTAAATTATGCCAAATTTATGCCATTCTGTATACAAGAGGGCTGGTGATGTGATTCGAGGCACATCAGCTTCCCACCATTAGCAACACTCCCTAAAGGCAGTTATCTTATCCAAATTAACATAACCCAGAAGACCTAAGTAGCTGAAAAATGAGGATGAGCGACTTCTCTTTCACTCTCCATGGAGCAACTGTGTGAGGATGAGCGACTTCTAAGGATCTGCCAGTTCTAATATGCCATATATGTTTCTTAATTTTTTTTTTATTAACCCACAGTCAGATATTTTCTTGTATAATACAAAGTGAGACTAGGAAGGAATTGGAAACAAGTCAGGTAAATCTGAGGGAAGGAAGATATACATAGTATACTGAATGGCCAGGAGCTGCATTGAGAATCTCTAAATACTGAGGGGCAGCCAAAAAGCACTGAAAAGGAGGAAAAATTCCAAAGACGGGACAGGATGGCTATCTCATGCTTCCGGGAGTGTCTACTGTGTGAACAATTTATTAAGTCCTTTGGGGAAGAGATCTCTCTTTAAAGAGACATTAAAATGCATTTTAGAAATATGGACCTCTGGTATAAGGAACAATTTGCAAAGGTAACCGCTTTGCATTAGATCAGCAAAATCAATGTCTTTTCTACCGTCTTTACTAATGCTACAATCAAATGTAAGTAACTACTTTAATGTTATAATTAAAGCATACATTGAAACAGTAAACATTTATGGACTATTCATCATCTATAAGAAAACTGTGAGAAAGATTTAATGTTCCCTCTACCCTGGGAGCTTATGAGATAACACTTGCAGGGTTGATGAATTGTCTATACTTAGAACATATAAAATTCCCCAAAAACATTCATATATCACAGTTGCTCCATGGAGAGTGAAACAGTAAACTAAAATGCTTGAATCTTTTGCTTCTTAATTTACTTTTCCCTTAGGAAAATTTAAGATAAATGAACTTTTAACATCTAGCTAACATCTTAAATTTTTACATATATTAATGATTATTAAATTGCTTTATCACCTTAGCAGGCTCATCTTACGTCAACCAACATCCACATCCACTTTAATTCATTACTGAATACGTATTTAGCATATACTATATGTCTGGCACTGTGCTAGGCACTGGGATACAGATGGAAACAAAACCCTCTGTCCTCATGAAGCGTACATTCTAGTGGAAAGACGAATATAAAACAAATAATCACAAGTAATTACAAATGTTATAAGCACTTTGAAGAAAAAGGATGAGGATGAATGGGAAGGTGCTCAGAAAATTTCTTTCGACAAAAGTAAAAATTAAGCAGAGACCTGAAAATACGAGAAGTTAGCCTGGAAGAGATAGGGTGCACCAGTTCCTCTCATTTTCCAGGCAGAGATCTTGAATCTTCTTTACATTCTAACCCATTATTCTTAGGCAATGCTATCCAGTCCTATAGTTTCAAATGTAATCTAAAATGCTGACAATTCCAAAATGTGTTATCTGACTCAGACTTCTCTTTAGAGCTTGACCTGCGTAGTCAATTACCTACTTGGCATCTCCACTGATGTCTCTTGTGTATTAATATCTCAAACTTGAAATACCTCAATTATTAAGTCTTCATTCCTGATCGCCACTTCCAAATCTGCCCCTCCTCCAATTTTCTCCTTTTTGGTAAAAGATACCTCCATCCACATAGTTGTTCATGTCAGAAACTCAAGAGTTATCCTTGCCAGGCACAGTGGCTTACTCCTGTAATCCCAGCACTTTGGGAGGCCGAGGTGAGCGGATCACAAGGTCAGGAGATCGAGACCATCCTGGTTAACACGGTGAAACCCCGTCTCTACTAAAAATACCAAAAAAAAAAAAAAAAAAAAAGGTAGCCGGGCGTGGTGGCGGGTGGCTGTAGTCCCAGCTACTCAGAAGGCTGAGGCAGGAGAAACGCTTGAACCTGAGAGGCAGAGGTTACAGTGAGCTATCACACCACTGCACTCTAGCCTGGACGACAGAGTGAGATTCCTCTCAAAAAAAAAGAGTTATACTTGACCTTCAACCCACCCCCCCACACACACATCTTAAACAGTTTATAGCCAAGTCCTGTCAATTCTACCTCCAAAATATATCTCAAGTCTGTCTCCTCTCCTTGACACTGCTTCTACACCAGCATATTTTGCTTGGATTACTGCAGTAGCACCAATGAACACAAACTCAATATTGTCTGAATATAACCACAGCTCTGGAGCCACAGACGGATTCTGGAGTGGATTCTTTTATCTCAGTATATGTCATGGCAATTGCTTTGCTCTTACATTGTGCAAATGATTCAGCAAAATTTCTTTTCTGATGGTTAATAAGGCTATCAATAACTTTCTTTTAAGACAATCTCGCTCTTGTCATCCAGGCTAAAGTAAAGTGGTGATTGTAGCTCACTGCAGCCTTGAATTCCTGGGATCAAGCAATCCTGCTTCAATCTCTCTAGTAGCTGGGACCACAGGTGCGTGCCACCATGCCTGGCTAATCTTTTTGATTTTTTTATAGAGATGGGGGATCTCACCATGTTGCCTAAGTTGGTCTTAAAGTCCTAGGTTCAAATGACCTGCCCACTTTGGCCTCCCAAAGTGCTGGGATTACAGGCATGAGCCACTGTGCCCTGCCAAGGCTAACTTAAAATTAATTTTGCCCTGTGGTACTGTATACAGAAACCCATATTGTGTGTGTGTGTGTGTGTGTGTGTGTGTGTACAGTTTGGTTTTTTTTTTTTTTTTTTTTTTTAATAAACTGAGACAAACTCCTGGGTTTCTGACTGACTGCATTCAAGTTGGGGTTCCCACAACCCCCTCGTAGGGTTCGATTAATTTACTGGATTGTCTCACAGAACTCAGTGAAGCATGTTTGTTGGTTTATTATAAAGGATACAGATGAAGAGATGTGTAGGGTGAGGGATGGGGGAATGGACGCAGGGCTTCTATGCCCTCCCTGGGCACACTACCCTCCAAGAACCTCCAAGTATTCCGCTATTCGAAAGCTCTCTGAATCCCGTCCTCTTGGTTTTTTAGGGAAGTTTCAGGACATCAGCATTCCTTTGCCCATAGGGTGGGAACCTTTCAGAGAAGGGTCTTAAGACCATTAATCAGAAAGTCAGGGAAACATTAGAGTAGAAGGAGGGATGCCGGGCGCGGTGGCTCAAGCCTGTAATCCCAGCACTTTGGGAGGCTGAGACGGGTGGATCACGAGGTCAGGAGATCGAGACCATCCTGGCTAACACGGTGAAACCCCGTCTCTACTAAAAAAGTACAAAAAACTAGCCGGGCGAGGTGGCGGGCACCTGTAGTCCCAGCTACTCCGGAGGCTGAGGCAGGAGAACAGCGTAAACCTGGGCGGCGGAGCTTGCAGTGAGCTGAGATCCGGCCACTGCACTCCAGCCTGGGCGACAGAGCAAGACTCCGTCTCAAAAAAAAAAAAAAAAAAAAAAAAAAAAAGAGTAGAAGGAGGGCAAGAGAAGGTCAGAGGACTGCCAGAGAGGCCTAACACACCCAACAGTGTAACAAAAGACTGCAACAAGGGCAATGGTAGTTATGAACCAGGAACCATGGACAAAAACCATTATGTATCATAACACCAAAGGCACCTAACCAAAAGGAAGAATTTGAGGAAGGAATTATTTTCACACTACTACTGGAAGAATTGAACTGGTTATTTCACTTGACACCTGTGTTTAAAATGTCAAGTCAAATATCCTATTAAAAAATTCAATCTCTAATTAAAACACCAAACATATTTTGGCCCCAAGCTGTACAGTTATTTAAAAAATATATCAGCATTTGGCCTGGTGCGGTGGCTCATGCCTGTAATCCCAGCACTTTGGGAGGCCGAGGCAGGTGGATCACTTGAGATCAGAAGTTTGAGACCAGCCTGGCCAACATGGTGAAATCCTGTCTTTACTAAAAATACAGAAATTAGCCAGGCGTGGTGGCAGGCACCTGTAATCCCAGCTACTCAGGAGGCTGAGCAGAAGAATCCATTGAACCTGGGAGGTGGAGGTTGCAATGAGCTGAGATCACGCCACTGCACTCCAGCCTGGGCGACAGAGTGAGACTCTGTTTTAAATATATATATATATATATTCAGCTTTATGACATAGAGCTAGAGAGTTACAAATATAAAAATAAAAATAGAATATATACAGCTAATTTTTATAACACCCTCAAAGTACAGTATTACTTCAAAGTTTAAATAACTTGTACTTAAAAAAAAAAAGAGGCCGGGTGCAGTGGCTCAAGCCTGTAATCCCAGCACTTTGGGAGGCCGAGACGGGCAGATCACGAGGTCAGGAGATCGAGACCATCCTGGCTAACACGGTGAAACCCCATCTCTACTAAAAAATACAAAAAAAAAGCTAGCCGTGCGAGGTGGCGGGCGCCTGTAGTCCCAGCTACTGGGGAGGCTGAGGCAGGAGAATGGCGTAAACTCGGGAGGCGGAGCTTGCAGTGAGTTGAGATCCGGCGGCTGCACTCCAGCCTGGGCGACAGAGCGAGACTCCGTCTCGAAAAAAAAAGAAAGATCAAATTATAAATGAAATTGTAACATAATTCATTTAACCATAACGTACAGTTATTGATAACCTACCATTTTTTTCTGTTAGTGCTTCAAAATAGTTAAAAACAAAACAAAAACAAAAACACGCTATTGAATGAAAATATATTAATCCTTGCTGGGTCTTTAAAGTGTTTCCAAAAAATATCCTTAAAAGCAATCTCAATTTGTGATCAAGAATATTGACCAGTATATAACATCTGTGTTCATTTGCAACAGAGATGTGGGAAAAGTATTGGTATTTACACAAGATCAGTTTTATTCCATTCTAAGGTAGAAAGCAATGCAAACTTTTATGGATATGCAGATCATTATAAAGCACAAAGCAACTAGATTATATTTATGACATAGGGTGAAAAATTTCAGTAAATGCACAACTACTACTATATGTACTGTCACTTATTATCTTTATAGCACAATTGCTATAGCTGCTTTGTCTTACCATGACTGTAACTCTTTGGGTAACATAATATTTATTGCTGAGGCTCTCTGTTCAAGGAGTTTGTTTTATTTTATTTAATTTATTTATTTATTGAGACAGGATCTTGCTCCGTCATCCAGGCTGCAGTGCAGTGGCATGATGATGGCTCACTGCTGCCTCAACCTCCCGGGCTCAAGCAATCCTCCCACCTCAGCCTCCCGAGTAGCTGGGGCTACAGGTGTGTGCCACAATGCCTGGCCAATTAAAAAAAAAATTTGTAAAGATGGGATCTCACTAAGTTGCCCAGGCTGGTCTCAAACTCTTGGACTCAAGTGATCCTCCCACCTTGGCCTCCCAAAGTTCTGGGATTATAAGCATGAGCCACCACACCCACCATCATGCCCAGCCTGTTTTGTTATTCTTATCAAAGCTTTTTCTGTGAAGTTAAATTTGAGTGGTAATGTCAAATACAAAGGTCACCAGCTCTCATTCTACTTCCCTTTTTTTGAGATGGAGTCTCCTTCTATTGCCCAGGCTGGAGTGCAGTGGTACCATCTCCGTTCACTGCAACCTCCACCTCCCAGGTGCAAGCAATTCTCCTGCCTCAGCCTCCTGAGTAGCTGAGACTACAGGCACGTGCCACCACGCCTGGCTAATTTTTGTATTTTCAGTAGAGACAGAGTTTCACTATGTTGACCAGGCTGGTCTCAAACTCCTCAAACTCCTGACCTCAGGTGATCCACCAGCTTTGGCCTCCCAAAGTGCTGGGATTACAGGCATAAGCCACCATGCCTCGCTCTACTTCTTTTTAAACAATTGTAGTACCTGATCTACTGATGTGAATTAAGATTCATGGTTTCATCCATTTCTCTTAGAGTCTAGACCCATTTCTACCCATGAATTTGGTCTCTTCATCTGGTGATGAAAAGATAGCACTTATTTATTTTGAAACCTCTAAAATAATCAATTCTGATGTGGCAGTTTCTACTCATTTCAGAGCTCCTTTAAATTAAAATATGCAATTCAATGATATTTAATGTTTGAGTTTAAAACATCTTTGTCGTTCAGTTTTAGAATTATTATACATTGGAGGAGCTGAAAGTTGATTAATAGAGATTGTTATTTTCCTAAAACCATCCTTTATACCGTGGACTAGATTCTCCTTGTAGATAGGAACTTGGATCTTGCAAGGCACAATTTTCTGTGAACCATTTCTGCTTTTCTGTGTGCTTGTCACACAGAGGGGAAATGGATAAGAGAACTAAAAAAATAATTTTTTCTATCAACAAGACCAGTTTTTTCTCTTGTATTTCTCTGATGTAATCATTTTGTCTTCTGAATCTCACAGTGAAATGGGAAATTTTCTCTGACCCCTTCATGGTCAGGAATTAGAGTGTGGGCACTAGAACTAGTCAGCCATTTCAGTGGTAGCAGCAAACTCCACTCACTCAAACCTGTTGCATTGCGCTCAAACCCCCGCAGCAGGGAGCACGCAGGTGAGCAGGTGCAGGAGGTGAGGCTAGTGTTTTCAGCACCAGCTGGAGCAAAACTCCATATGGGACCGAGGCAGCGTCTAAGAGGGAATACTCATGACCCCTAAGGCTCCAGAAGAGTGGTACAGTGAGGCTCTTTTAGCTTTTGCCATCTGCGGACAGGCTCAGTGGGCCCTCTGCCTTTTTGCGTGAGATACTTGCTCTCTGCCAGTGAGGGCAGAGGGTCAAGTGTGACAGCAGACATGCTGTATGCCGAGCTCTTGTCTGGCGTCCAGGAAAAATCAGGTCACAGGAACGAATTGAAGGATAGTAAATGTGGGGGATTTTATTGCCAATGGAAGTGCCTCTCAGCGGGAAGAGGAGCTGGAAAGGGGATAGAGCAGGAAAGTGTTATTCCCCTGAAGTCCGACCATCTTTGGCTGCACTCTACTCTGAAGTCCCACTGTCGAGCTGTCCCTCTGAAGTCAAACTGCTTATCTCCAACATTCAGCTGCTTCTTCTCCTCTTGATGTTTAGCTGCTTCTGCAGTCTTTATAGACACAGGGTGGGGTGGGGTGAGGCCATGGGTAGGAAAACAGAGATATCAGTTCTCACTTTGGGTCACGGTCTCAGGCTTTTCGACTTGAGGATGGGGTTTCGCCAGTGACCCTGCCCTTTTCTGCCTAGAATTTCTCTGCCTCCTGTCCCTATCAACAGTGTGGTATAAAAAGGTTAAAGAAGAAATTCAGATTCAAAATCTTCAAACTCACATGCAGGTTTCAAAAGATAGAACAATTTTATTTTGAAAAGAACTCTGCTGTAACCTGAAAATTTACAGACACAAATATGTTTTACTTATAAAGACCACATCCCCAACTTTGGTAGTAGAACACTGGTTGTGTTAACACAGAATAATGAATACTTTTCTATTGATCTACATAATCTGATTTCATTTCCTGACACTGGATATATGCCAAGGGTTTTGCTCATAAACACCTGGTTACTTTCTGATCCTGATTACTATATAACAGAGGAATAATGCTTTATAGTCCTTGAATTTTTAGTGTTACATTCTCATCCCCTTAAGAATTCTCATTATGTTTTTATTAACATTTAATTTTTTCTCTTTTATTTGATTTGCCTTCATATGAGCCACCTGTTTTAGTTGTTCAACTTGATGTGCCTCCTTCCAGCTACCGTGCCTCGTTAAATGACTTGTAATAATTTTATTTTGCTTGCTTATTTCAGGGCGTTTAGAATGTATCAAACTCTGGTGATCAGGATTTTGGGTCTTTTAAATATTGATGTATTAACAGAAATGTAAGAATATGTATGAGTAAAGATGCTTTCAACTGTAAGGAACAAAACATTCTTCTAAAATCACTTGATAAGGAACATTTTTATCTCACATAATAAGAATTCTAGTGATAGGACAGTTTCAGTGTTGAATAATTCAGTGGTTCAACATTGACATCAGGCCAGGTGCGGTGGCTCATGTCTGTAATCCCAGCATTTTGGGAGGCTGAGGTGGGTGGATCACTTGAGGTCAAGAGTTCAAGACCAGCCAGACCAACATGGTGCAATGTTGTCTCTACTAAAAATAAAAAAATTGGCCAGGCATGATGGTGGGTGCCTGTAATCCTAGCTACTTGGGAGGCTAAGGCAGAAGGATTGCTTGAACCTGGGAGGTAGAAGTTGCAGTGAGCCGAGACTGCACCACTGCTACTCCAGTCTGGGCAACAGAGCAAGACTCTGTCTTCAAAAAACAAAAACAAAAAACAAAACAAAAGAACACTGATATCAGTTTACCCAGATGTTTTTCATTTTTCCACTTTCCCAAATTCAGTGTGTTGTAGTGTGTTGTTTGTTCTCTTGGGCAGGTTATTTCTAGGCTTCCCATATAGATGCCAAAGGCAGAAAAGAGAAATTTGTTTTCACTTCCACGTATCTTGTTAAAAGAAGAACCTTTCCTGGAGGGCCCTCTCAGTTATGGCCAGACTTGTGTCATATATCTATTCTAGAACTAACTGGTAAGTAAAATGGAATATCAATTGGCTTAACTCAGCAGTGGTCCATGGAACCTGGGAGCCCTGAGATCATTTCAGGGAGTTCGCAAGGTTAAAATCATTTCACCTAATAATGCTAAGATATTATTTGCCTTTTTCACTGCGTTGATGGTGCAGAAGCAGCAATAGTGGATAGCACTGCCAGTAGTTTAGCACAAATCAAAGAAGTGGCACATACTAGAAGTAGTCTTCTTCACAGGCACCATATAAAGTTTCATGTTTTCATCGTTTGCTTGCTTTCCTGGCACATGCTGAAGTGCTTCGGTTATCTCAAGTCACAGTATCCCTTAAGTAATTGAACTGTGAGCTGAAATGATTGCTTTTTTTGTGGAACATCCCCTACCTTTTTTTTTTTTTTTTTTTTAACTTGAAAGGCTGGCAAAGAAAATATGGTTATTTAGACTTGGATATTTTGCAGACATTTTCTTGAAAATGAAAAAAGTGAGCTTGTCATTTCAAGGAAAACAAAAGGCAGTATTTGTTGCAAATGATAAAAGGATTTGTCTGAGATTGGTGTTGATATTAACAAAAGTGATTTATTTACATGTTATGATGAAATGTATTTGAAAGATCTGCATAACTCAGTGAACCAGTATGATCAATGCATGATACAAAATCACGGGTAGGTTAAAAGATCCATTCAAAATGCATACTGGGCCAAAAGATCTAAGGGGAACAGAGTACAAAATTTCACTCATAGGTTTTCTGATTTCACTTTGTAATTAACCTTCAACAAAGTACCACTTTTTTGAGTTTTAATGTAGTATTAAAGAAGAATATTCAAACTTATCTGAGATAGCTATTAAAATATTTCTTTCTCTTTCAACAACACATTTGTATGAGACTCAATATACATTTCAGCAAAGACAACAGACTAATGCAGAAGCAGATATGAGAATCCATGTCTTCTATTAGGCCAGGCTTCTTGACATTTTTTTTTCTTACTTTGAAAACTATAGTTATTTTTCTGTAAAATATTGTTGTATCATATGTAATAGGTTTATTTTTACATGAAATAGTAAGTATTTTTAAATTTTTAGTTTCTAAAATGGTAATTATTGATAGATGTGACTCACATAAACAAACACACTTTGTAGTCCTCAATAGTTTTAAATAATCCCAGCACTTTGGGAGGCCAAGGTGGGAGGATCGTTTGAGCCCGGGAGTTCAAGACTAGCCTAGGCAACATGGCGAAACCCCATCTCCATAAAAAATTAAAAAATATATTTTTGAAGAGTATAAAAGGCCCCCGAAACCAGAAATTTGAGAACCATTTGGTTTAGACTAATCAAAGATTTACCATTTGGGGCTTGGTTTTGTCCTCCCCTATATACATAATTTCTTCTAGTCTCAATAAAAGCAGGATATTTTTAACCAAGAAAAAGGGGAGGGAGTTGTTAATGG
Source organism: Piliocolobus tephrosceles (assembly GCF_002776525.5). Classification (NCBI taxonomy): domain Eukaryota; kingdom Metazoa; phylum Chordata; class Mammalia; order Primates; family Cercopithecidae; genus Piliocolobus; species Piliocolobus tephrosceles. Next base: position 81,707,300 of record NC_045444.1, read on the forward strand.
CTCGTTGAGTCAGCAATGGTCTGCCACAGTTAAGGTGAATGAGAATTGTTCCAGTGGCATGTGGCGATCAGCAAGCTGTAACCTCTTGGAAAATGTTGAGAGAAGATTCTCAGGTCTCAGGGACAGATGCCTCACACTGCAATGCTCCTGGGCTGCTAAATTTTAGGGGATAAGTTTCTCCATAAGCTGCGCATAGAAAGTGGACAGAGGCAGTTAGCTGAGGAATCAACTTGAGTCTCTGGTCTGCCTACCAGAAGCAATAGTGGTCTTTGCCCCGAGAGAGGTATTTTGGTTCTTTCCCAGGGAACACAAAACATCTCACATGTTTATCTCTTACCAGGACTGTAGGGGTTCACTCAGCTTTACTGGGGCTCACTTCCAGGTTCCACAGTCAGCCAAAGCTGTTTTGAGTGATGGATTAGTAATTATTAGTAGTAATTATGCAAGTAATTTTGAAGAAAATGTGTCAGCCCAGGAGCATTGCAGTGTGAGGCCTCTGTCCCTGAGATCTGAGAATATTCTCTCAACATTTTCCAAAAGGTTACAGCTTGCTGATTGCCACGTGCCACTGGAACAATTCTCAATCACCTTAACTGTGGCAGACCATTGCTGACTCCCTTTACAGTGACAGTAAAGGGAGCAGGTAGAAATACAGTCAAACAATATTTGTATGAGATCAGAGAATAATGGTGGTCAAGAAAACAGTAACGGGTATATCTATGGTTCCTGTTGGATGAATAGAGAAGTTATAATGCTCATTCTTAACCATGATTGAGGCACAACAGGAGCTAGAGGATTCAGGTTTTAAATAAGGGTTTCTTCTTTGCACATATTGAGTTTAACATACCTGAAGGTCTGTGTAGGTAGAAATGTCCACCAGGTAGCTGGAACTACGATTTGACCTTTAAAAAAGATTGGGCTTAGAATCTCGGAATGTGCAACATAAAGGCCATAGTTGAAGCTGTTGGAGTTGATGAGATTTCTTTCCCCATGTGAGATAATATGAAGTGATAAGACAAGTTAGTCAAAGTTAGAAACTTAGGAAATACCACTTAAGAGATGGGAAGAATAATAATCCAGTATTGGAGACTAGAAAAGGTGTTAGGAAGGAAGAGATCCTAGAGAAGATATTATCAAAGATGCTAAAGGAATAGCGCTCCCATAAGGAGATTGTTCTCAGTATAGTGCAGGAAAAGGACTGTGAAAAATCAGTAAAATTTGCCTAGTAAGGGGTCAACAATAATTTTATTTATTTTATTTTCTAATTTTTTATAAATAATAGAGACGGGACCTTGTTATGTTGTCAGGCTGATCTCAAACTCCTGGACTCAAGCAATCCTCCTGCCTCAGCCACCCAAAGTGCTAGGATAACAGGTATGAGCTATTGTGCCCAGCCTCAAAAATAACTTTAAAAAATAAATAAGCTACTTCTTTAAACTGCTTTTTTTCTTTTTATTTGTTTGTTTTTGTTTTGAGGCAGTCTCACTCTGTTGCCCAGGCCGGAGTGCAATGATGCAATCTGGGCTCACTGCAGCCTCCACCTCCCAGGTTCAAGCGATTCTCCTGCCTTAGCCTCCTGAGTAGCTAGGACTACAGGTGCCCGCCACCATGCCCAGCTAATTTTTGTAATTTTTTTTTTTTTTAGTAGAGATGGGGTTTCACCATGTTGACCAGGCTGATCTCAACTCCTGACCTCAAGTGATCCACCCACCTCGGCCTCCCAAAGTGCTGGGATTACAGGCATGAGCCACCGTGCCCAGCCTAAAATGGTTTTAAATTTATAGAAACATTGCAAAGATAATACAGAGAGTTTCTATATACCACCCATCCAGTTTCTCTTATTATCATTTTCTGTTAGTATATTTGTTACAATTATGAACCAATATTGATATACATTTATTAACTAAAGACTGTAGTTTTTTCAGATTTTATTAGTTTTTACCAAAGTTCATTTTTCTGTCCTAGAATCCTATCTTAAGTTACCACTTTACATTTAGTCTTTATGAGTCCCTAGGCTCCTCTTGCTTATGACAGTTTCTCAAATTTTTCTTGTTTTTTGATGACCTTGGCAGTTTTTTTGGTTTTTGTTTTTGAGACAGGGTCATGCTGGTGCCCCGGCTGGAGTGCAGTGGCACCATCGTAGCTTACTATCACCTCTAACTCCTGGACTCAAGTGATCCTCCTGCCTCTGCCTCCTATGTAGCTGAGACTACAGGAGCACATCACCATGCTTGGCCAATTTTTAGATTTGTAAAGATGAGTCTTGCTATGTTGCCCAGGCTGGTGGTGAACTTCTGGCCTCAAACGATCCTTCCACCTTGGCCTCCCAAAGTGTTGGGATTATCTGCATATGACTGACTTTGACAGTTTAAGGAGGTACTGGTCAGGTATTTTGTAGAATGTCGCTGATGTGTTTCTCATGATTAGACTGGGGTTAAGGGTTTTGAGGAGGAAGACCACAGGGGTAAAGTGCCATTTTCATCACATTGTATCAGAGGTATCTCCTAGCAACATGATTTATCACTGTTGATATTGACCTTGATCTTTTGGCTGAGTTAGCATTTGTCAGGTTTTTCCACTTTAAAGTTACTCTTTTTCCCCATTTCCAGACTGTACTTTTTCAAAGAAAGTCGCTATGGATAGCCCACATTTAATGAGTGGGAAGTTATGCTCTGAATTCTTATTTTATTTTATTTTATTTTTTTGAGATGGAGTTTTGCTTTGTCACCCAGGCTGGAGCCCAGTGGCGCAATGTTTGCTCACTGCAACCTTCACCTCCTGGGATCCAGCAATTCTCAGCCTCCTGAGTAGGTGGGATTACAGGCGAGTGTCACCACACCCGGCTACTTTTTGCATTTTTAATACACACGGGTTTTGCCATGTTGCCCAAGCTGGTCTTGAACTCCTGACCACCTGCCTCAGCCTCCCAAAGCACTGGGATTACAGGCATAAGCCACAGTGCCCGGCTGCTCTTAATCCTTAAAGATGGAAAATCCACATAAATGATTTGGAATTCTTCTGCAGGAGATACTTGTCTGTTCTCTGCCATTGTTAATTAATTAATTAATATCAGTGTGGAGTCATGGATTTTGTTTTATAGTTTGGATTATAATCCAAAACTATTTATTTTGTTGCTCAAATTATGTCAGATTTGGCTTTTGGGAGCTGTTTCAATTGGCTCCTGTGACTCTTTCCCATACCCTCATTCAATGATGACTCTTGGGAGAGCAATTTCACCACAGTGGTAAACACAGGCATAACAGTACGTTGAGAAGTAAATAAGTGTTGAAGAAGTGGAAGCACAAGGGCAGTTAAGTAGCACCTTAAATCAGGGTGAGGCTTAATATTTCTCTTTATAAGTCCTTAAGACATTTTAATCTCATAAAACACACAAAGCCCTGCCTATGTCATGAAAAGCCCTGAAGCATTAAAAGAAAGAAAGAAAAAAAAAACCCTAAAAACCCCACAGTGATCAAATTGGATGAACACTGAGGACACCACTAAAAGTTTATATCTGATGAGGTTGAGCCAAAAAAAAAAAAAAATAAAGAAAATAGTTACTGTTTGTTCTTATGGCTTTAATACTTGGCATACACTATTTTTTTTTAAAAAAAACAGGGAGTAATGTAAACGTTAATTATAATGTGAGTATGCCAGAATATTTGATGTACTTAAAGCTTCTCTATGAATGCCAACAGTGCAGGATTATAGAGAAAATGATTTGATTTTAGGTCTCATTTAAATTCCTGCAAAGACTTGATCTTCAGAAATGCTATAAAAATGTTTTCCAATGAATAGGTAATTTTTCTCACAGTGAATGTGTTCTAGCAGTAAAGCAATTTTAAAATATTTAGAAAACAGAAGTTGTGTTCATTTTGTTATCTGATCATTTCCTGAAATTAACCGATGAAGTTTTAAAATGTTACTGGGGGCAAAGGAAGAGAGAGAGAGTTGGAGTGTTGCTTGATAGGGTGTGGACAGGTTAAGGATAAAGAGAAAATATTAATTTATAACTCCTCCCACACACACTATTAGCAGCTATGTTTCATGTGTTGGGTCGAAGGAAGCCATTTCCAGCAGCCATTCTAGTAGTATTCACCTAGTACCTACTTTGCACCAAGCAATGTGCCAGATGCTGAAGATAGTACATTGAACAAGGAACAGTCCCTGCTCTCAAGGAATTGGTGAGTATAGGAGACATCCTGGTGCAGGGAGGGAGTAGATAAGTGAGCCACAAATGCAGCACAGTGCAAACCTGTGCTATGGCGGAAGCTACATGTGTAAGTGTATAGGAGGACACCTCACCAAGAGAGGGACAGGGAAGTTCGTAGTGGTGTATGAACTGAAACCTGAAGGACAAATAGGAGGTAATCAGAGGGTGCAAGGGGAAGGGGTGCCGAGGAGATGAGGCACTTTAAGCAAGGAAAAGCATGATAGCTGAGGAAGTAACAAGTCTTTCAGTATGGCTGGATTGTAGAGTTTTAGAGTTGCATTGTTCAATAACAGTGTAATATGAACCACATGCAATTTAAAAATTTTTAGTAGTCACATTAAGAAAGTAAAATGAATCAACAGAAATTTTAATAATATTCTTGTTTAGCCCAATGTACTTAAAATCTTAGCATGTAATCAATATGAAGAATTATTAATGGGACTTTTTATATTCTTTGTACTAAGTTTTAGAAATCCAACATATGTTTTATACTTATATCACATGTCAATTTAGACTAGCCAGATTTCATATGCTCAATAGCTACATGTGACTAGTGGCTACCACATTAGATAGCATAGTTCTTCTTTTTTTTTTTGAGATGGAGTCTCGCTCTGGGAGTCTTGCCCAGGCTGGAGTGCAGTGGTGCAATCTCTGCTCACTGCAGCCTCCATATCCCAGGTTCAAGCGATTCTCCTGTCTCAGCCTCCTGAGTAGCTGAGATTACAGGTGTGCACCACCACACCTGGCTAATGTTTGTATTTTTAGTAGAGACGGGTTTTCACCATGTTGACCAGGCTGGTTTTGAACTCCTGAGCTCAGATGATCCACCTGCGTTGGCCTCCCAAAGTGCTGGGATTACAGCCACTGTGCCTGGCCTGATAGTATAGTTGTAGTGTGAAGTCACGAGCAATTAATCTGCAGAGATAATATGGGAGCAGATTAAGGCAGATATTGTTTGTCAGTGAAATTGTTTAACCCGAGGGTTATGGGAAGCTGTGAAAGGTCTATGCATGGGAGGATCTGATCAAATCAGTGATGACTCTAACTTTCACGGTAGAGAATGGATTATAGGTGGACTTGATCAAAAGCCAACTAGGCCATAGATGATAGTGACCTTAACCAGCGGAGTGACTTGGGTGTGGTGAGAAGTAGAAGTCTGGACACAAGGAATCTGTAAGAATTGTAAAGAATCTATAACAGAATTGTACGAGAATTGTAATTGTAAGAGGATCTGTAAGGATTGGAAGTGTGTTGAGAAGACAGGAATGCCCCCTCACTTCTGCTTTCTCTGTCAAACCCCTGAGGAACACAGCAGAACCATTTTAAGAAGTGGGGGAAACAAGAGGAAGAATGGCAGGATTGAGAAACAATGTGTTCTGCTTGGGACATTTTAAATTATCTGAGTGTAATGTTTGCATGTGAAACAGAGAAATCGATGTCACCAGTATACAGACAGTAACCGAAGCCCTGGGATTGGATAAAATTACCCAGGATGAGTAGATTAAACAGTATTTCTCATACCTGAATTAAAAACAAAAAGTACCTGGGAGCTGATTTAAAATGCAGATTTTTGGTCTCTATCCCCAAGTTACTGGTTCAGTAGCTGTTGGGAGAGGACTAGAAACTGCATTTTTAATAACAGCCCCTAGGAACTGATGCAAGTGGTGCTTAAAACACTCCTTTACACACACTAGTGTAGAATAATACATAAGAGAACCCAGAAGGAGATTGCCTGCATGTTTGGAAGCTTAGAGAACAAAAGCCGTTGAAGAAGTTAGGAAATGAGCCATTAGAGAGGTTAATGAAAAACCAAGAATCCTGTCTGCTATCAAAGTAGAGAGGAGTGGCAGATTCTTATTTAAAGGGAACAAGACTGAAGGTGGGACAACTAGGTAGGTACCTTACTTGGTTGGACAATCAGCATGGGAAAAAAGCACTATTCTTTGCCTGCTGTTCAAAGTGTCTGTCCTGGGGATGTCATCTCACCAGACCACCAAATTTATCAAATTCCTTGAGGATTTGGAGGAAGTCACTGCCTCAAAGTAACAGAGAAATTAAATAGAAGACCAGTTGAAAGTGACAATTGGATTTAGTAACTAAGGCCATTGGGTGGCAATTTGGATGAACTAGTAGGAATGGAAGCCCAACTGCAATAGGTGAGTTGAACAAGTGGGTCAAGTTAGTGTAGAAAAGTCTTCTTGGCAGAGAAAAGGAGGAGAGAGAAGGCAGAGTGCATACAAGGATGTTCACTTAGGAAATGCTAAGGGATGTGTGCCCTTCTTTCACAGTGTTCATCTTATTTTTATTGTGTAGGTTGAGTCAATACTGTGAAACCATAGAATCTCTGTCTCTGCTTCATAAACATACTTATTAAATAATTTATGTTTATATATTTAAATCAGTCAAATGATCTCCAGTCATACTGTCACTTCTACTAGTAACTGAATGGATAAACCATTTTGCAGAATAACTATAGCTGATTACTGATGGCTTGAAAGAAGTGCCAAGCTGCAGTAGTTTGGGGTTGGATGAGGGAGGTGAGAAAGCAGGAGAAACTAAAACCTTGAACTTGAATTTCTCAGTCTCCTTCTTACCTGTCCTCTACTGCCCAATAATCTATAAATTAGCCCCAAACTGGTAAAATTCTGCCATCATGAATACCCATCACCATGGGTAACCCACAAATAAGTTGATGTATCTCTGCTAAATAAGAGGTTGTCAGAACTTCATTGTTACAGTAGTTTTGTATTTGTTGTTTCCTCCTTTCTACTCAACATTATCCCCATTACCTGGTTAATCTAGAATTGGCTGATTATCAGCCACCAAACTTGTTAGTTAACATTGTTAACTAACATTGTTAACACCACACATTGTTGAGTACTAGCTTAGATATCGCACATATGCAGTAAATATTTAAAAGATGTATTTTGCTTTCAGTATGAATGTGGAGTGCTGCAAAGTATCAAAACAAATAAAAGGAGATATAAATAGGAGTATTAGCGCTTCAGTTCTAAACAGAGTTGAACATTTAATTAGGTTAAATGTAAATAAGTTTATTTTATTTTTTTTAAATTTCCTCCAAAGAGGACGGATTTGTTTTGGAATGGAGCCAATTAATTTGAAAATCACATTTGTGTCTTGGTTTGGTGGCTCACGCCTGTGATCCCAGCACTTTGGGAGGCTGAAGTGGGAGGATTGCTTGAACTCAGGAGTTCAGTACCAGCCTGAACAACATAGCAACAGCCTGTCTCAATTAAAAAAAAAAATTTTTTTTTTGAGGCGGAGTCTCGCTCTGTTGCCCAAGCTGGAGTGCAGTGGCACGATCTCGGCTCACTGCAACCTCTGCCTCCCGGGTTCAAGTGATTCTCCTGCCTCAGCTTCCTGAGTATCTGGGATTACAGGCATGCGCCACCACGCCTGGCTAATTTTTGTATTTTCAGTAGAGATAGGGTTTCACCATGTTGGTCAGGCTGGTCTTGAACTCCTGACCTTGTGATCCGCCTGCTTTGGCGTCCCAAAGTGTTGGGATTACAGGCGTGAGCCACCAGCCCCTCAAGTAAAAATTTAAAAAAATAGCTGCGTGTGGTGGCTCTCACCTGTAGTCCCAGCTATTCAGGAGGCTGAGGTGGAAGTATCACTTGCCCCAGGAGGTCATGGCTGCACTGAGCTTTATCGCGCCACTACACTCCAGCCTGGGTAACAGAGAGACATCCTAAAAAAGAAAAAAAAAGGGGAAAACGAAAGAAAATCACACTTGCATTATGTTCAAGGTTTGCCCAGTTGCTCACCCATGACCCATCTAACTACTTTATTTATTTATTTATGTATTTATTTTGAGACAGAGTTTCACTTTTGTTGCCCAAGCTGGAGTGCAATGGCATGATCTCGGCTCACCACAACCTCCACCTCCCAGGTTCAAGCGAGTCTCCTGCCTCAGTCTTCCTAGTAGCTGGGTTTACAGGCAAATGCCACCATGCCCGGCTAATTTTGTATTTTTAATAAAGACGGGGTTTCTCCATGTTGGCCAGGCTGGTCTCGAACTCCCAATCTCAGGTGATCTTCCAGCCTCAGCCTCCCAAAGTGCTGGGATTACAGGCGTGAGCCACCACACCCGGCCATCTAACTACTTTATTTAAAAAAAAAATGAGTTCTGGGCAGAGGTACAACAGCATCATACTGGCTAATGTCATTGCCTATACATTTTGGTAATCTCAAAACTGTTCCAGCTACAAAGCTACTGTTTGTATTTGAAATTCGTTTTTAAAATATAGGGAGAATATTACAAACTAATTCTGGAAACATATTCTCAAAATTACATTGAAAAATTCTAGGTTTATGAAATCATTTATGTACTTAACATGGTTCAATTCATTGAACATTATAAACATTAGATAGTATATTTGTTTAATTTGTATTTATTGCAGTGCTTGATTTTTTACTTTCGTTATTCCAAACGGAAACACTACCAATTAAACATTAACGTCCCATTCCCTCTTTCTTTCCACCCAACCCTCTGGTAACCTCTATTCTACTTTCTTGTCTCTCTAAATTTTCCTATTCCAAGTACCTCATAGAAGTGAAATCATATAATATCTGTGTTTTTGTGTCTGGCTTATTTCACTTAGCATAGTGTTTTTAAGGTTAATTCATGTTGTAGCATGTATTTCTATTTGAATTCCAAAGCTAATGTAATGTATTACCTTGATCAAAAAAATAAAAATTAAAATAAACAATATCTTGCAAAGTACTGAACATTCTACAGGTATTGAAAATGAAGCTTAATCTTCACATTAAAGCCACAGGTAATAATTTAGAAGAGCTGGCATTCAGATTTGATTCTATCTTTTTTTCTTTGTTTGTTTTTGAGATGGGGTCCCACTTTGTCTCAAAAAAAAAAAGAATGCTGGAGTGCAGTGGCACAGTCACAGCTCCACAGCTCACTGCAGACTTGACCTCCCAGGTTCAAGCGATCTTCCCACCTCAGTTCCTGAGTAGCTGGGACTACAAGTGTGCACCACCACGCCTGGCTAATTTTTGAGTTTTTTGTAGAGATAGATTTCGCCATGTTGCCCAGGCTGGTCTTGAACTCCTGGGCTCAAGCGATCCACCCACTTCAGCCTCTCAAAGTGTTGGGATTACAGACGTGAGCCAGCATACTCAACAATTCTTTTTATTTATTATTTTTTATTTACTTAAGCGTACCCTGATGTGCCCAGCAATTCTATCTTCTTGAAACTTCTCCAATTCAGCAATTTCTCTTTATCCACTGTCACTTCTCACATGGGTTGTCCCTATCACAGCTTCCTAATTGTTTTAGTTTCCTTTTGCTGCTGTAACACATTACCACATATTTAGTGGCTTCAAACAATACAAATTTGTTATCATGCAGCTCTGTAGGTCTGACATGAATTTCATTGAGCCAAAACCAGGGTGTCAGCAGGGCCATGTTTCTTCTGGAGGCTCTAAGGAGGAATCCATTTCCTGTTTTTCTAGCTTTAGAGGCTACCCACATTCCTTAGTTCGGGGGTCCCCACCCCCTACCCCCCTCTCCCCACCCCACTCCCCCCACCACCAATCCCCTACAGACTCAGTGAGGCCTGTAGGGCCTTTTAGGAACGCTGCTGCGCAGCAGGAGGTGAGCGGAGGGTGAGGGAGCATTACCGCCTGAGCTTTGCCTCCTATCAGATAAGCAGCAGCATTCAATTCTCAAGGGAGCACGAACCCTATTGTGAACAGTGCCTGTGGGGGATCTAGTGCCTGTGGGGGACACTGCTTATAAGAATCTAATGCCTGATCATCTCAGGTGGAGCAGTTTCATCCTGAAATCATCCCCCTGCCATCTGTGGAAAAAGTGGCTTATACGAGACCAGTCCCTGGTACCAAAAAGGTTGGGGGACCTCTGCCTTACCTTGTGGCTCCCTTTACTCAGCAACATTGTATCTCTCTGAGCATCATTTCTCTTCCTTAATCCTGTCTTCCTCTGACTCTCCCCTTCTTCCCTCTTCCATTTTTAGAGTCTCTTATGATTAAGTTGGGCCCATTTGGATAATTGAAACTAGTTTGTTCATTTCGAGGTCAGTTGGTTAGCAACCTTAATTCCATTTCCAGCCTTCGTACCCTTTGCCATGTAATCTACATGTTCATAGGATCCAGGGATTAGCACAAGGATGTCTTTATGGGGGAGGCATTATTCTGCCTACCACACTAGTCGTATGATAATATGATTTCCCTTCTTGCCTATGATCAGGTCACTTGCCTACTGAAAATTCTTCAGTGGCCCTTATTGCCCTCAGGGTAGCATTCAGACTCTTTCAGACTCCTTAATGTGATACACAAAGGCCTTTCTTACCAGTCCTGTCTCATCTCTCCCAACTCCCCATGCCCAAAACACACAAGATTGTGTGTTTCACTTCCCCAAACTGAAAACCAGGCATTCACTCATCTCATTCATCTGCTTGTTTGCTCTTTCCCCAGCCTTTTATCTGACTTTACTATTCATTCTTAAGTCAGACTTCAGATGTGACTTCCTTTGGGAAGCCTGAGTGTATCCCCAAACTTTGGCCTTTGCTGCCGTTGCAAGCTATACCTATATGTAACATAGCACTTGTCAAGCGATACTGTAATTATCTCTTTAATTACCATCCACCACCACCACCCAAGACTGCAAGCAACTTAAGGGTCAGCCTTTCATTTTGTTCACCCTTGTATCGGCTACTTAACAGAGTGGCTTGCACACAATAAAAGCACAAACTTTTCTATTTTTTAAAGCAACCCTATTAACTGAGAAGCACAAACTTTTGCTTAAAGATATATCCCTTAATATTTATGTGTCTCTTTTTCCAAGGTAGACTTGCAGAGGATGTAGAGTCATATAAATCTAAAGACTGAAAAATAAATGTACCTTTAATCCTCCAAATGGATTTCATTTAATTAATTAATTTACTGAGGCAGGGTCCCACTCGGTCACCCAGGCTGGAATGCAGTCACACAATCATGGCTCCCTGCAGCCTCCACCTCCTGGGCTCCAGTGATCCTCTTGCTTCACCCTCCCGAGTAGTGGGACCACAGGTGTGTGACACCATGCCCATCTAATTTTTAAAACAAATTTTTTGTAGAGAAGAGGTCTCGCTATGTTGTCCAGACTGATCTTGAACTCCTGGGCTCAAGGGATCCTCCCATCTTGGCCTCCGCCTATGCTGGAATTCCAGGTGAGCCACTGAATCCGACCCTTATCTGGCTTCTTATATGAAGACTGTGCACAGGTCGCTATTTTTGCAAGAACATCTATATCACTTCCTCTGAAAATGTTGGCAATTTAAAAAAGAAATAGCCAGACATGGTGGCTTATACCTGTAATTCCAACACTTTGGGAGATGGAGGTCAGCCAATTGCTTGAGCCCAGGAGTTCAAGACCAGCCTGGGCAACATGATGAAACTCTGTCTCTACAAAAAATTCAAAAATTATCCAGGCATGGTGGCGCATGCCTGTGGTCCCAGTTGAGGTGGGAGGATCACTTGAGTTTGGGAGTGTGAAGCTGCAGTGAGCTAAGACAGTGACACTGTACTCCAGCCTGGGCAACAGAGCTAGATCCTATCTCAAAAAAATAAAAATAAAAATAGGTTGGATAATGTAAGAGTTAAGAACAGAGCCTCTAGAGCCAGCCTGGGATCCTGGCTCTGGCATATTTTATGTAACCATCTCAGTTTTCTTCATTTGTGAAATGGGCACAGTAATATCCACCTCTGAGGGTTATTGTAGAATTAAATGAGTTCCATTTAGAGCATTTAAATGGTGCCTGGCACATTTTAAATAATACAGCTTCATGTGGTTAGGATGGGAAGGAAGATTGTAAAACATAAATGCTTAGAGAAAGCAACTGTCATTGTAATTAAAATGAAACTTGGGTGTGATGAAATCGTTGGAGGCTGTAGGTGAGATCATGTTTGAGAAAGAAAAAGCCAAGCATGATGGGTCGCTAACTACTGGGCACTGCCAGAAGCACTTCTCATGAAACATTAGGAAGTTTCCAAATCTTCTCTAAAGACGTGTGCTTGAAAAAACAAACCAAAAAAAGAATGACAATAACAACAAAAAGATGTTTGCTGGAAAGAAGAGATGGGATTCTATGAAGAATGTGAAAGTGGCTTATTGTATGAAATACAAAATATAATCCAAGCTTTACCTAGAAATAGTACAAGAAAAATTCAGAAATCCCTACAAGCTATTCTTGTTTTGACAATTCATTTCTTGCCTTCCCTAATATTTAGAATTTTGCTGCATTGTTGCCATCGAATAAAGGTAAGCAGTATTTGCTAAGACAGAACACGGGTGTCTTGATTTTAGAAGATGTACTTGATTATCTTCATAAATGTCAGGTGTGAAATTGGTCTCATTAATTAAAGCCTTAGGCAAAATTTGAAATTTGATCCATGTGATGACATTTTAAAATGAATTTTAAAATGGATGTATTAATTTCAACCAGTTTAACAAATGAGCCTTTTAAAAAAAATTTTACATGGTAACTTACTGTTAATTCATTTATTTCCACGTTGACAATTTTCCTTAAATTGAAGTGTAATCACCCACAAATACTTTTGAAGTTTGCCATATTCATGTGGATATTTATGTCACTTTTTTCTAATTCCTTTGGAGTAGGAGTTATGTTTTGAAAAGTCAATTACTGCTGTGCCGGTAGAGTTGCAAACGACCTAAAATGGCTACCTACCACACCTACTGTTTTTCTTCATCTTACTATTCTGTGAGTGAATGAGCTTGCCTGGAAGCAAGATTAAGAAGTTAGCAATTTGTCTACAGTTTTTCTTTTTTCCCTTTGCACCACACTACCCTCGAGAATCTAGACAACTGTGTTTTCTCTTTTCTTAGAACTTCCTCTTTAGAAAAGACCTAAAGAAAATATATTCCCACAGAGGTATAAATAGGTAATACAACTGTAGCAATTTCCCTCAGAGTCCTTTTGGTTTCAAGGCCCAGGGATGAAATGCTAACTGTGGGACTGTAGGAATTGGCAAGTACACTAAAAATACAAAAAATTAGCCGGGGGTGGTGGCGGGCACCTGTAGTCCCAGCTACTTGGGAGGCTGAGGCAGGAGAATGGCAAGAACCCGGGAGGCGGAGCTTGTAGTGAGCCAAGATCGCGCCACTGCACACCAGCCTGGGTGACAGAGTGAGACTCTGTCTCAAAAAAAAAAATAGGTTTAGGGTGAGAAGTCTTCATGGCACTATGATGTGGGCAAATGTGTGGTCAGCGTGTTAGTCTGGCTTTCGCTCTGAGTTTTTTGCTTTTGTTCATTCTTCTGAGTAGGTATTTCCCTTTCTCTTGAGCCTGGTCTCATTTGCATTTTCGAAAGGACTTGCCATAGTCAATCAGAATCTTTAAGCTTCTCTGTTATTGTCTGTTCTCCAGGAGAGATGCCTAATGCTAAACACCTTTTGTTTGTATTGCCACGGCAATAAACCTCTAAACTAAGGGTTCTGATTATTCTAAGGTTAGGATCATGTAGGCAAATCATAAAAAAGTTAATTTTTCTCCCCTGGGTGAGAAGTTGCTTACATTTTTGTGTCATTCGTTTCATTTCTCCAATCTATTTTTGTCTCTGCAGATAGCCTGAAACTCAGTTTTATTGCATAAGCCTACCAATTCAGAATGATCTCAGGTGCATCAGACAAGTTTGTCCCTCACCAGAGTTGTATTGGTTTATTTCTCCCTGCCTTAGTGTGCCCATCTCAAAATGGTGGGGTCTGTGGAAGAGGATGGCCTTCTCAGATATACAATTTTTACTCTTTAGAAAGGAGTTAAAAAAAAAAAAAATCCCAGCTACTGTGGGTGGGGAAGGTGAGGGAGGTGGGAGGTAGGAGGATTTTGCTTGAGCCTGGGAGTTTGAGCCTGCAGTGAGCTGTGATTGCACCACTGCACTCTAGCCTGGGAGACAGAATGAGACCCTGTCTCAAAAAAAGTTTTTTAATTTTTTTTGTTGTTGTTGTTTAGAAAGGAGTATAAGGGCAGCTGTGCTCCTCTAGTGAGAACTCACATGAACTTCTCAAGGCCCATTTATCCTACCTTAGTCTTTAGAGTCTGCAAAAAATGAGATGGTAGAGCCATAATTTCTCAGGGATCAGAAAAAGACTACGACATGGGTCCAACTTCCCCATTCTGACAGTGTGTTTGCGGTGTTAGATGTTACACAGTGCCACAGGTCTTGAATAATGGAAATAATTTGTATCCTTTAAATTTCTCTGGCATCAGTTTTAGAGCTGGAGCTTCAATCCCCAGGCTGAAATAGTCTCTAAAAATGAATAGTAGCTATTCATTTTGAGGCCTCAGTTTGGAATTTTACCTACATGTTGCTGACATCTTCCTTTCCCAACTTTCCCAAATCTTTTTTTTTTTTTTTTTTTTTTTTTTTTTTTTTGAGACAAAGTCTTGCCATGTCACCCAGGCTGGAAAGCAGGGGCGTGATCTCGGCTCACTGCAACCTTCACCTCCCAGGATCAAGCGATTCTCCTTCTTCAGCCTCCCAAGTAGCTGGGATTATAGGCACATGCCACCATATCCAGCTAATTTTCGCATTTTTAGTAGAGATGGGTTTTCATCATGGTGGCCAGGCTGATCTTGAACTCCTGACCTCAAGTGATCCACCTGCTTTGGCCTCCCAAAGTGCTGGGATTACAGATGTGAGCCACTGCGCATGGCCCCCTTTTCCAAATTTTAACACCTGTTCTGGTACTTAATATCCCCACACCCCACCACATTGATATAGCAATATAATTTAGTCTTCCTCGTACTCCTGACTAATTTCTTCATCAATGAAAAGAGTCAAATTCTGTAACTTGTTTGAAGATATTTTTTCTGAGCCAAACATGAGTGACCAATGGCCCGTCACACAATGCCAGGAAATCCTTAGAATATGTGCCCAAGGTGGTAGTTGAGCAACAGCTTGGTTTTATACATTTTAGGGACACATAAGACATAATACATGTACGATGTACATTG
Organism: Piliocolobus tephrosceles; assembly: GCF_002776525.5. Lineage (NCBI taxonomy): Eukaryota > Metazoa > Chordata > Mammalia > Primates > Cercopithecidae > Piliocolobus > Piliocolobus tephrosceles. Next base: position 81,722,525 of record NC_045444.1, read on the forward strand.
GTTTGGCCCAGAAAAGTGGGACAACTGGAAGCAGGAGCTGGTTCCAGGTCATAGGAGGATTTGAAAATTTTCTGATTGGCAGTTGGTTGAAATAGTTTATCTAAAGACCTGGAATCAATAGGAGGAAGTGTTTGGGTTAAGATAAGGGGCCATGTAGAACTTGGGGATAAGCAGTCAGAAAAGAAATAAAATTTAGCCCAGGCATGGTGGCTCATACTTGTAATGCCAGCACTTTGGGAGGCCGAGGCAGGTGGATCACCTGAGGTCAGGAGTTTGAAAACAGCCTGGCCAACATGGAGAAAACCTGTCTCTCCCCAAAAATACAAAAACTAGCTGGGAGTGGTGGTGGGTGCCTGTAATCACAGCTACTCGGGAGGCTGAGACAGGAAAATCACCTGAGCCTGGGAAGGCAGAGGTTGCAGTGAGCCGAGATCTCGCCACTGCACTCCGGCCTGGGCAACAGTGAGACTCATCTTAAGAAAAGAAAAAAAAAAGAATATTTTAAAAAACGGATAATGGATTATGGAGACCAAGGTTCTTACTATGTAGATGAAGCCTCCAGGTAGCAGGCTTCAGAGAGAATAAATTGTAAATGTTTCTTATCAGACTTTAAAAGATGCCAGACTCTTAGTTAATTCTCTCCTGGATCAGGGAAGAGACTTGGAAAGGGAAGGAGATTCTCTACAGCAGGGGTCCCCCAACCCCTAGACTGTTTCAGGTGCATGGCCTGTTAGGAACAGGGCCACAAAGCAGGAGGAGAGTGTCAGGCAGTAAGCATTACTGCCTGAGTTCCACCTCCTGTCAGATCAACGGTGGCATTAGATTCTCATAGGAGTGCAAACCCTATTGTGAATTGTGTATGTGAGGGATCTAGGTTGTGCAGTCCTTATGAGAATCTAACTAATGCTTGATAATGTGAGGTGGAACAGTTTCATCCCAAAACCATCCCCACCCACCCCCATCTGTGGAAAAACTGTCTTCCAGGAAACCAGTCTCTGGTGCCAAAAAAGTTGGGGACTGCTGCTCTACAGAATGTAGATGCTCCCCACAAGAGACAGTTTTGCAAGGCCATTTCAAAACATGTCAAAGAAATATATTTTGGAGAAAAATACTTTGAATTCTTTCAGAGCCTGCTGTCTGTCAAGTTGGTATCTTATTGCTACAATCTCTTTCCTCAGTCCTAAGGTCTCTTTTCTTGTTAATGCTGGTCATCTGTGCCTGAATTTTTTTTTTGAGATGGAGTCTTCCTCTGTTGCCCAGGCTGGAGTGCAGTGGTGCAGTCTTGGCTCACTGCAACCTCTGCCTCCTGGGTTCAAGTGAGTCTCCCTGCCTCAGCCTCCCGTGTAGCTGGGATTACAGGTGTCCACCACCACACCTGGCTAATTTTTGTATTTTGAGTAGAGATGGGGTTTTGCCATGTTGGCCAGCTGGTCTTAAACTACTGACCTCAGGTGATCCACCTGCCTTGGCCACCATAAGTGCTGGGATTACAGGCGTGAGCCACCACACCCAGCCTGTGCCTGAATTTTAAAGTGAGGAGAATATAATGAGGCATGTTCAACCATCCATTCCCATCATGCCCGGTACTAGTGTTTCAGGCTGACTTTGGAATGCCTTTGGCAAAGAAGAGGTGACCATTCAGTTAGTTGGGAGGCTTAAAATTTTATTTTTGGTTCACAGCCTCTCTAGGCATAGCTTTGTCTAAAGTAAACTTTTCGGCCATGTAAAAGTAATAGTTTAAACTGGAGATGAATTTAAGAAGGGGTCTTTATCATTGGTTATTACTAATCTTGAATCACAGAAAGAACAAGTGAGTTTGAAAGGCCTGATTTCTTAGAATTAGTCATGTTCTTCATAGATTTCATTAAAGACTCTTAACTTTGTTCGTATGATGACTATTTTCTCCTCTGTAAGAGGGAAACCCAGGTTTATGACATGGACTTTCTTTAGCCACTGCTAAAGATTGGGGTATGACGTATGTTTCTTATTTCCTCTTTTGTATTAATAGTTGGTTCTTTTCAAATCCTCTGAGGGGCAAAAAGACCCTTGGATTTATTATATCATGTCTCACAAAGGTAGACTGTCACATTTGAAATTTTACATATGTGAACTAATATTGTGGCTGAAGCAGTATGAATAAGCTAAACAATGAAAGGTAAACCATTTACACATAATTCAGTACCGCGCTTTCCCCCGAGTACTGAAAATAATTTATACTATAGTTCAGATGAGCCTCTTTATGAATCAAGTGAGGTGACTGGAAAAAGAAAATGTCTTACACTTTGAGAAAGTTTTATGATTCTAACATATTAGAAATTCTTTACCCTAACATATTACTTGTATATAAAACTGGTAAAAATAAAATGAAATTCATATAGTGATATTGTTGCTGTAGTGTCCATTATTTGACTCAGCAGGTGATTTTGGGTAAGCCTGCAAGTCATTTTCTGAGATTCCTTTTCTCAGTAGGAAAAGTAATATGCTAGTATGCAGATTAATCATTTATTCTATCTGATAATTTTGCTTGAAAATCTGCCCGAATCAGTGGGTATACACTTGAAGGTATATACATGTTTGGGTGAGTTTAAAAAGTGTTAGGAAACAGTGTCTATTTTCAAGTTGCTCACCACATAGTTTTCTATAGGGATGATATTTAAAATGTGTAACAATTAGTAAAGAATAGGCACCAACCAATTAAAACGGGAGTGACTAATGAGAGCTGGATCCTAAGGGCTCTATGTTAGCCAGGTATTAACCCACTAGTTCCTAAAATGTGGAGGTCTAGGGAATCTTGAGAGGAAGGACTGGCATAGGGGTGAGAAGCATGGGGGTATACCACTCAGAGTTGCAGCTGTGAACCAACTTGCACGGAAGTATTTCAGTATTTGATTAGTTGGTTCAGCCGTACTTGTGTGTACCAGCTGAACATTATCCTTGTATATCCATAACTAAAAAAGCAGTGTAGGTGCCCTAAAATATAAGGAATGCAAGTGATATATCTTATTGATATTTGAAAGAAAGGTTATGTATGCTTTAAGGGTGTCGATAATAATGTGCTCAATAAAATAATTATGAGTCAAAAAATATCAAGCTAATTTGGAAGCTTCTTATACTTTTCACACAAAGGATGTACTATCATGATTTTATGAACTTTAAGGACTTTAGTTCTAGGATGAACCTTAGAATATATTTAAAACAATCCCCTTAATCTATCAATGAATCTGAGGACCACAGCCATTATCTCACATTTAGTGGCAATGGTGAGACTTGAAACTAGGACTCAGGCTTAATCTCTTTCCTCCACACCTCAGCACTTCTCCCTTTGTAAGCAGAAGTGAGGTTCGTGCCCTGGCTTTCCAAACAAGGAAAAGGGCATATGAGTAGTTCAGTGTGCTGAACTACGCATGGCAATCAGTAGGCATTTATTAAGCACGATTTTCGTTGTTTTGATGTTTTTTGTAGAGATACAAAACAAAAAATAACCTTCTTTCATGAAGGTATAATATGCAGGTTAGCGGGACTACCTAGCCGTCCATACTGAATGGGTTTGGAAATCACAACTCTTTTCTCTACCTGCTCTGTGATATCAGGCAAGTTAAAGATTTGTGTGCCTCAGTTTCCCACCTCACCGTATTATGGGGATTAAATTTATATATATGTAAAACACTTGGGGAGTACTTGACACATAGTGAAGCCTGCGATGACTGCTGTTCATGGTTTCATGTTCTCTACTAGATACTAGTAAGGCACCCCCATAACTCGCTCTATTAAGTAGATTCTGGTTGGATATAGAAACCCAGGCCCCCCAGGCGGAATGCAGATAAGCCTCAACATGTGGATTAAGAGCCAGGAAGCAGAGTAAAGAAGCAAAAGATGTCCACAGTCACCTTTTAAGAAAATGTGGGTTGGTGGTTGCTTAAGAGGGGAGGAGACAATTTAGACGAGAGGTATGGTGTGAGCAAAGGGCAAGAATGAGCACGGTGTAGGCACAAGTCCATGGAACTGCTTGGCCAGATCGGGATTTTTTTCTCATAGTGTTAAGAAATAATCAATCAATTGAGTCGTAGAGGGGTGAAGACTTTGGAAAGTTACCAAAAGCCTCGAGAATTTGTCTAAATGCGTGACATGTTCTCAGGACTCAACTTTTTCTTTCAGGCTTGGAAGACCCGCAGTAAGTGTGGTCTAGAATTAAATGGGTGGGAGGGGGAGCTAGGCAAAACACCTCACACTTAGCACTAAATAAAGTTCGCCGTTGCCCTAAGAGATTGAAAAGGTTTCTTTAACAAAGGGGGCGGGATTAACTTAACGTAGATGTTTAACTCGTATACAGATGAACATTCCAGATGCTCACTCTGAAGCTTTTTGGCTACAGCATTTGGGTTTAGAGCTTCCATTAGTCATCCGACTTGCCCAAGGCCTCAGCAACCGACATTCTAAAGCCCGGAGAAAAGGCGAATGATAAAGGGCGCTTCACGCATGCGTTAAGAAGCTGCCCCCCAACTCCCCCGCGGCGTTCTTTCTTGGAACAAAACTAGCGCGGAGCCACGGAACTCCGCAGTTTGCGTATACTTGAATTTCCTATTGCTCGGACGATCCATGCGGAATCCGTGAGTAGTGCGGCTCCTTTACGCAACTGGCGTTATCCGAAGTGAATAGCTAGGTGGCGCGTGTACGCCCATAGCGTAGCACGCATAGGCGGACGGGGTGCGGCTGCGCAGGGAGCTGAGTGGCCCTTGTACGCCGCTAGCGTAGCAGGGTGTCTGACTCACGGGTTTCTGCGACGCAGTTAGCGCAGCCGGCTTTGGTGAATACACGATTTGGTGCAGCCGGGGTTTGGTACCGAGCGGAGAGGAGATGCACACGGCACTCGAGTGTGAGGTAACTATAAAACCCCGATTTGTTTACATTCCCTCCCCCAGAACCGGCCCCGTGCGCGGCGGAGACTGCGAGTCCCGGGACGGCGTGGGGGTAGAAAGGGAGAACAGAACCGGGGAGTCGGGGCTGGGTCCCTTGGGGATGCGGGCGCTGGGGTTCCCGCAGCTGCTGCAGTCGGCGGCGGCGAGCCGAAGCAGAGCGCGTGGTGGGCAGCGTGTTGGGCGCCTCGGCTCCTCGTGTGCGGTCTGGGCTGCTGCGGGCCGTGGGATCGGGAGCCGGCGGCGTCCACTCCGCGTGCGGAGCCTCGCGCCCCCGTCACCCTCCTGTGGAGGTTGGCTGAGCCTCGCGGGCCGCGCCCGGGGTGGGGGAGTGACCGCTGGGCGGGCGGCGGCGGTTAGGGGGCTGCGCGCCGGCCGCGGATGGCGTCGCCGGCGCGGGCTGGCGAGGCTTTGGGGATCTGTAGGCAGGTCTTCGGGGGCTTGGCGACCAAGCGACCCGGTTTCTTCCTGTCCAGTCGTTCTCTCTGGTGTATAATGGGGCCAAGGGACCCCGGGATGGAGCCGCGGCGCCGCTGTTCCGGACCGAGGCTAACGGACGGCGGCGCCTCTGCTCCTACTAGTTTTCTCCCGGACCAACCGAAAAGCCGAGGCGGAGCGCGGGGTAGTGAAGATCTCGGCCTGTTGGGGGTCCCTGGAGCTGAGGGCAAGGGTGGGGCCGGGTCGGTGGGACAGGCCGGGTGGGCCGGAGGTGGCGCGGCCACTCGGCTTTGTTCCGGAAAGCCCTTAGGTGGAGAGCGATGTGGGGCGCGGCAGGGGGAGCGGGTAGAGGAACCTTCGCGTACTGCCTCTCCGGGTCTGGAAATCTGCTGAACTCCTTGCCTCTCTTGGGGTCCCCCGAACGCCCCAGCTAAGAAGGGCGGGGGGCCTTGCCAGGGCGCGAGCGACATGACGTTCAAGGTCTTCCTGTGGCTTCTGTAAAGAAATGTTCACGTGGGAGCTTGTCCACATGGGCTGTACTAAGGATCTGGCACGAGGAAGAAATATCACTGCAGAATCTGAAGCCCTCCGTTGGAAGGGTCGTTCTCTCGAGTACCTATTCTAAATGACAGTGACACAAAACACATGTTAGAAAAAAGCAAAAAGGATGGTAGGTTATACTGGTTTTTTTAAAAAAAACTTTTATTTATACTTTTTGCTATTAAGTCCTCTAATTTTACATTGGAACTGAGTCATTCTTGGAGCAAAACTAGAATGTAATAGATTTACATTTCCTTTGTGTTTTCTTTTTCGATATGTATCTAAATTGTACATAATTAAGAACAAGCAAGTAATGGAAAAGCTGGAGATGTAGAATTTAGTTCCTTCTAACTTAGTATGCAATTGAAAGCCTCAACTCGAGACTCCTGTGTATTGTTTTATATTAGGACTCTATTGTACAAATATTTGAGAACCTTAATATGAGTCAGTTACTTTTTCTAGATCTTGGGGATCCATGCCAGACAACGCACGTTCTACAGGCACTGGTTACTCCAGTGGCTCCTTACTGGAAACAGATACATAATATCAGTGATAAGTGCTGTGAAGAAAATAAAACAATGATGTGCTGGTAGGGATTTTTAACTTTTGTGTGATGAACCACAGAATGATGGTTTTAAATGTATGAAATACATAGAATTGCAACAGAAACCAGTTGTAATGAAATGAGGATATTAAATATGACATCTATAAGTAAAGCATTAGCGAGGACTGTAAATGATCTTTAAAGAGTTTAGCTTAAATTTAATCTAAAATTCCTATCAGGTATTTCACATCGCTGTAATTTTTGCCTGCATTCGTAACTGAAGAGATAAGTAAATTTTTTTTTTTATCTTTTATAAAAAAAAAAAAAATTTTTTTTTTTTTTCCTGACATTCACAAACATTCTGCGTTCTGTACATAGACCCCTGGATAAGAACCCCTGTACAAGAATGACTTTGGTGCTACTTTAAAAGGAGTGGTTAGGGAAGACCTCATAGGAAATGACATCAATAATATATTGCATGATAACCTATACTAGTTCTTACTGTTACCAATTTAAATTCTAACCGCTTAAAAGCTAACACGTTCCTTCCCTTTTTTTGAGCACCTGATTTGAAGTACTTTGAGTAGGCCTCAAGTGTAGTATGCAAGTACTAATCTAGGGGTTGTGCCTTTTTTCAAAAGTGGTTTTTGGAGAAGATAGGATGTAGTATTATAGCAAGGATAATTCAGCATCTGGGATGATCATTTGTTTCTGATTAGAGAAATTTACCTTGTTAATATTCTGTTCACCCAACCCTTGTACCCTCAGTGCTGACCAACACTGGAAAAAATTTAGGCTTTGGAATTAAATTTTAAAGGTTCAAAACCTTCATCTATTAATTAGTTGGCTTACCTTGAGGAAGTTGCTAATCTTAATTTTCTATTTGAACTTCAAGTACAAAAACCCTACTCACAGACTTAACTGTGACCATTAAATGAGATAATCAAAAGGCTGAAGATGATAGTGAATTGATTTTACCTTTTTTCTACATCCAGACGTTTCAGTTCTTTCATTAGTGGTTGAAGCACTGTGTTCTTTTTCTTCCTCCACCTGCTTCTTGATTACCTCCAGAATGAGCTTTGATGGTCTCTATTGGGCCTTTGTTGGGGAGGGGGGGAGCGGTCGATACAGTTATCCTGTTGTTTTTGCTCTGTTGCTTATATATAATACTCATGGATTTATTTCTGCTTCTCTTCCATTTTCTAATTTATAATAACCTGTGCATCTTGTTTTCCCTGCCAAATTAAATTTCTTGAGGGAGTACATACTGCACAGTTTTTTTGTCACATACTGCTTATGACACATGAATATGCAGAGCTTGTCATGCTCTTTAAGTTTAAAATGCTAATTGAGTGAATCAAAACTTAAATTCACCATTATGGTTAGGCTAAAAATGTCAGCTTGTATTTATATAGTGCTTACCGCAGTATTGGAAATATCATGAGTTTTGTATCAGAAGGACGTTATTACTAGTGCATTTTAAAGTGATACTCACCAGTCATAGTTGCAAAAGTAAGTACACAATGGAAAATGGAAGAGAAATGTAGGCAATCAAAACAAAACTAGTTTTTTCCTTTATAACAGAAGTTTTATTAATTTATCTTTCATGTAAGTGTAGTTCTCATTAAAAATACCCTAAAGCTTAAAGTTTGCAAGGCTGCCCAGCCTAACCCACAACAGTTTGATGCTGCCCCCTAGCGTTTGATTCCCTTCACCTTTTCCTAAAATAAGATAATGTTTAAATTACAATTAGATTTACTTAGTGCTATAAATTTGGTCTATTTTAAAGTTTCCTCCGTCTAGTTAGTGTTGCTAATAAGATGGACATAAGTGTTTTTTAACTGCTTAATTCTGATTGCTTTTAGCCCCCAGTTTTCCAAATGGGGGTGAATTTTGGGTAGAGATAGAACAATCAGGAAGTTACCTTGCTCCAAAAAAGAAATTTATTTATGGGATTGTTTTCAAAGCAGGAAGTTAGCCATGTAAATAACAGCAATTTTATTTATTTAATCTGGGCTTCTCCTTATTTTGCATGATATAAAAATCTACTTTCTAGATTAATTTAGTTCCGTATAACTTTGTATTGCTTTGACTGTACTAATAATAAAGTTTGAAAGTGTTAAATTTACATTGTGAACTTTTTTTAAAATTTGAATTTATTTCGTACTCTGACTTTTATAGAATAATTCTTAAAAACTAGTTTCAAGGACCTCTTAATAGCCACAAGATTTCCTTTTTTATATCATTAATATTTTATATGAATGCTGTAATGAAATCCAAGTATTCAGTTTACACGCAGATGTATACCACAATATACCACTACACAAAGGCAATGAACACATGACATTCTACAAAATCTACAGAAAGGATTTTCTATAGTCAGTGCAAACTCTAAGGTTTTAGGTTTTATTCAGATCATTGCAATATCAGTATATCAAACTTTTTATTATCCTCTTTAAGTTCTATGGGTAGGCCACAGGATAACTTTTAGCTTTTTCTAAAATACCCAAACATATTCTCAATAAAAAATTATTGGAATGCTTAAAAGTATATTTAGTAGGTATGAAGAAATACAGAACCAAAATTACATTTTTAAATAATAGCATGTATTTATTTAAATAGAGACAAGGGTCTTGCCATGTTGTCCAGGCTGGTCACAAATTCTTGGGCTCAGGCAGTCCTCCCATCTTGGCCTCCCAAAGTGCTGGGATTACAGGCAAGAGCCAGTGTGCCCAGCCAGTAATACTAAATTATTTCCAAATTGACTGCTTAGGAGACCACATACAATGTTCAGACGTGTTAAAACAGGACACAATTCATTGTATCACATCAGTAATTTTATGTCGAATACTATTTTTCTGTCAGAACATAAGGGTATTTTTGGATTGCCAGATGCAAGGAATAGATATTTAATAGATTTTTACTGGTAGATTTTTTTTACATTAAAAGGTGTTAAAATAGGATGCTACTGGTGATACAGGTTTGCAGGCTTATACAAGTATAAGGACAAAATCTAAAATCTTGTTCAGGTAGTGTTTTCACAATCTAGAAGTAAATATTTTTTCATTACCTACTTTTATAATCATATTTTATAATTACTCATTTTTAGATACTGCTGAAAGGGAGATATCAGATAATATCCTTGTATTAATATTTCTAATCAATTTTACCCTTTTATATACTCTGCCTTGGGGGACTACCCATCCCATTAAGACTTTTAGGGATTAGAAAAGCAAAAATGTTGTAGGATGTATCCTTATTAATATCATTATGTACTTTCGTAGGATGGGAAGTATTGTTATGAGAACTGTGAACGGAGGTTAATTTTAATCCTCTATAATTAAGATTTCATCAGTGATCACTTTAGGTTTTAGATTTTCATTGAATAAAGGAAGAAGAAAAACCTCAGTCACTTTTAGTATAGTAAGAAGATCACAAAGATATGTATCCTACTGTGGTGTTGCTTTTTTTTTTGACTGTCTGTGTGTTCCCTAGGCTGGAGTGCAGTGGTGAGATCAGAGCTCACTGCAGCCCTGACCTCCTGGGCTTGGGTCATCCTCCTACTTCAGCCTTCCTAGTAGCTGGGAATACAGGAGCATGTGCCACCATACCTAGCTAATTTTTGTAGAGACAGAGTTTCACCATGTTGTCCAGGCTGGTCTCAAACTCTTGGACTCAAGTGAACTACCTGCCTTGGCCTCTTAAAGTGCTGGGATTACAGGCATGAGCTACCGTGCCCAGCCTATGCTACTGCTTTAATATCTATAAATAAAAACAAACAATTTCAGATATGTCTTGCCTTCCCACCTCTAGACTTTTTTCTAAATTCACTTTTATATATTTGAATTTTTGAGTTTTAAAATAGTGATTTCCCGTATAATTGTCTGCTGGATTCGTACTTTTTTTTTTTTTTTTTTTTACAAAAACGTGTAAATTAAATTCGGGTCAGCAAACTATGGGCCAAATAGCCCTGTTTCTGTAAATTGTTGGAACAAAACTTGCTTATTCATGTGTGTATTGTCTATAGATGCGTTTGTGGTAAAATAGTAGAAAAAATGTTCAGTCAAATGATCAATTCATAGGTAATGTGAATTCTCAGGTGTTCTTTACCTAAGTAGTATGGAAGCTTTTTGTCTCTTTCCCCTTTCCATTTTTCCTCTACAGAGGGAATTATGCTTTATTACGCTTGAAGTCGGAAAAGGAATGTGAAGCCCTTGGCCTTCAACTGTGGGTTACCACATAACTGTCACACTGTTTGTACTGCTTATGTAGCTCTCTCACAGTTTACCTTTTCTAATTGAAAAGCTGATTGTGCCGGGCGCGGTGGCTCAAGCCTGTAATCCCAGCACTTTGGGAGGCCGAGACGGGCGGATCACGAGGTCAGGAGATCGAGACCATCCTGGCTAACACGGTGAAACCCCGTCTCTACTAAAAATACAAAAAAAAAACTAGCCGGGCGAGGTGGCGGGCGCCTGTAGTCCCAGCTACTCCGGAGGCTGAGGCAGGAGAATGGCGTAAACCCGGGAGGCGGAGCTTGCAGTGAGCTGAGATCTGGCCACTGCACTCCAGCTCGGGCGACAGAGCAAGACTCCGTCTCAAAAAAAAAAAAAAAAAAAGAAAAGCTGATTGTGTCTTCCTTGTAACTCTCTGAGCAGGAAATGGATATATTTTTATGCTGCCTATGTCTCATGTCATCTTTCCCTTCCCCTTTCCGTCCTCTCTTCTCCCCTCATAAAGCAGTTCAAAACTGCATGCATGCTTAACAGGCTTGTGAACAAATATTTTGGTATATTAACTCAGTGCACTTCTACTGAAGATGACTCCTTACATTATTTTGCTTCACAAAATATATGTGAAGACATACATTTTCACTGTGTTACAGAGGAACATAGCTTCTTGATGAAAGGGGCTAGGGAAAGATTGATTTATATACTTTATTAATATAAATGAAGTAATACATGATATGTTATTACATTATAAAATGAGATTAGTAAAATAATATAAGAAAATTAACATGTAATAATGAGATCGTATAACATACAGCATGTATTCTATGTGTATATACATTAGAAGCCTGTGAGATCATGTTTTCTAGTCCCATGGACCTTTTTTAGAAAAGCGTATCACCTGACTTCATAATTTTTTAATGTTTGGAATATACTGTTTTTAAGATTTTGGTTTTATGGTGTTTCAAGAATATAGAAGTTATGAAACAGAAGAGAAATAAGAAGTAAATTGTATATTAAAACAAAAAAGATTTGGGTTTAAAATGAGAATAGTCTAGTTTTTTTCTTTTTTCTTTTTCCAACTTTTATTTTAGATTCAGAGGGTACATGTACAGGTTTGTTACCCGGGTATACTGTGAGCTGCTGAAGTTTGGAGCATGAATGATCCTGTCACCCAGGTACTGAGCATAGTGCCCAACAATTAGTTTTTCAGCCCTTTCCCTCTTCTTTCCATTCCATTTTTTTCCTAATAAAGTGAATAATTGAATGTATATAACATCCTATGAAAGTAGTACAGTGTATATATAAAATTTATTTTTGAGCAACTAATTATGCCAGTTAAAAATTGAAAATCAGAAAGGTATGCTAAAGTTAAATCACTGAAATATATTTAAAAAAATGTTCTTTAAATTTCCTGTAAATATAATTTCATGGAATATATAATTTCTGAAACAAATTCTTAAATCTTTTTCTATGAAGATTTTTGCCTAAACACAAGTACTTAAAGTTTTTTAGTTAACTGATACGTGTGTGAAAGTGTTGGATGTCAGTGCAACTGACATTTTTCTTTTTCCTAAAAAAGAAATGGACGTTAGGGGTTTTAGTTCTTTAGGAGTTGTGTTATTTTTAATTATAGCTTTTCTTTTTTTCAAAAAAAGAAAATATACACTAAAATGTGGGGAGAAAAAACTTAAAATTTAGCAGCAGTCATAGAAGAAATTGCGAAAACCTTAATAAGTTTCATTGCATGTACATATAAACATCTATACGTGAAAGGGAAAGCATCATGATCAAAATAAAAAGGAACATGATAGAACTGAAGGGTTTTTGCAGAAAATGTGACTGAACCATGTTATGTAAAACTCATATATGTTGGAAAACATTGAGACATCAGGAATAGCTTTAAAAATATAAATTAAAAATAAGATAAGACCTTTTATTTATTTAAAAATTTATAGTAATGCGAATGAGAATGCTGTAATCATACTGCTGGTGGCAGTATAACCAAGCTTAATTTCTCTAGAAATCAATTTGGAATATGACAAAACCTGAAAAGTGTTAAAATTTTTATAGTTTTTCCCCGTATCTTGGAATTCATTCGAAAGATAATAGTACAAATAGGGATTAAAATGTTTGCATATTGTGTTTAAAACTGCAAATAGGCTGGGCGCAGTGGCTCACACCTGTAATCCCAGCACTTTGGGAAGCCAGAGTGAGAGGATTACTTAAGGCTAAGAGTTCGAGACCATCCTGGGCAACGTAGGGAAACTACCATCTCTACAAAAAATAGTAGTCGGGTGTGAGGTCAGGCACGGTGGCTCACACCTATAATCCCAGCACTTTGGGAGGCTGAAGGGGGTGGATCACCTGAGGTCAGGAGTTTGAGACTAGCCTGGCCAACATGGTGAAACCCCATCTCTATTAAAAAATATAAAAAATTAGCTGGGTGTGGTAGCAGGCGCCTGTAATCCCAGCTACTTGGGAGACTGAGGCAGGAGAATTGCTGGAACCTGGGAGATGGAGGTTGCAGCCAGCCGAGATCGCGCCATTATACTCCAGCCTGGGCGACAGAGTGAGACTCAGTCAAAAAAATAAAATTAGCCGAGTGTGGTGGTGTGTGCCTATAGTTCCAGCTGTGTGGGAGGCTGAAGTGGGAGGATGGCTTCAGCCCAGGAATTTGAGACTTTACTGAGCTATCATTGCACCGCTGCACTACAGCCTGGGCAACAAAGTGGAAACCTGCCTCAAAAAATAAATATTTAAAAAGAAAAGCCCACAGACAAATACTTGTGAAAATCTTAAAGCTAGAATTCATTTTCTTCTACATGTGACGTTATTTTATTGGTTTGTCAACTATAATTTGTAATTGCCAACTTTTAGATTTTTTTCAAAGTTATACATGAATATAGTTTAAAGAATCAAATAGTTGTGTGAAGTTTCTTGGGGGGAAAAAATCCGTCCCTTGTCTGCTCCTTTCATATTCTGCCTAGAGAGATAAGGAACACCTTAGTTCCTTTAGTTGATTATTTTGCTATTCATTACCGTGTCTCCAGATAACATGTTCATTACTTGCAGCTGATTTTCAGTTCCAACCATTATCTATTTAATGAAGAATGATTTTAGTGCTCTTTTCACTTCTCTGCATACCTACCTATTCCCTGTACTCCAGTTTCTCAGTACAATTTTCATTGTAATTTTGGTTTAGAACACTATTTGGTGTTACATTTTTATGCTATAAATGTTATTTTATACAATGTGCCATTGTAATAAACGACTACTTTCCTGCACAACTTTGTTTTTTCTGGCGATGATTAGCTTGATTTTTTTTGTCCTTTTATTTAATATGCATGTATCAAAAGACCCCAACTCTGTGTTTCTGAATGTAGCTGTGTAAGAAGGGAGAATGTGGCCGGGCGCGGTGGCTCAAGCCTGTAATTCCAGCACTTTGGGAGGCCGAGACGGGTGGATCACGAGGTCAGGAGATCGAGACCATCCTGGTCTACACGGTGAAACCCCGTCTCTGCTAAAAATACAAAAAACTAGCCGGGCGAGATGGCGGGCGCCTGTAGTCCCAGCTACTCGGGAGGCTGAGGCAGGAGAATGGCGTGAACCCGGGAGGCGGAGCTTGTAGTGAGCCGAGATCGCGCCACTGCACTCCAGCCTGGGCGACAGAGCGAGACTCCGTCTCAAAAAAAAAAAAGGGAGAATGTGGTCAAGACTGTATGTTCAATAATTTTATGTAGTTTAAAAAAATTAATTGGACAGAAAGCTCCCATGTTGGGGAATAAGTAGCCTCTGTGTTGTCAGAAACATAAAAAATGTCAATGTTATAAAAAGATTGACTTGGAGATTCTCTGATTATTTTTTCCCCCTGGCCTCATGGAAAAGAAGGATCATTTTAGCTGGCAGTTTTTACAATGGCAAGCTGGTATAAAATCAAGGATTTATCACAGTGACAAGACACTGAAAAAGGGAAGGGTGAGAATGCATGGAATAATAAAGATTTTAGGTAGTGCAGCAGTAGCTATTTTTAGAATAAAGACAACTGTCAGTGATGAGTGGAAAGAGAACCAAGCTGTTGCCAGGCTGGAGTACGGTGGTACCATCCTAGCTCACTGCAGCTTTGACCTCCTGGGCTCAAGTAATCCTCCTACCTGAGCCTGCCAGGTAGCTGGGACTACAGGCGTGGGCTACCACACGTGGCTAATTTTTAAAACATTTTCTGTAGAGATGGAGTATGGCCATGTTGCTCAGGCTGGTCTCAAATTCCTGGACTCAAGCCATATGCCTGCTTCGGTCTCCCAAAGTGCTGGAATTACAGGTGTGAGCCATTCACCTGGCTGGTTAGCACAGTAAGTCTGCTTCATAATGCATGTAACTAAAATCATAAACATTTTAGTAGCTTCAAAAGACATCCCAACGACTGCATTTACTAAAATTTACCATTTACAGAGGTAGCAATATTTACCATTTACAGAGGTAGCAATATTACAGATAGCTTTCTCCAATATGGTACTGGGTTCCCTGTAATGAAAGGTTGAAAAGCAGAAATGCAGGTAGTTGTTTTGATATTTGATGAGAAAATGTAGATTTGTACATGAATGTATAGAATACAGTAAAGGTAGATATGATGTATTGATTGATTTGATATCTTAAGGTATAAATGTTTTTATTCTCTCTTAAGTTAGTAAAACAGGAGAACTGAGATAATACCCAAGCTCAATTAGCATGCACTTAACTTTTTGTATGAATGAATCTCAGTGGAAAGACTGGGTTGCCTGAATTGTGCTTTTATTTATTTATTGGAAGAGTTGCAGTGGCATTCCAAACTGTGAATATGATTTCCAGTAGATTAGATAGCTCGTGAAGTAGGGGGATGAAAAAGCAAACCATGAAGCTGTAAGAGGATTTCGTGGTCCCTGCTGAGAACTCATTACTACAATACTTTTTATCCCTTGAAGAATTTTCTAATGTCAGTGAAACTGGTAAGGTGTGGTGAGTCTTTCCAACTTCTGCTCAGATCCTAGTGAATTGGGTGCGTCCTCTAATCTAGAGCAGGTCTTGGATGTGCTAATGATGCACGTGCTCTTGTAATCTTTTGTTAGCGTTCTTTCAAAAGAGTCACAACCGAGAGAATCCTCCCCCACCACCATACTTTTTGTAATTTAAGTGAAAGATACATAATACTGCATCTAATAATGGTAATACCTTAGGTTAATATATTTAGTTGCTTTACAAAGCAGTTTCATATACGTTCATTTATTTGGTGGGTGTTATTTCCCGTTTTGCAGAGAGAAAACAGTGGCACGACTGGAATGAACTAGAGACAGGTTTCTGATTCCTGGTTCTGTACTGTATACAAAATACTACATTTAATGGATATATGAGAAGTAGGGACAGAACTCAATTTATATTATTATTAGTAGCTTGCACTTAAATAACATTTAAATATTGCAAATAATGTAGGAAAATTAACAAATATTTTACTAAAAATATGTACATAATTTTATTCGATTTGTATAGTTACTACAAAATAGAACAGAAATTAACAGTCCCACTTTATAAGTAGTAATAAGATTTAAAGTGGTTAAGGGACTTGCTCAAGGACTCATAGCTAATACATGGCAGTCGGATCTCTAACATCTTTGACTCCTAGGCTGATCTATCTTCACTATGCACAGAGTCTCATTGCTTCTCTGTTACTCTGTGTGTGCCATTACTGAATCACAGAAGGAAACTAAATTGATACTTGACTACCTACGTTATGGTCAATATAAAGTTTGATAAAGCCGTTCAGTCATTTTATAAATATCAGCTGTGTTTATATGATTGCGGCTATAAGTAAAACTGATTTCAACCATTTAAAGTAGTCCTGTAATGAAACGTTTAAAAAATGAAGTCCTTTATGAAGTTAGGAAACTGTGTATACATTTATTGAATAGATTTTCACATTAAATTTACTTAAAGCATGTTATCCAGGATGAGGGTTTTAGTGATTAATCTTTTGGTTTCTACCTTATTTACCTTCAGACTAGCAATCTGGAACATTGAAAAAGCTTGCTTTAAAACCTTGCTAAGCAACTTATAGTATCTTTTTCCTGTCGTTATTAGCATATTGTGTGTGTTTGTGTGCATGTGCACATGTGTGCACACACGGGTATAAAAGAAAGAATTGTGATACAGATATTAACTTCTCATTCTTTCATTTGGTCTTCATTTTCCTTTGGTTGTTGGTTGGTTGTTTGTTTTCTGGTTGTTGGTTTTGGTTTTAGTGAAATGAATTAAGTAGATCACACACAGGTAGTAAGTACTAAATTGATCAGGCTGGGTACTGTCGCTCGCACCCAGCACTTTGGGTCACATCCAGCACTTTGGGAGGCTGAGGCAGGCGGATTACCTGAGGTCAGGAGTTCAGGTTGCCCTGTCTCTACTAAAAATACAAAAATTAGCCAGACAGGCACCTGTAATCCCAGCTACTCAGGAGGCTGAGGCAGGATAATCGCCTGAACCCAGGAGACAAAGGTTGCAGTGAGCGGAGATCGTGCCACTGCACTCCAGCCTGGGCAACAGCGACTCTCTCGAAAACAAACAAACAAAAATTACTAAGTTGATTGGCCTCTCCAGCAGTTGAAACTAGGATTATTTTAGTATTTATCTGCTATTTTTCTTACTATGTCAGACAGTCATTTTGTTAAGTAATCTAAATTTATTCACAATGTTTTGTTTTTTTTTCTGTTGAGTAAGTAGTATTAAGAGACAGTTTTTTTCCCTTAAAAAAGTCTTTGTAGTGTATTTTAGATGAGTGACTTTAATAAAGATCTCAAAGTATTCTGATTTTAAAATTTACAAATATGCTCCTGTAGTAGACTAAAGAGCCCCTGTCTTTCAAGTCAGAGAAATGCCACAGACTTGAAATAACAGCTTAAACACGTTAGATACCTTTTCTGGGTCTCAGATTCCTTATACATAACATTGTTTAGCGAAATATACCTGAGGATTTTTAAAATCTCAAACATTCTACATTTTTATTATGTTCATCTGTATGAAATAAAAGACAGTCTAAGACAAAATATCTGTAGGAGGATTTGTAATGTTAGCCATTTGTATATATTCCTACTGAATTTGTTATTTAGGTGTTTAATTTTATTAAAAACTTTTAAATTTGTAGCTTGGCATTTTACACATTGCAAAACTACAATGCAAAGCCTATAACTAAGGTTTTTGTAGGCTGGGCATGATGGCTTACACCTGTAATCCCAGCAGTTTGAGAGGCTGAAGTGGGAGGATCCCTTGAGCCCAGGAATTTGAGACCAGTATGGGCATCATAGTGAGATCTCATCTCTATATGAAAAATAAAAATAAATAAATGCCTTTAAAAGAGATTTTTGAGCTGGGCGCTGTGGCTCATACCTGTAATCCCAGCATTGTGGGAGACCGAGGTGGGTGGATAACAAGTTCAGTAGATCGAGACCATACTGGCCAACATGGTGAAATCCCATCTCTACTAAAAATACAAAAATTAGCTGGGCGTGGTGGCACATGCCCATAGTCCCAACTACTTGGGAGGCTGAGGCAGGAGAATCGCTTGAACCCTGGAGGTGGAGGTTGCAGTGAGCGGAGATCGCGCCACTGCCCTCCAGCCTGGTGACAGAGCAAGATTCTGTCTCAATAAATAAAATAAAGTGAAAAAGATTTTTGTAAGACTTTACAGGAGAAATTGCTATGGAGAATATCAACCCTAATTCCTTTTTTTTTTTTGAAAAAAATAGTATATATTTATTATGTACAACATGTATTTTGAGATATGTATACATTGTGGAATGTCTAAATTGAGCTAACATGCATTATCTCACATATCTTTTTTTTTTTTGTGGTGAGAACATTTAGCAGTATAGACCATTTCACAAATTTGCATGTTATCTTTGTGCAGGGCCTGTGCTTATCTCCTCTGTATTGTTTCAATCTTGGTATATATGCTGCTGAAGCAAACACCCTAATTCCTTTCATTTAAGGATCTAGTTAACCTTTCTCTTAAGTGTAACCATGTATTTTGTTAAGCAATATCTTTTTGTTACCAAAAATGCCATTTTTTTTCTGGTTAAAAAATTGATTTTCTATTACAGTATTTTTTAAAGTTTATGTAAAAGACTGGTGAAATTTGAATAAGGTTTGTAGTTAATAGTATTGATGTCAGTTTCTTAGTTTTGAACATGTACTGGTTATGTTAGATGTTATTGGGAAAAATTGGGGAAAGAGTACATGGAAACTCTGAACTACTTTTACAACTTCTTGTGAATCTTAAATTATTTCAAAATAAGAAGTTGAAAAAGCACTTTTTCCTTTGAGTATTACTAAGTATGGATGTGTTTCTAGAAATTACGTGTTACTGGTGTTACTGATTTTACTAACTGAAGGTTGGAATAAACTTCATGTGGGGAATAAAAATTAAGTTTTGGATGAAATATAACACAGCTACAGGGAAGTACCCAAATGTTAAGTGTAAAATTCAAGTAGTTTTCATGAAGTGAAGCGCTACCATGTACCCAGCACCCAGGTAAGGAAATAAGACATTAATAGGAACCCAGAATTCCTCTCATGATTCTGCCCAGTCACTCCCCACACTGAAGTATAGTCACTTCACTACACATTTAGTTCTGGCTTTAATCTTAAATACAAGAGAATATTAGTGAACCTCATTTTTTCTTTGCATCCAAAGCAAAATATTTGCATTCAAAATAATATAATAATTAGCACAATGATTAAGTTCCTAACTGTAAATTAGCCCCACTCTTAATGCAGAAATTATACAATGATAGAATACTTATGCTTTTAACTGTGGTTATGTATTGGAAATCAACAGCAAAAGATGAAAATAAATTTTTTGTGGCACGGCTGGTTAGGTACCGGAATCCCTTTTCCCATTTCTCGTCAGTAGGCTCATCTATTGATGTCTACAACACCTAGTAGAGCTCTTCAGTAGAGATAACTCAGCTGAACTGAAAAAATATTCTCAATTATAAAACTAACATATTCTTAATGCGTAAAACTTGGAGAACTCCAAAACACAAGAGACGTACGTAATAGAATATTTTGGCTTGGGCAAAGCTGTGTCCTATAAATGTCAGTTTTTAGGATTGAGTGGTATGTGGGCTTGTGCCATTTCCCTCATTCCTGTCTCCACCTCAGAGATCTTCTTTATGCTGTCGATGGAAAAGATTGTTAACATCTACTGGAATGCTTGGGAAATATAAGTTGGTGAGACCCTGGCCTCCTAGCCCATTGAGATCATGTGACTAACCCCTTGCCAGTGGAATGCGATGAGAAGTGATGCCTGCAACTTCTACTTCCCTTGCTGCTGAAGAAGAAACTTCTGAACGTGGACATTCTTTATCTTTCCCCGTTGGCTGGAATATCAACTGTGTAAGAATGTTATGTCTCTGAATGACTGGAGCAGAGCTGCACTCAGACCCGGAGTAGTCATCTTTTTTTTTTTTTTAAAAGATCCAAGTGATTTAATATGGAGTAGTCATCTTGAACTTTTTTTGAGAGAGACAAAAACTTGCCCATTTCTTAAACCACTACCTTTTGAGAGAGGTCTCTGGAATCAGTAGCTGCTTAGCCTGTGATAACAAAATGCATATTTCATCTAAATCATTTTTTTTTTCTTTTGAGACAGGGTCTTGCTCTGTCACCCAGGCTAGAGGGCACAGCGCGATCTTGGCTCACTACAGCCTGGCCCTCCTGAGTTCAATCAATCCTCCCACCTTAGCCTCTTAAGTAGCTGGGAGTACAGGCATGCATCACTACACCCAGCTAATTTTTTAGTTTTTTTGTAGAGATAAGATCTCAGTATGTTGCCTAGGCTGACCTCAAACTCCTGGGCTCGACAGTCCTCCTGCCTAGGCCTCCTAAAGTACTGGGATAATATGCATGATCCACCATGCCTGGGCTAAATGATTCTTAAGCATGCATCTGCTATAGTAGTTCTAAAGTTGCAAAGTTAGTGAATGATTTACTTTAATAATAATAAAAAAAAGCAGAGGTTTAATATTACCTCATGACGTTGCTTGTATCTTTGTATTCCTATAATATTCTCTTAAATGTAAATGATTTGAGTACTCAAGATTCTTAAAATCTTTTCCATAATAGAGTATGATGTATTTAAAAAATAGAGACAAATGACGTTTTAAAGCTTGTATAAATCATCTACAGCTTTTGTGTTTCATGGAGTCATTCATTTGATGTTGTCTGATCAGTATATATGAATGTCCTGTTTCCACCTCTGGTACCTGTTCATTTGACAGTGAGATAACATGCATTAAAGAAACCTCATAGTATTTGCGTACTGAAGTAACACTCACACCTTTAATTAGTATCTTCTAGTGGAAAATCAAAGTAACTGCAGGGAGTGTAACAGGAGCTAAACGAATATGTATCCTCCTTTGCTTAACAGTGATTGGCCTTAATCACCCATGTCTTTTCATCTTAGTGTACAAGTAAAAGTGATACACAATTTAAATGGTGACTTTATCCATAAGACTGTAAGATTTAAAAAATCCCAAACTTAATGCTGCTTTGGAATTGATTTATAGACTATTTTAAAAAATGCTTAACCTATATATGCCATATATGATAATTCAACTTAACCTATTCAGATAGATCATAACATTAGATTGACTAAAGTATTATTTATTTATTTATTTTGAGACAGCGTCTCTATCGCCCAGGTTGGAGTGCAGTGGCAAGATCAGGGCTCACTGCAGCCTTGACTGCCCAAGCTCAGATGATCCTCCCACCTTGGCTTCTCAAATAGCTGAGACTACAGTCACACACCACCATGCCCAACTAATTTTTTTGTGTTTTTTTGTAAAGACAGGGTTCTGCCATGTTGCTCAGGCTGGTCTTGAACTCTTGGGCTCAAGATCCGCCAATCTCTGCCTCCCAAAGTGATGGAATTGCAGGCGTGAGCTACAGTGCCCAGCCCAAAGTATCATTTTAGAGAAATGGAAGTGCTTGGTAATTTATTTGTATAAATAGGCACTCTCAAATTTTGTCTATCTTGCATCAAACTCACTAGAAAGGCTGGATAAGTCATTACTAATTTATTTGTGTAAATAGGCACTCTCAAATTTTGTATAGCTTGCATCAGACTCACTAGAAAGGCTGGATAAGTCATTGCTAATTTATTTGTGTAAATAGGCACTCTCAAATTTTGTCTAGTTTGCATCAGACTCACTAGAAAGGCTGGATATGTCATTGCTGGGTCCTATCCTTAATGTTTCTGTTACAGTAGGTTTGGGTGGGATGCAGGAATTTGCCTTTCAGATTTCTAGCAAGCTTATGCTGCTCTCACAACGACAGTTTGATTAACCACTGATACAAATTATGTAGTATCTTCAAATTTACTGAAAAGTACGTAGAAGAATAATCAAGAACCCGAATCCCATTATCTTGCTTTAACAAATATTAAATGTTTTATCATATTACTTTAGATCCCTTTCCCATTTTTAAAGAAATAGCACACTGCAAGCGTAGTTAAATCTGCGTACTTCCTCTATCAGCTGATTTCCCTCCTTCCCTTTCTGAAAAGATAATGACTCTCCAGAATGCAGTCATCCCATATTCTCTTGCTACATGAATATATACCCCCAAATAAGCAATTCTGCATGTTTTAAAATTGTCTGTAAATTATACAGCGTGTATCTTTGTGCAATTTTAAAAAGTATATTTCTGAGATTTTTGCATGTTAATACACAGTCCTTCATAGTCACATTTGTAACTGCAGTGTAATCTTTAATTACATAAATATACCATATTTATTTATTCTAATGATGAGCATTTAGGTTGTAGCAGGCAAAGTAGTGGTTACACAGTTGACCACTTTTCCTTATTTTATTTTATTTTTGAGACAGAGTTTTGTTCTTGTTGCCCAGGCTGGAGTGCAATGGCATGATCACGGCTCACTACAACCTCTGCCTCCTGAGTTCAAGCGATTCTCCTGCCTCACCCTCCTGAGTAGCTGAGATTACAGGCACCCGCTACCATGCCTGGCTAATTTTTGTGTTTTAGTAGAGATGAGGTTTCACCATGTTGGTCAGGCTGGTCTTGAACTCCTGACCTCAGGTGATCCACCTGCCTCAGCCTCCCAAAGTACTGGGATTACAGGCATGAACCACTGCACCTGGCCTGCTTTTCTTTATTTACCTCCTTTTCTCTTGAGGCCTCATTCCCGCATGTTCTGTGAGTATTGCCTCTCCCACATACAGTCATATGCATTGCTTAATGCTGGGTATGTTCTGAGATGCAACCTTAGGTGATTTTGTCGTTGTGTGAACATCATAGAGTATACTTAGACAAACCTAGATGGTGTAGCCTCCTTTACACCAACCTATAGAGTATAGCCTGTTGCTTCTAGGCTACAAACCTGTTGATATACTGAATACTGTAGGCAGTTGTGATACAATAGTAAGTATTTGTATGTTTAAACATAGAAAAGGCAGAGTCAAAATTCAGTATAAAAGATTTTAAAAATGGTACACCAGTGTTGGGCACTAATATGAATGGAGCTTGCAGGACTGGAAGCAGCTGTGAGTGAGTCAGTGAGTGGGCAGTGAGTGAATGGGAAGGCCTGGGACATTACTGTACACTACTGTAAACCAATGATTGGCTTTGGCATGGGCATGTGGTAGAGACCTGATTGATCAAAGATAGGTAAAGAGAAATCTGAGAGAGGCTTGAGGGAAATATTTTTCTCCCTGGATAAAAAGAGACGTGAAGTTAAACCTTCCATCCAAACAGGATTTCTGTGGGAAAAAAACAAAAAAGAAAAAAATTATGTTTTAAAAGAGATAAATCTTCCAGTTTTGAATATGATTATGCAGGGTTATCTTGAGACTCTGAGAAGGCAAATTTGAGAGTGCTTGGATTTTTGGTATTGTCCTAGAATCACCCATTTCTTTTGATTTCTTTTTATGTGAAAGTTTTCCTCTGTTTTAATCATTTGGTTCAGTATTCTGTCATTGCAATAGTTCACATTAGAAAAACATTTACAATATTGTAATAAGGATTTTTTTTTTTTGAGATGGAGTCTCGCTCTGTCACTCAGTCTGGAGTACAGTGGTGCCATCTCAGCTCACTGCAACCTCTGCCTCCCAGGTTCATGCCATGCTCTTGCCTCAGCCTCCTGAGTAACT
This sequence comes from Piliocolobus tephrosceles, assembly GCF_002776525.5. Classification (NCBI taxonomy): domain Eukaryota; kingdom Metazoa; phylum Chordata; class Mammalia; order Primates; family Cercopithecidae; genus Piliocolobus; species Piliocolobus tephrosceles. The sequence continues at coordinate 81,746,379 of NC_045444.1, forward strand.
TGTACTACAGGTGCCCGCCACCATGCCCGGCTAATTTTTTTTGTATCTTTAGTAGAGATGGGGTTTCACCGTGTTAGCCAGGATGGACTCGATCTCTTGACCTTATGATCCGCCTGCCTCGGCCTCCCAAAGTGCTGGGATTACAGGTGTGAGCCACCACGCCTGGCCCCAATAAGGATTCTTGAATGTGTCTTTGCATGCCTAAGCGCAAGGGCAATTAAAAGTGGAACTTGGGAGCTGTAGAGTGTGTTCATATTTGGCTGTAATAAATGTCAAGTAGCTTTCCAAAATGGCTGTACCAATATATACTTCCACCAGAGGTAAGGTAGTTTGTTTCTTTGTATTAGACCTTTACTTAACTTCTAGTATTGTGATATACTAATTTTTGCCTGTTACTGTCTTAGAGCCTTATCTAGATTTGAATTGCTTAGATTATTAGTCATCATGTTGCTGTTTTACCAACCTGTTTTATGTTCTTTTCATAGTTGTCTATGCAGTAGTGGAGTTTTTTATTACTATATGGGCTTTATATACTCTGGATACTGATGTTTTATATACATTGTTTATATATATGCATTGCAAATATCTCCTAGTATATGGCTTGCTGTAAGCTTTTTTGGTTTTTTTTTTTCTCCCCGGAGATGTCTTGCTGTGTCACCCAGTCTGGCAGGCCAGAGTGCAGTGGCACAATCTCGGCTTACTACAACCTCTACCTCCCGGGTTCAAGTAATTCTCCTGCCTCAACCTCCTGAGTAGCTGGGATTGTAGGCACTTGCCACCGCGCCTGGCCTATAAGCTTTTTTTGTAGTGTCTTTTATTATAGAGTAATTTTAAAATAATTTAATCAGAAATTTTCATCATGATATGTGCTTTGTGTCTTGCCTAAAAAATCTTTCCTTATCCCAAAACCATAAAGACATTCTCTTACATTTTCTTCTAGAACTTGTTGATAATTTTGCTTTTCACATATAGGTTTTTAATGTTCTTGGAATTGACTTGTGTGTATAGTGTGAGGAAGAAACATTTTCACAATCAATATTATTGATTCTCTTTGAGAACTCTGTTCCACTCCACTGGCCTATCTACCCCCTGTGCTAGTTCTATGTTTTTTTGTTAGTATAATTTTATAAAAAGATGTCTTTAATACCTTGCTAATCTTCTGAATTGTTTTGATTGTCTTTGGGTTTTTGCTTTTATGAGTTTTTGGATGTGCTTTGAAGTCTCACCAAAACCAAACAGCTATGAGGATTTTAATTGGCATTGAATTAAATTTGTATGTATACTTGGGAAGATTTTATATACCTTATGCAATGTATCCTACCTATCATGTAGATGATGTCTCTCTCCAGGTTTTGCAGTTTTTTACTGTCCTTCAGTAACATCTTAATAGATTTTTCCTTTTGATGGTTTTATGTCTTGTTCTACTTAATTGTAGAAACCATACAATTTTGTTTATAATTACATTTTTTGATTGGTTTTCAGTGAAGACAGTTTGATTTTTATAAAACTTTGTATTGAAATAGAATATGTTCAGAAAGTACACAGAGCATAAGTGCCGTGAACTGTCACAAAGTAAACATATTTACATAACTACTACTGATGTCAGGAAAGAGCATTACACTTTGCAATCCCCTCCACTCTGGTTTTCTCCCAATTATTACCCCCATGTTTCTTTCAAAAAGTAATCATGGCCAGGTGCGGTAGCTCACACCTCAGTCTTAGCATTTTGGGAATTTGAGTTGGGAGGAGTGCTTGAGGCTAGGAGTTTGAGATCAGCCTGGATAACAGAGCAAGACCCCTGAAAGAAGAAAATTAAAACCTAGCGTGTTGGTACACACAGCTACTTGGAAGGCTAAGGTGGGAAGATCACTTGTGCCTGGGAGTTTAAGGCTCCAGTGAGCTTTGATTGCGCCACTGCACTCCAGCCTGGGTATCAGAGTGACATCCTGTCTCAAAAAAAAAAAAAAAAAAAACCCACATAGTTTAGTTCTATTCCTTTTTACCTTTATATAAGAATTATATTGCTTTCTTTGGTGTTTATCACTTTTTTCCCAATATTTGTGAAATTCATCTATGCATGAAGCTGTAATTTCATTTTTATTCCTGTGTGATAGATTTTTCTGTTTCATTTATCATTTTATTGTTGATGAACATTTAGGCTTTTATCAGGTGTTTGTTGTGGTTGTTATTTGTTTTTTCTTTCTTTTTTTTGACCAGAGTCTGTCTGTGTTGCCCATGCTGGCGTGCAGTGGCATGATCACGGCTCACTGCAACCTCCGCCTCCTGGGTTCAAGCGATTTTCCTGTGTCAGCCTCCCGAGTAGCTAGGCTTACAGGCACATGCCACCATGCTTGGCTAATTTTTGTACTTTTAGTAAAAATAGGGTTTTACCATGTTTGCTAGGCCTGTCTTAAAGTCCTGACCTCAGGTAATCCGCCTGCCTTGGCCTCCCAAAGTGCTGGGATTACAGGTGTGAGCCACCACGCCCAGCCTTTTTTAAGTTTTGACTGTGGTAAATGATGATTATGTGAATATTCATGATGGTATTCATGTACATGGATTTCTGTTGGGCATATACCCCAGACTGAAATTGCTGTGCGAGTGCATAGGCTTATTTTCAGCTTCTGGCAGATCTTGCCGAACAGTTTTTCAGAAGATACAATCTATAATCCTACTGTCATTGTACACAAGTTCCGTTTAACTCTATATACTCTTGCCTACTTTTGATATTGGCAGTATTTTATATTTTAGTTCTTTTTGTGGGGTATATAGTGGTGTCTAATTGTGATTTTAATTTGGTTTCCTGAAGACTTCTGAGCTGAGCATCTTTTCATTTGGTTCTTAGCAGTTTGGCTGTTGTTATGAAGTGCTTGTTCAAGTTACCTACTCATTTTTTCATTGGGTCGTCTTATTGTAATTTTCATATTGATGTGTAGAAGTTCCTTATATTTTTTTTAATGTACATTGTGGTAGTCTTCTCCCAGTCTGCGGACTGCCTTTTTAGTTAGGTTTTTTTTTTTGGATGTCTCTTGATGAAACATAAATTCTTAATTTCATTGTAATGTATTATCAACTTTGTGTTCTGTCTCGAAGGTCTTAAAATTAGTCTTCCAAATCTTCAAGATCTGCACTTTCCAGTACAGTAGCCAGTAGCCACATGTGTCTGTTGAGCACTTGAAATACAGATAGACTGAATTAGGATGTGCTGTAAGTGTAAAATACATGACAGATTTCAAAGACATAGTATTAAAAAGAATGTAAAATATTTTAATGATTTTTATATTGATTAGATGTTGAAGTTATATTTTGGATATAATGGGTTAAATAGAATAGTATGAAATTAGTTTCATCTATTCTGGAAAACTTCAAAACTACGTAATTGGCTCTTATATTTCTAGATTCTTGAAGTATGCATGTCCAATAGAACTGTCTATAGTGATGGACATGTTCTGTGTGTGTACGTAGTAGACATTAGCTACATGTGGCTATTGAACAATTAAAATGTGGCCAGGGTGACTGAGAGGCTGCATTTTAAATTTAATTTTAGTTAATTTAAGTACCCATATGTGACTAGTGGCTACCATTGAACTGGACAGTTCTGGACACTTTATCATTTTAGCATTTCTTGTTTCAGATTTATGTTCACGAGCTATTAGCAATTGATTTTTGTAATGATGTGAGGTAAGGGTCAGATTTTATTTATTATTTCCTTTTGTGTGGAAACCTAATTGACCAAGCACCAAGGAAAAGACCATCCTTTCTGGTTTTTAGCTTTTGTCTTCTGTTCCTTTAGTCTATTTGTTAGTTACTGCACCAAATACCACAGCATCTTTAATAATTCATAGAGTGAATGCTTCAATTTTGTTCCTCAAGGAACACATCTTAGCCATTCTTGGCCCTTTCTGTTTCCACATAAATATTAAAAACAGTTAATCAGTTTTCACAAAATAATTTCTGAGATTTTGACTGGGATTGTATTGGATACATAGCTTATCCAATCATAACATGATATAGCCATCCATTTATTTAGGTCTTTTATTTCTCCCAATAATTTTCTCTCAATAATATTTCTCTCAATAATTTCTCTCTTTTATATGTAAAGTTCTTGTATGTCTTTGGTTAGATACATTCCTAGCTATTTGCTACTGTAAATGTTACTATTTTTGAGTTTTGTTTTCTAATTATTGCTGGTATATAGGAATATAATTTATTACTGTCCTTATATGCAGTAACTGTACTAAACTAACTTATTCTTAAAGATTCTTTAAGGCATGCTGCATAATTAATTCTACCATTTGTGAATAATGACAGTTTCACTTTTCTCTGATTCTTAACATATTTTATCATGAAGGAATTGGAGTGAAACTTTTTTTAGTGGATTGGCAACTTCTAGAGAATTTATGATTGTTTTGAATGTGTCTAGGTAGAAACTAATACTGTCTCTCTCTTTAAATCTCTTTAGGAAAAATAGAAATGAAGGTACATATGCACACAAAATTTTGCCTCATTTGTTTGCTGACATTTATTTTTCATCATTGCAACCATTGCCATGAAGAACATGACCATGGCCCTGAGGCACTTCACAGACAGCATCGTGGAATGACAGAATTGGAGCCAAGCAAATTTTCAAAGCAAGCTGCTGAAAATGAAAAAAAATACTATATTGAAAAACTTTTTGAGCGTTATGGTGAAAATGGAAGATTATCCTTTTTTGGTTTGGAGAAACTTTTAACAAACTTGGGCCTTGGAGAGAGAAAAGTAGTTGAGATTAATCATGAGGATCTTGGCCACGATCATGTTTCTCACTTAGATATTTTGGCAGTTCAAGAGGGAAAGCATTTTCACTCACATAACCACCAGCATTCCCATAATCATTTAAATTCAGAAAATCAAACTGTGACCAGTGTATCAACAAAAAGAAACCATAAATGTGATCCAGAGAAAGAGACAATTGAAGTGTCTGTAAAATCTGATGATAAACATATGCATGACCATAATCACCGCCTACGTCATCACCATCGTTTGCATCATCATCTTGATCATAACAATACTCACCATTTTCATAACGATTCCATTACTCCCAGTGAGCGTGGGGAGCCTAGCAATGAACCTTCAACAGAGACCAATAAAACCCAGGAACAATCTGATGTTAAACTACCGAAAGGAAAGAGGAAGAAAAAAGGGAGGAAAAGTAATGAAAATTCTGAGGTTATTACACCAGGTTTTCCCCCTAACCATGATCAGGGTGAACAGTATGAGCATAATCGGGTCCACAAACCTGATCGTGTACATAACCCAGGTCATTCTCATGTACATCTTCCAGAACGTAATGGTCATGATCCTGGTCATGGACACCAAGATCTTGATCCTGATAATGAAGGGGAACTTCGACATACTAGAAAGAGAGAAGCACCACATGTTAAAAATAATGCAATAATTTCTTTGAGAAAAGATCTTAATGAAGATGACCATCATCATGAAGTAAGTATAAAAAGATGTCTGATAGCTGCTTCATAATTCTCAGATAATTGTGGTGCATTTTAAAAACACGATAAATAACAGTGAAGTATTAATCATATTTAAATGTATTTCCATATCTTTACCTATGAAACATCAGGTAATGTTCTTGAACAGAATACATTAAGGAATTAAAATCAGTATAAAAATTTTTAAGCCGCTGGGTGCAGTGGCTCACACCTGTAATCCCAGCACTTTGGGAGGCCGAGGTGGGTGGATCACGAGGTCAGGAAATTGAGACCATCCTGGCTAACCCGGTGAAACCCCATCTCTACTAAAAATACAAAAAATTAGCGGGGCATGGTGGCGGGCACCTGTAATCTCAGCTACTCGGGAGGCTGAAGGGGAGAATCACTTGAACCCGGGAGGTGGAGGTTGCAGTGAGCCGAGATCATGCCACTGCACTCCAGCCTGGGCGACAGAGTGAGTCTCCATCTCAAAAAAAGAAAAAAAAAAGATTTTTAAAATCTGAATTTCACTTGTATTTGTTTGTTTCTTATATTCTCAAATTTGGTTTCCTCAAATCTAAATATATTTTTAAGAAATTTTTTTTATAGTATGTATCTGAAGACTAAGTGTTTTAATGTTGTTAGAAAATGTATTCCTTATGAATTGACTCTCCAAGCTAGTCTCTTACTGTTATTATTGTTAGCCACGTTCTAGGTATTTGAAAATTAAATTTTTTAAATTGTTCAGTTTGTCCTCTTGGGAAGTAACTAGAGCAGTTTCCAGTTCATAAGTTGTTAATTTATTGAATTAACTATTCAGTGTTTCCAAGTCATTGATGTAGCTCCAAAGTCAGGTATTTTGCACATATGGTTAGCTTGTTTTCTCTGTGTCACTTTATGACAAGGCCTACTTACTGATGATAATTGTTTTTTTCTCAGGCCTTTCACAGACTTAGGATGAATATAAAAAGGTATAATAATAAGAAACTAATAGTAATGGGATGTCCTGTTTTCCTTTAAAATTTTCATACTCTTGGGTACTTACACATTTGGTTGGCTCCTTTAACTATTCACCTTAAGCACATTCATTTTAGTTTCATTAAAGGGATGTTGATTCCTTGTTTATTCTATTTTTAGCATTCTTACTAAGTTTAGAAAAATTGTTGAATTGTTGTTCATATATATAGAAAGTAGAACCATCAACTGTGGAAAATGACCACATCCTTTTCTGTCACTATCATTGACATATGTTTTATGTCTAGGTAAATATCTTTGTGTTTCTTCCCTAGATAAATCATCAGCTATTTGGTTTTCAGCAGTTATAAATACTGATTTTAAAATAAATCAAGATCTTAGTATGGTTTTGAAGTATGCATTCATTTTATTATTATTTATATTATTATTTTCAAAAATTTATTATTTGTAGAGATGGAGTCTCACTATATTGCCCAGACTGGTCTCAAAACTCCTGGCCTCAAGCAGTTCTCCAGCCTTAAATTCCCAAATTGCTGGAATTACAGTGCATTAATTATTATGACTTAGGATAATTATTATGACTTAAGATAATATCCTAGAATATTTTGTTGATAATTACTAGATCTTATTGTTCATTTCCTCTTTGTATCACATCCATGAGGTTTGCATCATTAGACTTGTTAATGGCATTCTGATAGGTCTGATTCATACTGGGAATCTCATGATTCTGAAATGTTCAATACTTTTAATAGAGTAGTACCTTATGGTAATTGAGACCTAAGAAGATCAAAAGCAATTAAGTGGTGCTAAATAGAAAAAAATAAAAATTAAAAAAAAACTAAGAAGAATAATTTTTGTGTGTTTATAGGTTTTTAGTTTTTCATGTTTTTTTTGTGTGTGCCATAGATAAAACCATATAGTGAGATAGCAAATTAATAAACAAGCATGCAACCAGAGCAGATATATGTGACAAAGGGACAGTGCCAGTCTCTTTTGCCATAATTTAGATGCTTGTTTTTAACCATATGATGGATCCACACCTGTTGGCTATTTGTTTTCTGCTTTGTTTTGTTTTTTATTATTATTTTTTTCTCCTCTTTCATCAGTGTTAAGCTTACTTTTTGTTTGTTTGTTTGTTTTTAAAGTACCAGTGAATGAAGCTGCCTTTATTTTTATCTTCCAGTTTTGTTCCTATCAACAGACATTGGGCTAGAATTTTCCAAAACAATATGCTTTTGGAGTGCACTTGGCAATGAAAATGTCTATATTATGGTATATTTTAATATAAGCCATTAAAGTACTCTAAATCTATTTAATCTGTTCCACAGATAAGGATCTTGAGTCACCGATGATTGCAATTTGATAGGGAAATGATGTTTCTCATCATCCTACGAGAGTCTTGGGGATATAGTTGTGAGTCATCCTTATCCATGACAAAAAGTCATTATCTTTCATGTGTTGGAGTAGAAAAATTATTAAAGTCCATGAAAAGTTTTGGGTAATATAGTTGAGTGTATCCGTGTTAGAAATTCTTATTAAAAAGTTTTATTTGTAATAGATATCTATGTATTACAGATTATTTGCAAGTAATATTTAGAATATTTATTAGGCAGTAATTAATTTTTTTGCATAATCTCCTTAAAGACACTCTTACTTAATTTGTTTTATCACTTTCCTTGCAGTGTTTGAATGTCACTCAGTTATTAAAATACTATGGTCATGGTGCCAACTCTCCTATCTCAACTGATTTATTTACATACCTTTGCCCTGCGTTGTTATATCAAATCGACAGCAGACTTTGTATTGAGCATTTTGACAAACTTTTAGTTGAAGATATAAATAAGGATAAAAACCTGGTTCCTGAAGATGAGGCAAATATAGGGGCATCAGGTAAGAGAAATTTTAAGTTTTTTCTCCTTAAAATAGTACTTGTAGTTACTTTTTAAACTGTAGTTGAATTAGAAAATAATCCTAAATTATTGGCTTTCTTTTGGTATCAGACTTTAAATATATTTTAATCAGGTTTAGATGCGCATGTTTAAAAGAAACTGGGGGAAGACAGGAGGCACAATATGTTTTATTTATCTCTTCTGGCATATTACAAAGGGATATTTTGCTGTGGATGGAGTACTAGATTGAAAATGATATACAGATTTGTGATAAGTTGATTATTTTTGATAAGCAAATATAAGTAATGGGACCCCTAAATAAAGTTATTTGTTCCTCTAATTACTTAACGTTTATCAGGGTGCCTTTGTTGAAAAGCAAAGATGATTTAAATTTTAAAGACATAAAAAGGGAAGCTACTGTGTGTAAACTCCAGGAATGTCTTAGAAATGCCTAATAAACTTGGCACGTGAACTTTATTATGGGCATTTCTAGAGAGCTTCAACTAGGGTAAAACCAAAACTATTTTAAAATTTCTCTTAGGCTCTTTTTTTGTGGTACCCACCTGGCTCCACCTTGGTGTTCACAGGTACCTCCCACTTAATATTTCAAAACTTATACTCCACACAAAATTTGTACCCCTTAATGGATCCCAAATATCATTACATTTCATTCTTTTGATAAAATCTGGAACTCTTTGACTTTCTTTTTCTCTTTTTTTTTCTTTTCGTTTTTTTCCCATTCTGTAATCAGGTATGAAGTCCAGTTAAAGCTATCTCTTCAGTATCTTCTAACTCCATCCACTCTGTTGTAACAATTCTGGATTTTCTTGGTTATTGGATTGTTGAAATAACTTCATAACCTTCCCTGCCTGTGTTTGTGTCCCCTTGCAAGACATTCTTAGCACTTAAACTAGATTTATCTTTCTAAAATGCAAAGAGATTCTGACACAGAATTTTTTCTTTATAGTGATAGCTAACATTTTGTTAATACGTACTTTTAAAATCTTATTTACTTAAACACATATTGCAGACACTGTTCTAAGCTGAATTCATTTACTCCTCACCACACTTTTATGAGACAGGTAATGTTACTCTTCCCAGTAACTTTTCTAATATCTCAGAGCTCATAAATGGTAGTACTGGGATTCAATCCTGTAACCATTTTGCTATCTTATGTGCTGTTTTAAATGCATTTTTTTTCCCACTAAGTTTTAGCAGTAATCTTGTGAGGGAGAGATTATATGATTCTTGTTTCTAAAAACAAGATAAGGAAACTGACGGAGCCCATAAACCCTAAGGTTTGTCTGATGAAACCTCTGAGTATCTAATCCCTATGACATTGTCTTCCAAATTAAGTTAGTTCTGATACCACCTTTGTGATTTTTCCCATGTGTCTTCACACTACTTAATACTTTGTATTTTCTCACTAGTATATGTTTTTTATATCTCTGGAACATGGATTTGATGTGATGTGCTAGTTGTATTTTTTCTCATGCATTTTAGGAAACTGCATCATGCTATATTGTTCAGAGCCCTTTACTTGGCCCACAAGGCTTTCCATAATATGATCCTCCCTGTGTGTCTTGACATTCTTACCCCTCATCATTCATTTCTCTCCTCTTTTCTCAGTTCTAACGATAATAAACTACTGTTAATAGATTGTGCCATTTTTCTCCCGTCCCTCTCTCCCTCTTCACTTTCTAAACCCCCGTGCCTGACTGACGACTGTGATTCCTCAAAGATTCAGTTCAAGTATTGGCCCCTCTGGGTAAACTTAGTGACCATACTAGGCTAAACTATGTTCCCTTCCTTGACACCACTAGATGTCTCCCTCATAGTATAGATCTTGGGGGATCTTAATAATTAAATTAATCTGTTTTTGTTGGACTTTAGTTGCTTTAATACAGTGACTAAACCTTTTAAACTCTTATGTTGATTGAATGAATACAATTGCTTAATATTAGTCTGTAAGCGTTCAGTTATAATCCAGGAAAGACACTTGTTGAAATGTGTCTTTGAAGATCATTATGTGAATGTATCAATCAGCCTGGTATACTTTGATAATGAATGTCCTCAAAATTAGTTTTGAGAACTTCTTTTTTTAAACCATAAAGTAATGAAAAACTGATGGAATTACTGTGAACACAGTTCTGGATGAAATGCCAGATAGGGTGGCTTTAGAGGATAGTAGTAAAATGAGCAAAATGATTTGTATGAATATGGACTTAAAACTGAATTCTGGCATAATAAAGGATTGAGAGGACAGAATTTTTAAACATTTCATAGTGTAGGAATAAGGTAGGTATCCCATTCCAGTATGTAAGAATTTTATTTGCGATAAAGATACAAGTAAAAGGAAATATTATTACATAAAAAGTAAAGTCTTTTAGGCACCTACATTTCTATTTCTGATTAATATCTTCGCAGTAGGAAAATAAATGTAGACTAGATAAATGAATCATAATAATCTATGTTCTCTACTAAAAATACAAAAAATTAGCTGGGTGTGGTGGTGTGCGCCTGTAGTCCCAGCTACTTGGGAGGCTGAGGCAGGAGAATTGCTTGAACCAGAGAGGCAGAGGTTGCAGTGAGCCGATATCGCACCACTGCACTCCAGCCTGGCAACAGAGTGAGACTCCATCTCAAAACAAAACAAAAACCTATGTTTATTGGGACTTTACCATGTGCTGTACTAAACATTTTTACAAGGATATTTCTTTTAATTTATTAAACCCACTATACAGGCATTTTTATTCACTTTCATTTGGGGAGGAAAAGGAGGCTTAGAGAGTAAGTCAGGTAACTTGCCCAAGGTCACACAAACTGCTGCCAGGTAGCAGAGCCATGCTATGAACTATAGTATTCTCCTTCAACATATAATCATAACCACTGTGCTGTAATTCTTATACTTCCTGCTCTACTGTTTCCTCCTGAAAAGGTTTTGGAGAGTGCTTTCCTAGAATATAAGTGGCAGAGAAATGAGGCAAGTTTTATAGAATTATTTTTACTAGTATTTTGACAGATTTGCAAGTATTGTTTTAAGTATAGATAAGTTGGTGGTTTAAAAAAATCTAAGAATGGTCTTCTTGATAAACAAGTGGGGCCCTGTGGTAAGATCAGTAAAGGCAGAGAAAGTGGGTCTTTGAACTAGATTTGAATTCTGATCTTTGAATAGATAAATTTGTCCTCTTTCTTGACTTCATGCTTACTGATCTTGGTGGATGAATAAGCGCTCTGAGAGGCCTAGTCCCTCTCAGGTGCCTGTAAATTCTCATTGTGGCAGAAGAAAGGGGAAGCTAGGTCTGAGATTAAACTTAATTACAAATAAAATAGATTTATTTGTTCCTTACGGAGAAAAATGGAGACTGAGACTGATCTAAAGTTAAAACTAATAGCTTTTTTCTTATTTTGAAGTCTTCTGAAAAGCTTCTTGTTCTTTGTTGTTATGTTACCCGTGGATTATTATATTGCCATAGTCAATATATTCTAATGAAGCTGTTGACAGATGCTTGACTATAGTAATATTGAAAGTTACAGCTTATTCAATCTGAAAAGCCTTAGAGGAAATTGTATTTGCTTTGAAAACAAATATGTTACTAATAGTGAATATTGATTAGTTGTTTGCAGGTGGTTATTAGCATTGTCAGAAATGCAGCTTGAATTAATTATGTGCTGATAGATGTTAATAATTGTTAGAGATAATGCCCTGCTAGTAATTAGTTTTAATGACTACTGCACCATTAAGAAAGGTTAACTTGTTCTATATAAATCTCTCATAGTGGCACAGCTACTACCTCATTAACTTTGTTCAAAGACTGCTGTAAACCTAATATGCTATATACTGTGTATGGTAGAAATCGCTTGTTTCACAAGATTGGCTCATTTAGTCATAGAGTTGACCCTAGCTTAATTACCAAGGGGGGTTGTGAATAGGCTGCTAAGCATTTTCTGTCAATTAAAATGCTGAAGCAGTGTAGAAAACTGCCATCTTGCACATGCTTTGAACCAAGTTAATTAGAAAGTTTCCACAGATGAGCGCTTCTTTTTAAAAGAATGCATTTTCTCTCTAGATAATGAGAAAGGGAGTCAGTAAATAACTAAGCTTGAAGACCTTTAGCATTTTAAGCAACCCAATTTGCAGAATAAGTGAAGCTTGTTTCAGACATTTGGCGCTTTTTTATTGCGTATGGTATCTTGGGTACATATAAAGAAAACATTTATTAGTGGTCTTTAATAGTTTGTATATTGTTTTATATAAGGTTTTTAAAAGATACCTTTTGTTTTGTTTTTGCTTTATACCAAATGAATTGTGATTAAAAAGCACAACAATTTGGTTAGAAATCAAAACAATTTTACTACCATCATTGCTTTTTTTCCTACATATAGGAAATTAGGATATAGTTTATGTAAGCTTAAATTTAAATGTTATAAATTCTACAAATAAAGTATTTAAATAATATGGGAAAGTATTTTAGTACAGTAAGTTCAAAACAACTTCACATTTCTGCTCATAGGTCAAAAGGATTATTCCTTGGAAGATTCCAAGTTGTTAGAAGAATGAACTATCATTTGAATTTGTAGTGCTTTTAGAAAGCTGAAATTGTTTTTAAATTAATAATTCAGGATAAGAAAACATGTTTATAATGTTGTATACTTAGGAGCTCCTAATAGTAGGACTGTTTTCCTAATGAAATAGTTGTCCAGGAATAGTTGCAATCTACAGAAAATATCTGGAAATTTTCTGATTTATCTGAAAAGGGAAATCTAGCTCTTCACTCATTTGGGACTGACAGGAGTAAGTGACAGTATGTGTTACATGCAAAATAAATAATTAACCTTACTGCTTATGTATATTTTTAGTTGGCATTGAAATAAATATATTCTGATAATTTTATGTAGTTATAAGTTTGTTTTGTCAAGGTAGAGATGCTCTTTTGCCTGTTTGCCTCTATCCTAATTAGCTCAAATTTAGAAGGACTGCCATTGGATTAATAAAGTTAGTATTCCTTCCTACTTTCATGTTTAATTGTACTTTCTATTTTCTTATATATTTTCTTTTTTGTGAATCCACCTCTGTGAGGTAAACACAGGAGTCATAAATAAATCACTTGGCCAAGGATTCTCTGAAAAGACTGTGATTTAGTGGAGAAAACAGTGGATTAAAAATTAGAGGACTGGCTGGGAGCAGTGGCTCGCACCTGTAATCTCAGCACTTTGAGAGTCTGAGGCAAGAGGATCTCTTGAGCCAGGAGTTCTAGACTAGCCTGGGCAACATAGGGAGACCCTGTCTCTACAAATAATTTTTAAATTTTTGAAAAAATTAACTGAGCATGGTGATACATGCCTGTGGTCCCAACTACTTGGGAGGCGGAGGCAGAAGGATGACCTTAGCCTGGGAGATTGAGGGTGTAGTGAGCTGTGATCACACCACTGCATTCCAACCTGGATAACAGAGTGAGACCCTGTCTCAAAAAAAAAGAGGACTTTGGATTTAGTTTTAACTTTGCCATTTTTAGCTAAATAAATGTTTTTAAATTGTGGTAAAATTATATAACATAAAATTTGCCATTTTAACAAATTTTTTTCCAGTTTTTTTAACTGTGATGAAATACAGTAACAAAATTTGTCATTTTAACAATATTCAAGTATACAGTTTGGTGATATTAAATACATTCATAATGTTACACAACCATCCATACTATTTGCCTCCATAACTCTTTTCATCTTGTAGAACCAAAACTCTATACCCATTAAACAGTAACTCCTATTTCCCCCTCTCCCCAGACCCTGGGACCTATCAATCTACTGTCTTTATGTTTATGATTTTGATTAAGCATCTCATATAAATAGGACCATCTATTATTTGCCTTTTTGTGACTGGCTTATTTCACTTAGCATAATGTCCTCAAGGTTCATCCATGTTGTAGCATCAGAAATTCCTTCCTGGCCAGGCACAGTGGCTCACGCCTATAATCCCAGCACTTTGGGAGGCTGAGGTAGGCAGATCACCTGAGGTCAGGAGTTCGAGACCAACCTGACCAACATGGTGAAACCTCCTCTCTACTAAAAATACAAAAACTAGCTGGATGTGGTGGTGGGTGCCTGTGATCCCAGCTACTTGGGAAGTTGAGGCAGGAGAATCGTTTGAACCGGGAGGCAGAGGTTGCAATGAGCCAATATCACACCACTGCACTCCAGACTGGGCAACAGAGCGAGACTCTCTAAAGAAAGAAAGAAAGAAATTCCTTCATGTTTAAGGCTGAATAATATTACATTGCATGTATATACCACATTTTGCTTATGCATTTATCTGTCCATGGACAATTGTGTTGCTTCCACATTTTAGCTAATGTGAATCATGTTGCTGTGAACATGGGCATCTCTCTCTCTCTTTGAGACCCTGCTTTAAATTCTTCTGGTTATATACCCAGAAGTGGAATTGCCCTATCATATGGTAATTCCATTTTTAATTTTTTGAGGAACTGCCATACTATTTTCCATAATGGCTGTACCATTTTACATTACCCCCAAGAGTGCACAAGTCTCCCAGTTTCTCCACATCTTTGCCAACACTTTTTTCTTGATGGTAGCCAACCTAATGGTGTGAGGTGGTGTCTCATTGTAGTTCTGATTTGAATTTTCCTAAAGATTAGTGCTGTTGAGCATCTTTTCATGTGCTTATTGGCAATTTGTATATCTCCTTTCAAAAAATGCCTATTACAGTTCTTTGCCCATTTTTTAATCTGGTTATTCTTTTCGTTGTTGAATTTTAGTAGTTCTCTATATTCTGAATATTAATCCCTCATCAGATACATGATTTGCAAACATTTTCTCCCATTTTATGCATTGCCTTGTTACTCTGTTGATAATTGTCTTTTTGTTTTTAAATTTATTTTTTATTTCAATAGGTTTTTTGGGGAACAGGTGGAGTTTGATTACATGAATAAGTTTTTTTTTTTTTTGAAACGGAGTCTCCCTCTGTCTCCCAGGCTGGAGTGCAGTGAGGCGATCACGTCTCTCGGCAAGCTCCGCCTCTCGGGTTCACGCCATTCTCCTGCCACACCCTCTTCCAGTAGCTGGGACTACAGGCGTCCACCACCACGCCCGGCTAATTTGTATTTTTAGTAGAGGTGGGGTTTCACTGTGGTCTCGATCTCCTGACCTCGTGATCCACCCGCCTCG
The DNA here is from genome assembly GCF_002776525.5 of Piliocolobus tephrosceles. Lineage (NCBI taxonomy): Eukaryota > Metazoa > Chordata > Mammalia > Primates > Cercopithecidae > Piliocolobus > Piliocolobus tephrosceles. The sequence continues at coordinate 81,761,890 of NC_045444.1, forward strand.
GCCTTCCAAAGTGCTGGGATTACAAGCGTGAGCCACTGTGCCCGGCCATGAATAAGTTCTTTAGTGGTGATTTCTGAGATTTTGGTGCACCTATCACCCAACCAGTGTATACTGTACCCAATGTGTAGTTTTATCCCTTCCCCCACTCCCACCCATTCCGCTGAGTCCCGGAAGTTCATTGTATCATTTTTATGCCTTTGTATCCTCATAGCTTAGCTCCCAGTTATGAGTGAGCATACGATGTTTGGTGTTCAATTCCTGAGTTTCTTCACTTGGAATAATAGTCTCCAATTCCATCCAGGTTTCTGCAAATGCCATTGTTTTATTCCTTTTTATGGCTGAGTAGTATTCCATGGTACATATATGCCACATTTTCTCTATCCACTCGTTGGTTGATGGGCATTTGGGCTGGTTCCATATTTTTGGAATTGCAGGTTATGCTGTTATAAATGTGTGTCCAAGCATTTTAGTTGTATAATGACTTTTTTTCCTCTAGGTAGATACCTAGTCATGAGATTGCTGGATCAAATGGTAGATCTACTTTTAGTTCTTTAAGTAATCTCCACACTGTTTTTCCATAGTGGTTGTACTAGTTTACATTCCCACCAGCAGTGTAAAAGTGTTCCCTTTTCACCACATCCATGCCAACATCTATTATTTTTTGGTTTTTTGATTATGGCCATTCTTGCAGGCGTGAGGTGGCATCACATTATGGTTTTGATTTGCATTTCCCTGGTAATTAGCATTGTTGATCATTTTTCCATGTTTCTTGGCCATTTGTATATCTTCTTTTGAGAATTGTCTATTCATGCCGTGAGCCACTTTTAGATGGGATTGTTTGTTTTTCTCTTGCTGGTTTGTTTCAGTTCTTTGTAGATTCTGGATATTAGTTCCTTGTTGGATGTATAGATTGTGAAGATTTTCTCCCACTCTGTGGGTTTTCTGTTAACTCTGCTGATTATTTTGTTGCTGTGCAGAAGCTTTTTAGTTTAATTAAGTCTCATCTGTTGATCTTGGTTTTTATTGCATTTGCTTTTAGGTTCTTGCCCTGAAGTCTTTGCCTAAGCCAATGTCTAGAATGGTGTTTCCAGTGTTCCACTGTTGTGGTTTCAAGTCTTAGATTTAAGTCTTTGCTCCATCTTGAGTTGATTTTTTTTTATAAGGTGAGGGCTGAGGATCCAGTTTCATTCTTCTACAGATGACTTACCAACTTTCCCAGCACCATTTGTTGAATAGGGTGTCCTTTCCTCACTTTATGTTTTTGTTGGCTTTGTTGAAGATCTGTTGGCTGTAAGTATTTGACTTTATTTCTGGGTTCTCTATTCTGTTCCATTAGTCTATGTGCCTATTTTTATACCAGTACCATGCTGCTTTGGTGACTATGGCCTTAAGCATAGTTTGAAGTCAGGTAATGCAATGCCTCCAGATTTGTTCTTTTTGCTTAGTCTTGCATTGGCCATGTAGGCTCTTTTTTGGTTCCATATTAATTTTAAGACTTTTTTTTTCTAGTTCTGTGAAGAATTATGATGGTATTTTGATAGAAATTGCATTGAATCTGTAGATTGCTTTTGGCAGTGTGGTCAATTTCACAATATTGATTCTACCCATCCATGAGCATAGGATGTGTTTCCATTTGTTTGTGTCATCTATGATTTCTTTCAGCACTGTTTTATAGTTTTCCTTATAGAGGTCTTTAACCTAGTTGGTTTGGTGTATTCCTAAGTTTATTTTATTTGTAGCTATTGTAAAAGTGGTTGAGTTCTTGATTTGATTCTCAGCTTGGTTGCTGTTGGTGTATAGCAGAGCTACTGATGAATTTTGTATCCTGAAACTTTGCTGAATTCATTTACTAGTTCTGGGAGCTTTTTGGATGAGTCTTTAGGGTTTTCTAGGGATACGATCATATCAGGAAACAGTGACAGTTTGACTTCCTCTTTACCAATTTGAGTGCCCTTAATTTCCTTCTCTTCTCTGATTGCTCTGGCTAGGACTTCCAGTACTATGTTGAATAGAAGTGGTGAAAATGGCATCCTTGTCTTGTTCCAGTTCTCAGGAAATGCTTTCAACTTTTTCCCATTTAATATAATACTAGCTGTGGGTTTGTCATAGATGGCTTTTATTACCTTAAGGTATGTCCCTTCTCAGCAAAATTGCTGAGGGTTTTAATCATAAAGGAATGCTGGCTTTTGTCAAATGCTTTTTCTGCATCTATTGAGACGATCGTGTGATTTTGTTTTTAATTTTATGTGGTGTATCACATTTATTGACTTGCAGATGTTAAACCATTCCTGCATCCCTAGTATGAAACCCACTTGATCATGGTGGATTACCGTTTTGGTATGCTGTTGGGAGTCGGTTCACTAGTATTATGTTGCATCTGTGTTCATCAAGGATGTTGGTGTGTAGTTTTCTTTTTTTGTTATGTCCTTCCCTGGTTTTGGTATTAGGGTGATACTTGCTTCATAGAATGATTTAGGGAGGATTCCCTCCTTTTGTATCCTGAGGAATAGTGTCCGTAGGATTGGTACCAATTCTTTGAATGTCTGATAGAATTCAGCTGTGAATCTGTCTGGTCCTGGACTTTTTTTTGTTGGCAGTTTCAGTCTTGCTACTTGTTATTGGTGTGTTTCTGTATTTTCCTGGTTTGATCTAGGAGGGTTGTATATTTCCAGGAATTTATCCATCTCATCTAGGTTTTCTGGTTTATGTGTGTAAAGGTGTTCGTAGTAGCCTTGAATCATCTTTTGTTTTTCTGTGGCATCAGGAGTAATACCTCCTGTTTTGTTTCTAATTGAGCTTATTTGAATCTTCTCTCTTCTTAGTTAATCTCACTAATGGTCTATCAATTTTATTTATCTTTTCAAAAAACCAGCTTTTTGTTTCATTTATCTTTTGTATTGTTGTTTGTTTGTTTCAGTTTCATTTATTTCTACACTGATCTTTGTTATTTCTTTTCTTCTGCTGGGTTTGGGTTTGGATTGTTCTTGCTTCTCCAGTTCTGTGAGGTGTGACCTTAGATTGTCTATTTGTGCTCTTTCAGACTTTTTGATGTAACAGGCATTTAATGCTATAAACTTTTAGCACTGCTTTTGCTGTGTCCCAGAAGTTTTGATAGGTTGTGTCACTATTATCGTTCAGTTCAGATAATTTTTTAATTCCATCTTGATTTCATTGTTGACACAATGACTATTCAGGAGCAGGTTATTTAATTTCCTTATATTTGTATGGCTTTAAGTGTTCCTTTTGCAGTTGATTTCCAATTTTATTCCATTGTGGTCTGAGACAGTACTTGATATAATTTCCATTTTCTTAAATTTACTGAGACTTGTTTTGTGCCTTGTCATATGGTCTGTCTTGGAGAGTGTTCCATGTGCTGATGAATAGAATGTGTATTCTGCAGTTGTTGGGTAGAATGTTTTGTAAATATCTGTTCCGTTCATTTGTTTTAGGGTATAGTTTGTTTCTTTGCTGACTTTCTGTCTTGATTTGTCTAGTGCTGTCAGTGGAGTATTAAAGTCAGAACTCAAAGTCTGCTGTTCAGAGTATTTTGTCCCACTGGGTGCTCCCTTGATATGGTGTTCTCCCCCTTTCCTTAGGGGAGACCCAAACTACAGGATTGTTTTTGCTCTTCTGGGTTCAGCCGTCCAGCAGAGAGCTACTGGGCTCCAGGCTGGTACTGGGGAGTGTCTGCAAAGAGACCTGTGGTGCGATCCATCTTCAGGTCTGTCAGCTGCAGATACCAGCACCTGTTCTTGAGGAGGTAGCAGGCGAGTGAAATGGACACTGAAGATCCTTGGTTGTATTTTTGTTTGGCGTTCTGGTTTCGTGTTGATTGGCATCCAGCCGGATGTAGCACTTTTCAAGAGTGCATCAGCTGTGGTTGTATAGGGAGGATCAGGCGGTGGGTGGGGCTATAGAGCTCCCAAGAGATTCTGTGTTTTCTTTTTGCAGGACTTTTCCTTAATTCAGCCAAAGACGTGGTTCTTGTCCTTCCTTGGCCATGAAGATTTAGGCTTGCAGATGGGGTTTGAAGGGTGAGCAAAGCAGGGTTTTTTTGAGTGAAAGAAAGAAATGGGGAAAATAGATTCTCCGCGGGGCGGGAGTCCCTGCTAAAGTGCTTCTTGCCTCGCAGGTAGGCATCCCAGGTTCCACACAGGAAGAACAGGGGCCAGACTTCTCCCAGCTGCAAACGGAGGCAACTTCCTGAGGCTCACCCCGGTGCGCATTCCTCCCGGTGCGCATTCCTCCCAGTGCCCAAGCCAGTTGGAGTTTTTCCGGGGACCCCCTCCCACCTGACTATCTCACTTTGTCTTTGGCAACCTGGGCAGGTAGAGAAAGACCACCAGGTAGGGGTAGGGATAGGCATGACTGATCTCAGACTCTCTTTGGGTGGGGCTTCCTGTGGCCGCTGTGGGGAATGGGGATGTGGTTCCCAGGCCAGTGGAGTTTTGTTCCCAGGGGGATTATGGCTGCCTCTGCTGAGTCACACAGGTCACCAGGAAAGTGGGGGAAAACAGAGGCCTCTCCACACTCCCACACAACCTGCAGTCCTAAAGGTGGGCCTCACTCCCACCATGCCCCCGGAGAAGCACCGAATCTATTTCCAGGCAGCCAGTGAGCAGGACTGAGAACTGCCCCAGATCACCAGCCTACCCCACTGAGAAAGCAAGCGGACTCACAGTTTTTTGGTGTCTCAGGGAGCCTGCAGAGGCAATCCAGTTCTTCCAAAGGGTCTGTGAATTCTCTCAGCTTTTTGGTATGTTGCTGTGGTAGTTCTTGGAGCAAAAGTTCACGATGTGAGTCTCCACATGCTGCTCTGTCTGAGCAGGAGCTGCAAGCTATTCCAGCCTCCTATCCGCCATCTTAAAATCTGTATTTGTCTTTTGATGCACAAATTTTTTAAAAGTTTTTTGAAATCCAATTTGTCTGTTCCTTTTGTTTTTGCCTGTACCTTTGGTTTTATTTTTCAGAAATTATTGTCAAATCTAATGTTGTGAAGTTTTTGCTCAGTTTTCTTCTAAGAGTTTTATAGTTTTAGGTCATATATTTAATTTAGGTATTTTGAGTTAATTTTTATGTATGGTGCTAAATAAGAGTCCAGCTGCATTCTTTTACATGTGGATATCTGGTTTTTCTAGCACCATTTGTTGAAAAGACTGTTCTTTCTCTCATTAAATGATCTTGCACCCTCGTCAAAAATTGTTTCGCCGTATATTTGAAGGCTTATTTCCAGGCTCTCTCTTCTATTCCATTGGTCTGTATGTCTGTTTTTATGCCGTTACTGTGCTGTTTTGATTACTGTAGCTTTGTATAGTAAGTTTTAAAATCAGGAAGTGTGATTCTTCCAGTTTGGTTTTTGTTTTTCAAGTTTTTCTTGGCTATTTTGGGTTCTTTGTGGTTTCATATGAATTTTAGGAAGTTTTTTATTTTTTATTTCTGGAAAAAAAAAACCTATCATTGGGATTTTAATAGGGATTGCATTGAATCTGTAGATCAACTTGGACAGCATTGACGTCTTAGCAATATAGTCCACCCTTAATATCTGTGGATTCTGCATCTGCAGATTCAGCCAACCCAAGGACCAAACATATTTGGGGAAAAAATAAAAATAATACAAGAATAAAAAGTAACACAAATAAAAAACAATACAACTATTTACATAGCATTTATATTGTATTAGATATTATAAATTAGAGTTGACCCTCGAACAACGCGGGGGATTAGCAGTGCCATTCCCCATGTAGTTGAAAATTTATGTATAACTTTTGGCTCTCCCAAAACATAACTACTAGTAGCCTACTGTTGACCAGAAGCCTTACCAATAATACAGTCAATTTATGTCAATAGTATATCTATTATGTACTGTATATTCTTAGAATAAAATAAGCTAGAGAAAAGAAAATATATTAAGAAAATCATAAGGAATTTATGTAGGATTTATTAATTATAATGTAAGGATACACAGCAGAGAATTTATTTTAAGCAAAGTGAGAGTTTATTGGAGAAAGTATAGTAACACTTGGAAAAGGGCCAAGCAGGTGACTTGAAAAATCAAGTGCCTATGTGGAATCTTTAGGATTTTCAGTTCATCATTCATATTAACTATTCATTAAATGAAAGTGAGTCATGATGAAGGTCTTCATTCTCATCATCTTTATGTTGAGTAGGCTGAGGAAGAGGTGGAAGAGGGAGGGATCTGTTGGTCTTAACTGTCTCAGGGGTGGCCAAAGCAGAAAAACACATGTATTAAGTGGATGCACGCTGTTCAAACCCATGTTGCTCAATGGTCACCTATAATTTAGTAATGATTTAAAATATAAGAGAGGATATACATAGATTAAATGCAATTATTATGCTATATTACATAAGGCACTTGAGCATCCACAGATTTTAGTGTCTTTATGGGGGTACTAGAACTAATTTCTGCAGATACCAAGTGATGACTGTATTAAGTCTTCCAATCTGTGAACATGGGGTATGTTTTTATTATTTGTCTTCTTTAATTTCTTTCCGCAATATTTTGTAGTTTTCTTTTTTACTCTTTTTTTAAATTTAACTTTTAAGTTCAGGTTACACATGCAGGTTTGTTATATAGGTAAACTTATGTCATAGGATTTTGTTGTACAGATTAGTCACCCAGGTATTAAGCCTAGTGCCCATTAGTTATTTTTCCTGATGCTGTCCCTCCCCACGTTCACCACGGAATAGGCCCCAGTGTCTGTTGTTCCCCTCTATGTGTCCATGAGTACACAGACAACCTACAGAATGGGAGAAAATTTTTGCAAACTTATGCATCTGACAAAGATCTAATAGCCAGCATATATAAGGAATTTAAACAAATTTACAAGGAAAAATGACCCCATTAAAAAGTGGGCAAAGGACATGAATAAACACTTTTCAATAGAAGACATACGTGCAGCCAACAAGCATATGAAGAAAAGCTCCATATCACTGATTATTAGAGAAATGCAAATCAAAACCACAATGAGATACCATCTCACACCAGTCAGAATGTTTTGTAGTTTTCATTGTACAAGTCTTCTACCTCCTTGGTTAAGTTAATTGCTAAGTATCTTACTCTTTTTGATGCTATTGTAAGTGGAATTGTTTTCATAATTTCCTTTTCAGATTGTTCATTGTTGGTATATATAAAAATGCAACTGATTTTTGTGTTAACTTTGTATCTCGCTATTTTGCTGAATTCATTCTAATGCTTTTTTTGTGTGAAATCTTTTTTTTTTAAACAGCAGAGAATTTATTTTAAGAAAAGTGAGAGTTTATTAGAGTAGAGTACTTGGAAGAGGGCCAAGCAGGCAACTTTAAAAATCAAGTGCTTCTGTGGAGCCTTTACGATTTCCTACATGTAAGATCAAATTAAGTGCAAACAGATGTTAATTTTACTTACTCCTTTCCAAATTGGATGTTTTTAATTTTTTTCTTGCCTAATTGGCTAGAACTTCCAGTACTATGTTGAATAGAAGTGATGAAAGCAAGCATCCTTGCTTCATTCTTCATCTTAGAGAAAAAGGCTTTGTCTTTCACCATTGAGTATGATGTTTGCTGTGAGTTTTTCATATATAGCTTTATTATGTAAGGTTTGTTGCTGTCTGTTCCTAGTTTGTTGAGTCTTGATCATGAGAAGATACTGAATTTTGTCATGTGCTTTTTCTGCTCATTGAGATGATCATGTGGGTGGTTTTTTCTTTATTCTGTTAATATATGTTGATTTTTATATATAGAACTTTTATTGCATTCCAGCAATAAATCCCACTTAGTCATGTTGTATAATCCTTTTAATTTGTTGCTGGATTTTGTTTGCTAGTTTTTTTTTCTTTGAGAATTTTTACATCTGTGTTCATAAGGGATATTGGTCTGTAGTTGTCATTTCCTGTAGTGTCTTTGTCTGATACCTTTAGTATCAGGGTAATGCTGGCCTCATAGAATGAGTTAGAAAGTGTTACCTCCTCTTTGATTTTTTTGGGAAAAGTTTGAGAAGGTTTGGTATTAGTTCTTCTTTAAATGTTAGGTAGAATTTATCAGGTCTATTCTATTAGAATCCTTTTTATTTCCTTGTAATCAGTAGTAACATCCCGGCTTTAATTTCTGAATTTGGTAATTGTATCTTCTCTCTTTTTCTTAGTCAATCTAGCTTAAGGTTTGTCAGTTTTGTGATCTTTTCCAAGAATCAACTATAGGTTTCATTGATTTTGTTTTTCTGCTCTCTGTTCATTTACGTCTGCTCTAATTTTTATTATATTCTTCCTTCTGCTAGTCTTGGCTTATTTTGTTCTTCTTTTTCTAGTCCCTTAAGTATAATGTTAAGTTTTTGGTTTGAGATCTTGTTTTTTTATGTGAGTTTTAATAATTACCTGTTTTTCCCTTAGCACTAGTTTAGATGTATCCCATAAGTTTTGGTTGCAGTTTTGTTTTCGTTTGTCTCTTAAGTATTTTCTAATGTCCCTTGTAATTGCTTCCTTGATCCAGTTGTTAAGAATATGTTGTTTAAGTTCTATAAATTTGTAAATTTTCCCGTTTTACCTCAATAGTTGATTTCTAACTATTCCATTATGGTAGGAGAAGACACTTTGTATTATATTTATATTTTTAAATCTGTTGAGACTTAATTTGTGACCTAATACATGGTCTATCCTGGAAAATGTTCCATGTGCACTGACGAATGTTTCTGGTGCTGTTTTGAGTAGTGTTCCTTATATGTATATTAGATCTAGTTGGTTTATTGTGTTAAGTCCTCTATTTCCTTGCCTATCTGCTGGATAGCTGTTTTATTCATTATTGAAAGTAGAGTACTGAGATCTCCAACTGTTATTGTAGAACTGTTTATTTCTCCCTTCAATTGTGACAGTTTTTGTTTTGTATATTTTGATATTCTATTTTTAGTTACGTAAATGTTTATAATTGTTTTATCACCGTCTTTATTGTTTCTTGTAACCTTTTTTGATTTAAAAGTCTACTTTGATATTAGTATAACCACCCCTGCTCTCTTTTGGTTACTATTTTCATAGAATATCATTTTCCATCTTTTCACTTTCAGCCTGTTTGTGTCTTTGATGTAAAGTGAGTCTCTTGCATATAACATATAGTTGACTCATGTGTTTTTATTCATTCTGCCAGTTTCTGTCAGTTCATTGGAGAGTTTAATCCATTTACATTTAAAGTAATTACTGAAAAGGAAGGACTTCTTCATTTTGCTATTTGTTTTTCTATATGCCGTAACGCTTTTTTTGTCCTTTATTCCTGCTGCTAATGTCTTCTATTTTGTTTAGTTGACTTTTTTTGGTAGTGAAAAGGTTAAATTCCTTTTTCATTTCCTTTTGTGTATATTCTATAGCTGTTTTCTTACGGTTATTATGGAGATTACATTTAGCAGTTTAGCAATTTATATCATTTTAACTTCAGTAGCATACAAAAATTCTGCTCCTTTACAACTTCGTCTCCACACTTTCCAGGTTACTGTTTAGTGTCCTTTCCCCTTGAAGTACTGTCTTATTTCTTACAGGGCAAGTCTAGTGGTAACAAACTCCCTCAGCTTTTGTTTACTTGGGAATGTCTTAGTTTCTCCCTCACTTTTGAATGTCAGTTTTGCAGTATATAGGATTCTTGGTTGACAATTTTGCTTTTTCGTTTAGGACTTTGAATATATCAGCCTATTGCCTTCTGACCCACAAAGTTTCTGTTGAGAAATCTGCTTGTAATCTTATTGAGAGCTTCTTATATGTGATGAGTTGCTTTTCTTGCAGCTTTCAAGAGTCTCTCTTTGTCTTTCAAGAGTTTGATTATAATGTGTCTTGGTGTGGGTCTCTTGAGTTCCTCTTATTGGAGTTCATTTAGCTTCTTGGATGTTTATATTCATGTTCTTCATCAAATTTGGGAAGTTTTTAGCCATTATTTCTTAAAATATTCTTGCTGCCCCTCCCCACCACCCCACCACTCTTCTTCATCTTACTTGACTTCTACAGTGTATATGGATGTTGGTCTGCTTAGTGGTACCCTCCAGGTTCCATAGGCTCTGTTCATTTTTAGTCAATATTTTTTCTTTCTGTTCTTCAGCATCAGTAATATCCATTGTCCTGTTTTCAAGTCTACTGAGACTTCAGCCTGCTCAAATCTGCCTTTGAATCTGTCTAGTGAATTTTTCATTTCAGTTATTGCACTTTGCAGTTCCAGAGTTTCTTTTTGATTTATCTTTAGTTTTTCTACCCCTTTATTGATATATCCATTTTGTTTATACATTATCTTCTTGACTTTTTTTTTTTTTTTTTTTTTTAGCATCCTTAAGACAGTTGTTTTAAAGTCATTGTCTAGTAGATCTGCCATTAGGTCTTTTTCAGGGACAGTCTCTGTGATTCATTTTTTTTTTTTTTTTTTTTTAATGTGCCTTGCTTTTTTGTTTCTTTGTATGCCTTCTGGTTATTTGAAACTGGACATTTGATTCTAATAATATGCTAACTCTGGAAGTCAGATTCTTCCCCTTCCCCAGGGTTTGCTATTTTCTTGTTAAATTGTGTTTGTTTGTTATTAATTTGAGTTGGGGAGGGTTATTGTTTTATGCTATCCCTGTGGTATAAACATAAGATTTTCACAGGTGTTTTTGTTTGTTTGTTTTTTTGAGACAGGATCTCACTTTGTCAACCAGGCTGGAGTGCAGTGGCATGATCATGGCTCACTGCAGCCTCAACCTTCTGGGCTCAGGTGATCCTTCCACCTCAACCTCCAGAGTAGCTGGAGCTACAGGCATGTGCCACCATGCCTAGCTAGTTTTTGTATTTTTAGTGGAGATGGGTTTTTGTCGTGTTGCCCAGGCTAGTCTTAAACTCTTGGGCTCAAGTGATCTCCCATCACAGCCTCCTAGAGTACCAGGATTATGGGCATGAGACACTGCACCTAGTTTATCTTCACAGGTCCTTTCTGAGCCTGTGCCCTTCCCTAGGCATGCATGATTACTTTCTGATTTTCTCCAAATATGCAGTTATTTTTTAATTTTCCAGTATTTATTGTCTGACTCCCAAAAGGGAAAAAGGAGAAAAAAAGAAGGGAGGAAAAAGAAGTGCTGGCCTTTTAAAACACCTGGAAGACACTTTAGCCAGGAGATTTGCAAAAATGAGGAGAGGTACAGCAACATGGCCACCTGTCTCTTTGCCTGTACTTCTGTGATCAGAATCAGTGATCAGAGTACAGATCCTCAACATTTGGGGATCAAAATCCATTTTGTCTACTCTAGCTCCTATAATTGTAGGGTCCTGTAGATTGATTCAGGACACCAGGCACAGCTTCCTTTCAAAGGACTAAGGATGGCAGATGGGTAGCCGCCAGTAAACTAAGAGCTGAAATTGATCAAAATTAACCACATTTTACCATGGAGCTTTCCCCTAGAAGTTGCATGCTTTCAGTAGACTACAGAGTTCTGAAGTAGTTAACATCAGACAGATTTTGTCAGTTCGTTCACAGTTTAGGGGCATACAGATTTCTAGTGCTTCCTACTCCACAGTCTTTCCAGAATCCTCCTCCTTTAACCATTTTTAAGTATACAGTTCATTAGCATTAATTACAGGATCTTACTATTAAGGCCATGTTCCATTTCCTTCTTTAATTCTTCAAAGAAATACTTCGGGATCCTGTACCCACTTGTTTAAAATTTCCGTGGAAAGTTCTTCTCTTGTCTGAAGCTGATCTGGGCACAGGAGTTTTGGCACCAGTGGAGTGGAAAGTTTGTTCAGCTTTAATTTTTCTGTCAGAATTGTATTAGCTCAACCAGCTGAGATGTCTGTGGAGTTGAGTATTGTTTGTGCTGTTAATTGTTGGTCCTTTTCAATTAGGGCACAAGTAAATTGATTTTTTTCATAATATGCATTTTCCATGAACTTTTTGAAGACCCTCTCCTATACTAATAAATTCCATGATGAGATAAGTTGGGAAAATGCTGCATATTGTATTCTTCTTTTAGAGATTCATATTTCTTATTAAACGGTTAGAGGCTCTGAGGGAACCTGTGTTATTCAGCATTACCACAACTTACTTGATTATTAAATTTCTCCTCCCTCCCCTTTGAAATACCCCCATCTCATAGAACTAATGAGCTCAGTTTGAGAAATGCTAGATTATGATAGTTTTTTTTTTAGCAGTATAATATGACAATAGCTAGTATCTGGCCAGTTCAAATAGCTACTCATAAGAAAATAATTTAGAACGATTTTCTTTTTAAAGGGGCAGAATAATTGGCATCTTTGAAAATATTTTTATAATTTTCAACTCTGTCATTCAAGGCAATGTATATACAAAGGAGTAATTAACTATGTTATATTTCCAGTTGTGCCCTCTATGTTTTATATGCAAAAGCAAAGTTATCAAAAGATATAGGATCAATTTTAGTCCTAGAATTTAGGGTTTTTTTTAGTCAGTTAAAAATCTTTTGAAGGTAGTCTTTAAAAATTTTTTTTTTTTTTGAGACAGAGTCTCACTCTGTGGCCCAGGCTGGAGTGCAGTGGCTGGATCTCAGCTCACTGCAAGCTCCGCCTCCCGGGTTCACACCATTCTCCTGACTCAGCCTCCCGAGTAGCTGGGACTACAGGCGCCCGCCACCTTGCCTGGCTAGTTTTTTGTATTTTTTAGTAGAGACGGGGTTTCACCGTGTTAGACAGGATGGTCTCGATATCCTGACCTCGTGATCCACCTGTTTTGGCCTCCCAAAGTGCTGGGATTGCAGGCTTGAGCCACCGCGCCCAGCAAAATATTTTATATAGCAAGCATGCTATACATATTTCCTCTAAAAGAAATAGAAAAATATTTTTAAAGAGTTAAAATGTTCAGAGTAGTACAGAGACTATTTATTGATTTATTTTAAGTTTTCTTTTCATCAAAACACTATTCCACAAAAGAACTCTTTTTGTGAGACAGGGTCTGACTCTGTCGCCCAGGCTGGAGTGCGGTGGCATGATCTTGGCTCACTGCAGTCTCAGCCTCCCAGGCTCAAACCATCTCACCTCAGCTTCTCAAGGAGCTTGCACTACAGGCACATGCTACCATGCCCGACTAATTTTTATATTTTTTGCAGAGATGGTGTTTTGCCATGTTGCCCAGGCTGGTCTCAAACTCCTGACCGTAATCAGCCTGTCCACCTTGACTTCCCAAAGTGCTTGGATTATAGGCATAAACCAGGACCCTGAGCCATTAAAATAAACATTTTTATTGGGTAATTTTGGTGACTAATTCTAGTGCATTCTTGGCTAAAATTATTCTTATTAATAAAAATTTCGAGTAACTATGAAGGGTTATCAGTTGTGTTTATTCTGTATATTTTGTGTATTTGGGGTCTTGTCTGTAGTTTTGGCAGTCCCCATTCACATATATTTACATTAGTAAGTAAATACATTTTATTTTTTTCTCCTAGGGTATCTTAGAGTATGAATTACTAGCTTTTCCAAGTAGTTTAGTGCACATTTTCAAGTTATTAATTGAAGTTGCTTTTAGGCTGTTGCTTTTAGAAAAGTTGCTTCTATATTAGATTATTGCCAAACTAATAAGGAAAAATATATTTGTAAAGGGAAAGTTATATATTACTGTGTAAGATACAGTTTATCTTCAGGTTAGTGCTTTTGTTGCCAACTCACTTTGTCCCATGTGGTTACTGTAAGTTCCCTGTCCTTTTTGTCTTTACTTTTTTTCTCCAATATGATTGGATCTAGAGAGCTGCAGTAGTTTTGACAAACCATTTTTGATTTAGCTGGCCAATAACTTTATTGCCTGTAAGACCTTGTGTCTAAAATTTATACCTATGACCACTTCTCTGACTTATTTCATTAAGTTCTTCCACTGGTTTTATTTTTCCTGTCTATAAACAGGGGACTAACAAACTAGCCTGGTGATCATCATTAAGTTAGTCTGTAAACCTTATTCGAGCATATATTTTTTCTTTCTAGAATAAGGTTTTTGACTTCAGTTCCCCGTGGTTTGTCATCACAACAGTTAGAGCAATCACTGCCGCACCCCTGTCCCTGTGTTTTTTGTTTTTGTTTTTGAGATAGGGTCTTACATTGTCACCCATGCTGGAATGCAGTGGCGCAGTCTCAGCTCACTGCAACCTCCGCTGCCCAAGCTCAAGTGATCCTTCCGCTTCAGCCTCCCAAGTAGCTGGGGCTACAGGCGTGTGCCACCTCGCTTGGTTAATTTTTGTATTTTTAGTCGATACGGGGTTTCACCGTGTTGCTCAGGCTGGCTCAAACTCCTGGACTCAAGCTATCCGCCTGCCTTGGCCTCCCAAAGTGCTGTTTACAAGCATGAGCCACCACGCCGGGCCGCAATCCTCCTCATCCTTTCTTTCCACTAATCAGGATATATTATTTTTGTAGCAAATATGTGATCCTGGTTCCTCAAGAATTGAGTTCCTGCTCCTTCCTTAATCCAACATCCTTGCAAGGATTGAAGCCATTGAATCCAAGTCTAGTGGGTAGATCTTCAGCCCTCTAATACTGGTTGTTTTGAATCTTATTTTGCCTCTGAGGTTACCTATATTTACGTGATAGTAATTATCGTTTAAGATACAGGGTAAGCCACAGAGCTTCCATTAGTGATAGATGATCTATTGTTTTAATTCAGTGAGATAATTGAGCTAATGAGTATTGACTATAGTGTTAACGTTATTGGATATTGTAAATACAATGCCCATTGGATAAAAGTTTTATTGATAAAGTTCAGCATTTAGTGGGACAGTTAGTATCATCTCCCTGTCTTTTCCTCGTTGTTGAAAATTTTGAGTTATTTTGATGAAGAGATGCGTTTTTTCAATGTTATATCACAGACTTAATATAAAGTCTTTCTGCAGATTTATAGTCCTCTTAGATTTGATTTGAAAAATAGTATTTTAGATTAAAATCTTTATAAAAGTATTGCTCTTCAGTGAGATTTTCTGTAGATAGATCTTAAAATAAGCAGAATTTTAAAAACTAATAACATTTCTATTTCATTTTAGGCCAGTAATAGAAATTGTAATGAAAATGTCCAGCCCCCAAACCACTGGCATATATTTCTGATGTCTTACCTGTTTGTGAATGACCTAAAGACACGTATACGGAATTCCCCTTCACCACCATACCTATTTTTCTTTAAGTCATATTGTGAAAACATTTCTCTTGTGTTCTGAGCCAGTTAAAATTATATAGTGACTTTTTTTTAAGTGGTAAATTGTTACAGAAACCCAAATTGGAGGAATGGGAGTTTGGAACCAGGTGTAGAGAAAAAAATATCAAGAAAAATAGGACTGAATTTACCTTTGTAACAATAAAGTTACCAGTAATGAGACTTTTTTGTTATCATATGAACATGTTTCCATCTGGGGCTATGTTACATTTCTTAAACTCTGTATTAGAAAGATTTACAAAGATTATAACACATTAAATAGATACTTGGCTTTTTTAACAGGTGAGTTTTATAATTATATTCTTTAAATAAACAGCTTTATTATTGTGGCTCTGCCTTTAGACTTTTTTAATTTTATTTTTATTTATAAATTTTTTATTTTTATTTTTATTTATTATTTTAAATTTTTATTTTTATTTATAAATTTTATTTAGAAATTTTTATTTATACTTTAGCTATTAAGTGAATCACAGCCTTCAGTCATTTTAAGTCACTGGTTCTAATCTCGTGGGCCGTTGAAGGTACTATGTATAATTTGATCTGAGTTTCTTAATTCTTTTTAAAAATGTTTAAGTTAGTTATGTGTCATATTTTTGTTTTGTTTTTAAAAGTGCCATAAAGCTTTCATAGTCTGGGTAAAATAGTCTACCTTCTATGATTCATATATCTTATGTCTTTATTCTTTTTGGTAGTCTGTTGTTTTAAATTGTTATACTAACGTTGACTCTTAATTTCTTTTCTACAGCCTGGATTTGTGGTATCATTTCTATCACTGTCATTAGCCTGCTTTCCTTGCTAGGCGTGATCTTGGTTCCTATCATTAACCAAGGATGCTTCAAATTTCTTCTTACATTCCTTGTTGCGTTAGCTGTAGGAACAATGAGTGGAGACGCCCTTCTTCATCTACTGCCCCATGTAAGAAATGTTTTTAATCTTTTTAAAAATTTAAAATAAAAATATTTAAACTGAAAGGTCCTTCATTAGCAAGCTATAGCACAGTAATCTGGTATTTGTATTGTTTCATTTGATTATAGGATGAAGTATTTTTTCTCTGTTTTCAGAGTTTTAATAGCAATATTTTTTAAATAAATTGAATGATTAGGTCAACTTTGCTTTCAGATTTCTTTATAAAAATCTCTTTGAATTACAGTTTGCGATATCAGTAGCAGTGAGTGGTCTTTTTAAATCTGTGTAGCATATCAGGTAAGCGTTTAAGAGAAATACAAAAGATGTTGTAATGATTATGTCTATAGCTGGTATGCCATCAGCATCTTTGAGCAGGAGTAGGCAGATACACTCAGTGTGCTATTTTACAGTTAGCTCTTTACACGTGGGGGCATTTATCTTTTCACCTGGCATACCACTCCTTTTCTTCTCTTTGGGGACACTTCTGATTAATTACATGATCACAAACCCATATTCCTAGTACCATACTTATCAACCTTTTTACAAGTTGCTCTCTATAACCTATCAATAGTTAGGTAGATAACGGTCTACCACCAGCTAAGAGTATTTAATTCACTCTTACTATTTTTACTTAAATATAAAATTGAAGTATTGAGGATTTTCCTTCTAGAGAATTTGGGAGACAGGATTGTATTTGTGTTGTTGTGTATATCGCCTCTTTTGTGCACTCTTGGTTGAGAATTCCAGATTTACTATCTGCAGCAATGTGTGGCATTGCTTTTTTTTTTTTAATTAATAAATGGGTTAATGAATCTTAAGCCTGCAAATATGAATTTTCTTGTTTCACCATTTCTACTAGCCATCAAGAATAACAATAGTTTCCTTTAGAACTGGGCCTAGTAAGAGTTACTGAAGTGAGAACAGTATTTAAGTGCTATTTAACTTGTTTTTGTGTTAAAAAAGGGTTAACTAAACCTAGCTGTTACCTTTTTGAGTAGTCTGATATCCTCTGAGAGGTTTAGGTATCTCTTTGGTTGACCACTAGTTAACAGGAAAAGAATACAAATAAATTTTAGAATGAAGAAAGATACTTAAGTGCAGTTATCTAACTTATGTTCTATAAGATTACTATTGTGATACTTGTACATTTCATAATGTTGAAACGTAACTTTTTCTACACATACTTTTATGATTGCTAAAGCTTTAAAATATAGAAAATTGCGTATTTAAGGATACCCTCTTGCTGACTTTCCACAGTATATGCAGAGATAGTGACCTTATTACCTCTGAAATAATGTATGAGAAGAAATTTATGAAATAATCTGTACAACTCCCCCTGACATAAGTTGACCTATATAACAAACCTGTACTTGTACCCCTGAACTTAAAATAAAAGTTAAAAGAAAAAAATATGTAACAATCAGTTTAAGACAGAATTAGATTACACGGACTCACAAGTGACTGCTGGTGAATTAGTTTGTATGTTTTGTTTCATTTTTACTAAATATTT
Organism: Piliocolobus tephrosceles; assembly: GCF_002776525.5. Classification (NCBI taxonomy): domain Eukaryota; kingdom Metazoa; phylum Chordata; class Mammalia; order Primates; family Cercopithecidae; genus Piliocolobus; species Piliocolobus tephrosceles. The sequence continues at coordinate 81,779,456 of NC_045444.1, forward strand.
GGCATGTAAGTAAATCGTGTTCACTTCAATTTACAAAGAACCCGTCACTCCCTATTATTACTTCTAGCTTGATTCTCTAACTATAGTATGTATCTTATTATTATATTCATTTGAGTTGGTGGTCTTTGAGTTACTATAGAATGTAGTAGTATTCTGGACAACTGAGAAGAGCAAATTAAATGGAAGACTAAGTGAGATAATACCTAGGGGAGCACTTTAAAACTTGAGAGGTATTTTTTCTGTGTTGTTTAGGAGATTATAATTTCAAAATTTTAAATAGCATTTCAATTACCTGTTTAGAAGTTTTCTTTGTTTTTATTAATAGTCTCAGGGTGGACACGATCACAGTCACCAACACGCACATGGGCATGGACATTCTCATGGACATGAATCGAAGAAGTTTTTGGAAGAATATGATGCTGTATTGAAAGGACTTGTTGCTCTAGGAGGCATTTACTTGCTATTTATCATTGAACACTGCATTAGAATGTTTAAGCACTACAAACAACAAAGAGTAAGTATTTTTTATTTATTTCATTTTATACCATAAAACTCAAAACAAAAATTATCCTTTTCTGGGCATATGCTTTCCTTAATTATGATGTTGGTGTCAGTTTTGTAATAGCTAATCTTTAGAGTAAAAAGCTGACTTTGATTTTTTAAAATTAAACATATGGTGGTTGTTATTTGTTTTTTTTTTGAGACAGAGTCTCCCTCTGTCATCCAGGCTGCAATGCAGTGTTATGATCATGGCTTACTGTAACCTAGACCTCCTGGGCTCAGGTGATCCTTTTGCCCCAGCCTCCCGAGTAGCTGGGACCATAGGCACGTGCCATCATGCCCAGCTAACTTTTATGTGTGTATGTATGTATGTGTGTATTTATTTATTTTGAGACAGATTCTCACGCTGTTGCCTAGGCTAGAATGCAGTGACGTGATCTCCACTCACAGCAACCTCCACCTCTTAGGTTCAAGCAATTCTTGTGCCTTGACCTCCTGAGTGGGTAGGACCACAGCTGCACACCACCATGCCTGGCAAGTTTTTGTGTTTTTGGTGGAGACGGGGTTTTGCCATGTTGGCCAGGGTGGTGTCAAATTCCTGGCTTCAAGTGATCCACCTGCCTTAGCCTACCAAACTGCTGGGATTACAGATATGAGCCACCACACCTGGTGCCCTCTATTAAAAATTATTTATAGAGACAGAGTTCTCAGTAAGTTGCCAGGCTGGTCTTGAACTCCTGGGTTCAGTTCAAAGAGTTGGGATTACAGGCATGAGGCACCACACCTGACATGACTTTGATCTTTGCCATTTTTTTGTTATTATACATTTATTTTGGCACTTATAATCAAGATACAGCAGTCTCAGTTTCAGTTATTTTGTGTTACATCATACCTAATTGACTTAAATAGGATGGAAAAAGATATTTTCCAATTATGTTTATTATAAAAATGCAAAATTATGTAAAGAGAAGCAAGTTTCATCAGTCTTCTTAGGTAATATTTTTAATCAAAAGTGACTTTTATTGTAGTATTTTTTAATGAAAATGTTTTCACACAATACATTTCTTTATCAGAAGTGCCTCACCAATGATGGTACTGGAGGTAAGAGGTCAGATTAAAGGGGCTTTGTAGGACGAAAATAAAATGAAATGATGGGAATGGTGACTCTTTTCAAGAATGATGCACCGCTTTGGAGATGATGCTTGATGCTTGGTTGAACTGTTGCTTAAATACTCTTGATTGTGATGCAGCTGTCTGTTTCACCTCACATTTATGAGAATAAGACAAATATCTAAGAAGAATTATCCTCCAAGAAAGTAAATTCAGGGCTGCTGCCATTCACTATGATTTATAATCCTCCCTCTTCTCTTCAGTTTACATCTGCTTTTAAAGCTGTGTCCTGAATACATCTCACTAACATGTTTGTGATACTAACACTGATTATCTTCAGTGTATTCTGTTTAAGTAAAGCTTTCCACAAAAAAAAGAATTGGAAAATTCATTTTGTTAGTTAATTCCAGGTATCTTTTTTGGGATGGTCAAGATCTTAAAGATGTGTAGTCTACTCTTAAGATACAATTTTATGCTATTTTTGTTTCTGTTTTGTTTGCATATGTATGTGTTTTGTATATATTCCTTTCATGATTTGGACCAGATCTCTGAACTGTGATTCATGGGAGTGATTCTGGTTTACATAAAACTTATTTGTGTGACTGTGACTCATTCCTCATGATTTCCAGTAGTTATCTAAATCATGAGAAAGAAATCTTACTTCTCATCTGTATTTTCATATCTTATTTCAAATTGTATATTTTAGTTATATTTAGTCAGGACATCATCACATTTGTTTGCCTCCAAAGGAGAGGTGATTAAGATAGTGAGCCTAGAAAAGAAGAATGATAAAAGGAACTGGGAAAGTTCAACTTAGAGAAAAGTAAAAGAGAGCTAACAGTATTTAGATTTGAAGGGGCTTGTGGAAGGTGAAGTAATTAATTCTGATGGACAAGTAGAGAATAAAATGTGGTGGGAGGGATGCCAACACTGAAGGGGCTGGAGGGAAAGAAGAGTTGGCTAAGTAGATAACTGCAGAATAATTTGAAAGAGGTAGTGGGGCTTGAACGAGGGTCATGGCAGAAGAAATGGAAGGGGGGTGGAAAAGATGATTAAGGGAATTATTTAGATGAGAGAATCAAGAAGACTTCCTAGTTGATTAGATGTAAGACATACAAGTATTTAAAAGTTCATCACTACAATAAATTAGATATTGCAAAGTTTGTAAAGAAGTTTTAGAATTGCCAATTGAGCATCTCTAATGTGACAATCTAAGACCTGAAATGCTCCAGTGAGCATTCCCTTTGACCGTCACGTCAGTACTCAAGTTTCAGATTTTGGAACATTTCAGATTTCAGATAAACAAGTTTTTTGTTTTTTATAATTTGATCTTTTTAATCTCATTTTGAACCTAAAGTTACCAGTACTTATATATTTGTTTTTGCAAAGAAAACTGATATAAGAATGAAGTCACCAAACCATGACAGCTTTTTTGTAAATTTGAATTTGTAGGAAGTAAAACACTGGAAGGAACACCTTGGATATAGGGAGTGTACTCTAAATATTCAATAGTATGGAATTCTCAACTATATCAGAGAAGAGAATCTGGCCCATAAGTCAGGGCATCTGCTTTATGGTACATAGGACAATAAGTAAACTAAGATGAAAAGGTTATGGCATTCTTTTGAAGAAAGGAATTAGTGATATTTGAGTAGAATAGATATTTGACAGTCTGTGCAGAATAATCAACTGTTTCAGCTTTCAAACCACAAGTTAAAAAATACACTAGATGTTGAGTTGTTTCAGCAAGTTGGGGACCTTGAGGGTCATGATTTGCAAGCTTCTAAGAAAGTGGACAATCAGAACCAAAGCAATTAAACAAAATCTCAGCTGGTGTTTTCATTTTCTTTAATTTCTATATCCTTCTCATTGATTTTTGTACTATTGTTGGCTCCTCCTTCCTTTTTTTTCCCTTAACTCATGGTTGCCATTTTTTTTCTTCTCTTTAGGACTTGTCCATATCATTATTTTCCTGTGAATGTCTTAACTTTTCCCAGTTTCTATTGGCTTAGTGGCTTACATTAACCATTACTTCTCTTATTCTCTGTGCCAGGATTCAAATGGGGAGTTCCACTCTACTTGCCATTTGCTAGAGTCATTAACACTGTTACATTAAAATTCGGCAGCCCACTGGATTAGGATGAGTAGGGCTGGGAAGTCCAAGAATACTTCACTCTCTGTCTGCACCTTAGTGCTTCTCCACATGGCTTCTCTTCCTAGGAGAGACCAGTGTTCTTCATAGGATAGTGGCTGGCTTCCCTGAGCAAACGCAAAAGCTTCCAGATCTCTATAAAGCTAGCTCTGGACGTGGCACAGCGTCATTTCTCCTGCATTCTATTGATCAAAACAAGTCAAAAGGCTAGCCAGAATTCCAGGGCGGGGGGGGTGGGGTGTAGATTCCAGGTCCTCATAGGTGGAGCAGAATGCTCCTACAGGGAGGGAGGAAGTTGATAGTGGCCATCTTTGAAATTACCTCATGCTCTACTAGCCATGCAAGCTTACTTATGCAGCAGTTAGAAGACTTAAACATCTGAAACATAATAGCCTATAAACAAAACCAACAAGAAGAAAATACCATGCCAGTCAATAAGCATCTCCCAGAGAAAACTTTTATTTCAACACTGTTCTAGAGTAATTATTTGCTTTCTTAAATTAACATACATTAGAAGCAGAAATTTAAGTTGGAAGAGTTGTTAGTGGTAGTTACATTGATAAACGAAGAAAGCAGTAAAAGCCAGACTGTGAAGACATACGATAAGAAAAATTTAAACCTAAACAATGAAGTACAATAAGTAGTATTTGTAACTAATTAAGGACAGATTAAATTATGTTCTCCATCTAATTCCAAGGTGGTAAGAAAGGATGCTTGTCTTTACTGTAAGACTACTAAGAGTCACTTACTGTGATAGATCCTTTCATACATCACCTCATTTAATCCTCATAAGAATGTTATTTTTATTTTTACAGATGAGTATTCTTATATTCAGTAAATTTAACAAACTTGACCAAGTGTCAGATGGAAACTACAAACTTAACGATGCTCACTCAAATTTGACTCTCTTCTTTATGTCACATTCAGGGAAATAGAGATTGCATTAAATATGAACGAAATTCAAATGAATAAGCTTTAATTTTTTGGAACTTTCTGTCACCTTACACTTTTGGATAAGAGAGATTTACACATATTATACACATTTCATTTGTTGCATCTAATAATTCAGTACTGTGTGTGCTCTCTTCTTAACTTCAAAGGAGATGAATGGAACCTCTTAGTTGAATGTTTAAAAAAATACAAATTTAGTTGGATTTTTCATCTGTGGATTGCTTTACTCCCAGAAAATTTTTTTTCACTCCCCTTACAAAGTTAAGACCATTTTTACCTTTAGTTGTTAATGAGTCAATACTGTTGCTAATTGTGTCCTTGCATTTTATACTAATATCAGATACTTTTTTTTTTTTAGGGAAAACAGAAATGGTTTATGAAACAGAACACAGAAGAATCAACTATTGGAAGAAAGCTTTCAGATCACAAGTTAAACAATACACCAGATTCTGACTGGCTTCAACTCAAGCCTCTTGCCGGTAGACAGCAATTCTGACTCAAGACAAACTTTTTTCTTTTTCTTTTTTCATTCAAATTTACATTTAATTTCTATTTACATTCATTCAATCTGAAATTAAATAATACAGTAAACTAAATACAAGATGAAAAGCAGAAAAGGTGTTACCCTTATAGCACTCCTAAAAAGGCAGATGAATAATTTATTTACCGATAGATGCAAAGCCAACTTGGGATAGGAGAAACAATAGTTTTAAGAGCAAACACATAGATGAACCCATCTGTCAGATGTTATTCTAGATAATCCACTGAGATAATACTTGTGCTATAATGATAAGAATTACACAAGAAAAAGTACTGTATTAATCAGCAACAGACCACAGGTTATGTGTAACAAAGATTTTTGAGATGGAGTCTCGCTCTGTCACCCAGGCTGGAGTGCAGTAGCGCCATCTCGGCTCACTGCAAGCTCTGCCTCCCAGGTTCACCCATTCCCCTGCCTCAGCCTCCCGAGTAACTGGGAGTACAGACGCCCACCACCACGCCTGGCTATTTTTTTTTTTTTTTTTTGTAGTTTTAGTAGCAACGGGGTTTCACTGTGTTAGCCAAGATGGTCTTGATCTCCTGACCTCGCAATCCACTCGCCTCGGCCTCCCAGAGTGCTGGGATTACAGGAGTGAGGCTCCGCGCCCGGCCAACAAATACTTTTATGATAGTTTGTCTAGCTTGCTAGTGTCTCCTCCTGTGAAAAAAGGTAGATGTTTGGACATTGATGTTTTTGAGAAATTAACCATTTTCGAAATCTCAAAATCTGTTCTTCATCAATTCACCATTTCTTATGGGAAAAATCTTAGATCTAGCCCTTGTAAGCTAGGAGCCATATGATTAAATATTCAAAATAGGTCCTGTATTAAATATGTGATCCAAGGCTCAGAATATTAATACTATCTAAGATGCATCTTGTTTATAATCATTTATTACCTGTGGTAAAGAATGTTGAATTTATGGAGTATCATAGATGCATTCTCTACCCCTCCCCCTCAAATTACCTTCTGTCTCAAAAAATAGTATGGAAAAATCCCTCTTGAAGGATTCAAATTAGTTAAAACCAGAGAGGGGGAAAAACAACAAAATTTTCCTAAAAATCTGTTTCAAGTTCAGTATTTAATACTTTACATTAATAATCACTGCTGGTTTATAAATCCCAATTTAGTTATTCTGTGATGCTACAAACTTTATAATCAAATTAGTAAACTTCAGTGATTATATTTTAATTAAAAAACGTGTAAAATAAAAATGTATCCTATAATAACTGATTTTAAAGAAAATAATCAAGTGATGAAAAAAGCACTTAATCTCTTTCGTATACTTATCTGGTTTAATCATAAAGAACTCTCTTAGAAACTCAAGACTAGTGGCTGGGTGCAGTGGCTCACGCCTGTAATCCCAGCACTTTGGGAGGCCGAGGTGGGCGGATGAAAAGGTCGGGAGTTCAAGACCAGTCTGACCAATATGGTGAAACCCTGTCTCTACTAAAAATACAAAAATTAGCTGGGTGTGGTGGTATGCACCTGTAGTCCCAGTTACTCAGATGGCTGAGGCAGGAGAATCGCTGGAACCTGGGAGGCGGAGGTTGCAGTGAGCCAAGATCACACCATTGCACTCCAGCCTGGGTGACAGAGTGAGACTCCGTCTCAAAAAAAAAAAAAAAGAAAGAAACTCAAGACTAGTAATATTGACATCATCTTTTAAACTAGGATTGAATTTTTACAAATAAATATAAACAAGCAATATTGCATAGGTGTGTGCTTTCTGTGACACTAATGTGACACTTGACATGTTTTCACAGTCATAGTAGGGATATCCATTTATGAAATACAAGTTTTCAATAAACTTTCCACAGCATGGGAAATAAATTTCACTTAATAAATGGGAAGTCAGAAAAATTGATTTATTTGTGTGGCTGGCAGGCTTGCAATGCAGTTAATGCTTTTTATGCAGAAAAGTTGCAGTGTTTGCCACTAGTACTGGCAGTACTTATTATGAAAACAGTTTAACTGGAGTGGTTATACCAGCCAGTCACAGTGTGCATGTTACTAATAAATAGGACTGAGGAGGAATATTTTGGTAAATTTCACTGGAATTTGGTCAGGCAGTCAACACTACAGTTAGTAAATACATTTGAAAACAAGTGTCAGAGTATCACAAGCCATTTACTGTCTGAAAGAATGCCTGTACATACCAGCATAGCTTTTTGGGTTCTGGCTTTTCAGACATCACAAATTGTCAGAGAACAAGGATCTGCACTTTAAGTACAATTCTGCTCTTTATCATTATTGTAGCTTCTAATTTACCAGCTACAGTTAATAAAGTTCTCAGTAGGCTGCTGCAATAAGGGAGGAGGGGTCTAGAGAGAGTGATTTTTTTTTTTTTAAAGAGGCTTTCTATCCAAAGATGAACTTTTATCAAACTTTTATCTTCATGCTTTCCAATTTTTCTCCTCACTTTGCCTGCTTTTGATTTCAGTCCCTCCCACTGACCTCATCCGGAGCATCTTTTGAATCTCCCGCCAAACCCAATTTCTTCTTTGTGTGTGTTTGTTTTGTTTTGTTTTGCTAATTTTTTTATTGGACTCCAGTCCAATAAAAAAATTTTTTTTCTATTAGAATGGCTTCTAAATAATTTTAGGGAAATATATTTATTTAAGAATTCTAAAAGACATTCATTTAAGACATTGTTCATTGCACTGCTATTTTGTCTAGGTTTAAATTAGCAAATATCTATGCATTTAAATGTTGATAAAGCATATCCTTTGCTGTAAATACAGGAACTGATGACTCGGTTGTTTCTGAAGATCGACTGAATGAAACTGAACTGACAGATTTAGAAGGCCAACAAGAATCCCCTCCTAAAAATTACCTTTGTATAGAAGAGGAGAAAATCATAGACCATTCTCACAGTGATGGATTACATACCATTCATGAGCATGATCTCCATGCTGCTGCACATAACCACCACGGCGAGAACAAAACTGTACTGAGGAAGCATAATCACCAGTGGCACCATAAGCATTCTCATCATTCCCATGGTCCCTGTCATTCTGGATCCGATCTGAAAGAAACAGGAATAGCTAATATAGCCTGGATGGTGATCATGGGGGACGGCATCCACAACTTCAGTGATGGGCTTGCAATTGGTAAGTGGACTGGAAACCACTGTCTGTTCTGATCTTATGGATTATAATATGTGTGATTAAATTGGCTGGAGCTTAACAAATATACTGTTATGTATCACTCTGGTCAGTTGATTTTCCCAAAGGCTACAGTTTTGTGTTCAGTTGTTACATTTGGAGGTGTAAGGGTATAATTTAGTGGGGTTTTTTTGAACATGTAAACAAATGTCTGTAGTATATTTTTTTACTAACTTGATTTCTCAAAGAACAGTTAACCATATTGAAAAAGCTGCTTGACATTATATTTTCAAATGCATTTACATGTCCCTGAAAGAGAACAGTTTAATTTCAATCTTAGGTTTAATAAATTTTCCATATCTTTGAAAAGGCAAAAAAAAAAAAAATTTTTTTACAACATTGAAAATCCATTGTACTAAATTCAAATATATTAGTATCTTGCTGAAGTAAACTGATATTACCAGTTAAAGAGAACATTAAGTGTGATCAATACATTATTTTCTTTGAGATCCAGACTCTGTTAGCACCCAGAAGTAGGCTTTGGTTTCTTTCAGAGAGCAGAGACAATGTTTTTGAATTTACAGTAACTGTTTTTTTTTTTTTTTTTTTTAAATAGAGACAGAGTCTAGCTATGCTTCCCAGGCCGGTCTTGAACTCCTGACCTCAAGCAGTCCTTCTGCCTCAGCCTCCCAAAGTGCTAGGATTACAGGCATGAGCCACCATGTTCAGCCTATAGTAGCTGTTAATACTAAAGAATAAATAATTCTGCTTATAGACCTAAATGCATGTATACGTCTGACCTCAGTCCTCAACACTACCAGACAAGTAATACTTTGTGCCATTTGTTTTCTAGGTCTAGAAAAGTTTTGATAAGGATATTAGCCATTTAAATCCTTATAAAGATCAATGTGAGAGAGCAAGTACAATCTTAGACTTGTAAGACTTAAAGTTGACCATCAAACTACTGCTTTGAAGCTCGGAAAATTGTTACTATCCCCGAGATATTAGTGAGTTGGAAGGCTACACAAATAGAAAATTAAATTCAATATGGAATATTGCTTTTATTGAATAGCTATTTCTGTAGTTGTCACATACCTATTATACCCCACTATATGTTGAAAAACTATAGTGTGTAAGATAAGTGAGTCACTCATATATTAAGAAATTAATTTAGATAGGCAAAGGAAACTGCATCTGTCATTAATGAAAATGTGAAGAGTTAAGATCAGCAAAGCGCACTTGTTTTTTTTCTTATCTTCCTCAGGTGCAGCTTTCAGTGCTGGATTGACAGGAGGAATCAGTACTTCTATAGCCGTCTTCTGTCATGAACTGCCACATGAATTAGGTAATATAACCTTAAAAATTTTACCAGATTTCATCAAATGTAAGACTTCCTTAATTGTAATTGCATTCAAATTTCAGAGATGTTCAAGCATAAAAAATGGCTGATGGCAACTATAGTGTCACTAATTGTAAGATATTTCATGATGTTAAAATATGAAAAAAATGCTTCTTAAGATTGATGAAATGTTCATTTCTGTGTGGTTTCCTTTGCATTCAATAACATAGTTATGCTGTTATAATGAAGATTATAGATTATGACTTGTTCACTAAGTATAACTTTTAAAAAGAAATATTTCTTAATTTAAATGCCACATTTTGCTGTTAATCTACTTTTATTTCATATACCATGTAGACTATATTTTTAAAAGAATCAGGGTAAAGTTTGCAATTACATAATTGAAAGTTTTCCTAGATGTACCTAAGGCAGTCTTTCTTCATAAATAATGGAAAGTTATTATTGATGTTCAAAAAAGTTACCTGGATGGTTATTAAAGATAGGGTTGCGTTCTTAACTCTGTTACTAACCAGCACTGAGGTTTTAGAGTAATCATTTATTTCCAAAGCTCTTATTTTATCTATGAAGTAAGAAGGCTGGATGATATCTGTTTTCATTTCATATATTTTAATATTATAATCTTAATACCCAAAAATCTAGTATGTGTTTCTTACGTGATTTTGGTAGAATGGAACTGAATACTCAAAAAATAATCTTTAAAAACCTGTATTTTTCTTTTTTCATTTTAAAAAATGTTTTCTTCTTTATCGATACACTTTCAACTATAGTAATCACATATATTATGTTGGACTTGATTTTTTTTTTTTCCCGAATGCATTTCCCATTTGCCCTTAGAAATGAACGCTAGAAATGAGCTGCACTTTTTTTTTCTAAAAGAGAAATGGGTTACATTCTACTCACTTTGATTCCCTCTCCTGATACATCCCTTATGTTTCTTACCTTATGTTACTTATTATTAGGTTTTAAAACTCTCCATCCCAATTACGATGAGTTAATTTAATATGTTGCTTCTGCCCAATACTCAGAAATGTGCTTTTACCCCATTTTACATATTTAGCACCTACTATTGGACATAGCACATGGCCTTTAATTTCCTCCTGTCACAGATAGTAGTGCATTGAACATCTCTAGACTTGGTACCTGTCGACTCCTCTGAGATATATACTCAGAAACAGAATTGACAGGTCTAGGGTATGCATGCTAAAGCAGTATAATTTCCAAACAGCGATACCTGAAAGTTCTTGTTGCCACAACCCTCCCAATACTTGGTATTAACTCACCTTTTTTTTTTTCTTTGAGACAGAATCTTGCTCTGCTGCCGAAGCTGGAGTGCAGTGGCATGATCTCAACTCACTTCAGCCTCTGTCCTCCAGGTTCGAGCGATTCTCATGCCTCAGCCTCCCAAGTAGCTGGGACTACAGGCATGCGCCACCACGCCTGGCTCATTTCTTTTTTTTTTGAGACAGAGTTTTGCTCTTGTTGCCCAGGATGGAGTACAATGGTGTGATCTCGGCTCACCCCAACCTCCGCCTCCCGGGTTCAAGCGATTTTCCTGCCTCAGCCTCCCGAGTAGCTGGGATTATAGGCTTGTGCCACCATGCCTGGCTAATTTTGTATTTTTAGTAGAGACGGGGTTTCTCCATGTTGGTCAGGCTGGTCTCGAACTCTCAATCTCAGGTGATCTGCCTGCCTCGGCCTCCCAGAGTCCTGGGATTACAGGCATGAGCCACTGCGCCTGGCCATAATTTTTGTATTTTTAGTAGAGACAGGGTTTCACCATGTTGGCCAGGCTGGTTTTGAACTCCTGACCTCAAGTGATCTGCCTGCCTCGGCCTCCCAAAGTGCTAAGATTAGAGGTGTGAGCCACTGCACCTGGCCTTAACTTTCTCTCTTTTACCAAGGTAATGGATGTAAACCATTTCTTTTTTATTTTAGTTGCTATTTATTGGTTTACCAATTTAGTTTCTCTCCACATGCAAAGTACTTTGGGTTTTCCTCTTTTATAAATTAGAAAACAGTAGCTTAAGATGTAAATATTGATTCACATGCAAAATATCTGAGGGAAATGGAGATGGCATTAATTTGAAAGAAAAAAATACTAATGTCACCTTTTGAATATGCAAGGGATTTGTTCATGTGTTTTCTAATTTAATTTTTCTGAAAACTCACCTGGCTATGAAATGTCTGTCATTTGTGCGTAATTGTCTTGATTTGTAGTATTTGCTTATTTTGAATATAACTTACCATATGATTTTCTTGAAAAATCAATAACTTCTTACACCAAGTAGTAAAAATATATTAGTGCATACTTGGTGCTAATTCCTTAGGGCTTGATTCTGTATGGTTTCATTTACCTTGCCAACTTCAGACACATAATCTTCTCTCTTGTTCATGCCCATTATCCTTTATCCAGACCAAGTCATCACTGCCTTTGTGGTGTTTTGCTTAGACAGTTTCCATAGTCTTTATATCTCTGGTTTTATTCTGTTGTAGTATATCATTGCCAGATATATCTTTTTAAATGTGATGTTTTTATATAATTAAAGTCTTTCAGTAACTTTCCTGACATATAAAATAGAGCTGGACTTTATTAGTCACATTTTTTTTCCTCCTGTAACAGGGTCTCCCTCTGTTGCCTAGGCTCTAGTGCAGTGGCGTGATCATGGCTCAATGCAGCCTTGACCTCCTGAGCTCAAATGATCCTCCTACCTCAGTGTCCTGAGTAGTTGGGACTACAGGCGAGCACCACCATGCCCAGCTAATTTTTGTATTTTTGATAGATAGGGTGTTGTCATGTTGCCCAAGCTGGTCTTGAACTCCTGGGCTCAAGTGATCCACCTCCCTCAACCTCCTAAAGTGCTGGAATTACAGGTGTGAGCCACCACGCCCAGCTATGAGTCACACTTTCAATGACCTTCACTTCTCTCTACCTACCTTTTTGTTGTTACCTGCAGTACATCCTGTTACATGTTTTTCATTTCAACTAAACACAATTCACCAAATATGTAGTGTTGGTGCCTGAATCTGTTTCTTTGTTTATACCATTCTCCTACATGGCTGGCCCAAATACTTCTATTCCTAGTTTATCATGTTAAGAACCTTCAACTTTATTACTGTCTTTTACCTCATGCCTTGGATTACTGTTTCCTCTAAATTTTTTTGTTTACTTTCTCGGGGTCCTTTACCCATTTTCTTGTTAGATGCCCTGTTTCTTAAACGGTAGTTTTTTAATGCATAGATACTATGTCTTATACTCTTCTCTATCACATTCTGCTGTTAGTTTAACTATCACATACTGCTTTTAGTCTAACTCCACAAATCAAGGCTATCAGTTTTTATATATGAGTAACATGTTGCCTCATATTTAATCTTTCACTTAAAAACAAAACTATTTTTAGTAATAGACTTGGATAATCATGCATATACCTCCATAATGTACTAGAAAAGCCTCTAACTTTCCTTTCTGTTCATCTACCCACTACCCGATGAATGGACTATCAGGCTACTTCAAGTTTAAATGTGGTTTTATCGAATTGCCCTAACCTTCAAGTATTCACTCAGACACAGAATTGAAAACAAGTTGGAGATTAAGGATGGTGACCTTCTTACCACTTGTTTTTCTGTCTGCAATTTCTCATTGAAGGACTGACACACAAGGGCTGATAACCACGTGTAGGACAAATGCATTACATACATTAATGGCTAGGTAAGCCCTTGATACCCAATGCAGAGCTCTGGTAAAAAACTGGAGCAGAGAACTCTGCTTGGGCCAGGACCCCCCTAGTGAGTCATTCAGACCTCAGATGTCTACCTGTTTTATCCCACAAATCAGAGGTTGAGATGTTGCTACTGCTGTGAGAGGAAGTGTCAAGCCAGAGTATACTGAATTTTGCCAGAGGGAAAGGAGTAGGCTTTCAGAAAATTGTGCATTTTTCCTAATGTTAAATTGACATAAACTGTACCATACTCTAGCTGGATAGGCTACTAGGGAAGAAACAGTGTAAAGAAATGACCCAGCTTCCTCTTGTGGAGGTGACAGAAAGGCCTCTGGTCCTTGTATCTATCGACAAGTTAAGAAGTGGCACTATTCACAATAGCAAAGACTTGGAATCAACCCAAATGTCCATCAGTGACAGACTGGATTAAGAAAATGTGGCACATATACACCATGGAATACTATGCAGCCATAAAAAAGGATGAGTTTGCGTCCTTTGTAGGGACATGGATGCAGCTGGAAACCATCATTCTTAGCAAACTATCACAAGAAGAGAAAACCAAACACCGCATGTTCTCACTCATAGGTGGGAACTGAACAATGAGCTCACTTGGACTCGGGAAGGGGAACATCACACACTGGGGCCTATCATGGGGAGGGGGGAGGGGGGAGGGATTGCATTGGGGAGTTATACCTGATATAAATGATGAATTGATGGGTGCTGACGAGTTGACGGGTGCAGCACACCAACATGGCACATGTATACATATGTAACAAACCTGCACGTTATGCACATGTACCCTAGAACTTAAAGTATAATAAAAAAAAAAATTAAAAAAGAAAAAAAAAAAAAAAGAAGTGGTCTAGGGATCATAAATAAAGGAAGTAAAAGTATGATTGTGGAGCCTAGTTTTTGCCTTAAGGCACAGCAAAGGGCACTTTTGTACAATAGGACCAGGTCAGTGTTCCTACTCTGATCAGATCATCTACTCTTAGTTGGAGAGGAACAAGATGTGGAGAAAGGCATACAAGGTTCTTCCTCAGAACTCCCAAGCACAGGAAAAGTCGTTCCTCTGTGGGTTGAGTTAGAAGCACGGCAGATAGAGCCAGGGAGAAGTCCATTCCCCACTTTCTAGGTTAAGATGTTGAAAAGGCAGTATAGTACGTCACATTTCAGGATAATTTATTTGATCTAAAACCTGTTTTGCCCTGTTACATTTTTTATTATGAATTCTTAAAATGATTCTGAGATTTCCATACTGACCTCAGACCCTTGGAGGAAAAACATGTTTTCAAATTACATTGCAATACACTTGAGACTGACCCTCAGTTGGTCAGTAATTCCAAGTTCTAGTGTTCCATTTCTGAGCAGATTGCTGTTTCTCCAGTGGTATATTCACTGAGACACATAATTGAAAACGAGTTGTTTTGGAGATTAATGATGGTTACTGTCTTACCACTTACCCCTTTTTCTCTCTGCAGTTTCTGCACGTGTGTTTTGTAGTTGTGTTTAGAAATGTGATATGTAAAAACATACCCCTAGAACCACAGAATAACATATAGTTCAGGGAGTTTGACTCTAAGAGACATGAAGAAATTGAAAGCATTTGAGGAAATAGCAAACTCACATCTCATTTTGTGTTTGCTCTCTGGTGTGGTAATGGGTTAAATTGCCTGAATTATTAAGTCATTACTCTGTTTTCTGTGTTTGCCAAACTTATGTAGCTGAATTTAAGTTACAATACTACTTTGTCTTATCTCTTCACTTTTTTCCACCTTCCTTCAATAAGGAACTGTATAAGCATTTGAAGAATAATTTACATAAAAGCCTGTAGTAGGAGGAGGCCATCTATAGGGGATATAATATTGGGGACCATCCAGGAGGAAGACAGCCGCTTCCAGGTTTGAGCTTAGGACGGATCAACCACTTGGGTGTCGTCTGCCCTCTCAGAACAGCCCCTGGGTCTTGGACTCCACGAGGGTTTCACAAACTCCTGCCTGAATTCTGAGACTCCACAGAGAGGCTTTTGACTGTGGATGGATACAGAATTCTTGTGGATGTTGGGATATGAGTGGGTCACCTTCCATTTTGACATCTTGGTCTATCACAATTTCCCAAACATTCTTCTTGATGTTGAGTAATGTGTTTCAACTTCAAGGAAATAACATTTTGATAAATAAATATAGCCATGGGGCGAGGGTTAGAAAACTTACCTGTTGGGTACTGGGTACTATTGTGTAGTATACCAGGGTGATCATACAATCATACCCCCACACCTCAGCATCACATAATATACCTCTGTAATAATCCTGTACATGTACCTCATGCTTCTAAAATAAAAGTTGAAAAAGAAAAAATATGTAGCCATATTATTAAGACTCAATTAAGAGAGGTTATAGTGTTGCACATTTTTCCTTTCCTCTCAAATTAAGGATTACATAGAAATTTAAAATGAGATTTCCATAATGTGTTAAATTGTCCGTGGGAAATTGAACATTCATTGTATACATTTATGTAGAATTTTAACATGTATACAACCATTATTTAAGACAAGAATAAAGAACCTTAAAATATATACATGTTTGTAAAAATCTCAATAGTGGATGTTAACAGATGTTAACATCTATAGCATTGGATCTCATTAGTTTAACAGCTTTGGCAGGCACACCTCATTCATTGTGCTAATGATATCCTTTGTCAGCAGGAAGGAAAGAATATTGATTTATCAAAAGATGAATAGATTTGCATGTTTAGTGTAAATCCCTGCTGTGAGGATTCCTTTGACTTAGTTTTAAAATGTTTATACAGGTTCTTACTGAGAAGGGAAATGAGGAAAAAGGGAAAAACATGCTGATACCTTTGAGAATTTATAACTTGAGATAAGACTACAACCAAGATAGATTTGAAAATAAAATAATTCACTTGATACAAAGATAATTATACAAAAATCATTTGTGTTGCTATATACTAGCAATCAACGGTTGAAAATTAAAATTTTATAATAGCATCAAAAACATGTAATATTTAGCTTAACTCTAACAATATGTGTAGACCTACAAATCATCAATAAAAGAAACCAAAGGAGACTTCAATGAAGAGCTATACCAGGTTCAGGGACCAGAAGACTATTGTTAAGATGTTAATTTTTTCCTATAGACACAGTGCATTCTCAGGAAAAATTCCAGCAGGCTTTTTTGCAGAGATGAACAAGCTTTTAAAAAATTTTATATGGAAAGGGGAAGGAACTTAAATAGCCGTAGAATTTTGGAAAAGGGCAGCCAAGTTGATTTAAGATTTACTATAAAGCCAAGTTATCAAAACAGTTGGAATTGGTGAAAGAGTAGACACATAAATCAGTGGAACAAAGCAAAGAGTCCTCATATATATGGCAGTTTATCTTCAACAGAAATACAAAGAAAATTCCATGTTGAAAGGATGGGATAGTATTTTCAACAAATGGCACTGTAACAATTGGACATCTACGTGCAATTAAAAAAAAAAAAAGGAAGAAAGAAAAATACCTTTGACCCATATCTCACTATAGAAAAAAAAAAAAATGAACTCAAAATAGGTAATCTAAATGGAGACTCTTTAAAATAGAAGAAAATATAGAATATCTCTGTGTCTTTGGGTTAGGCAAAGTATTCTTAGGTACAGCACTAAGAGCTTGCACCATTAAGGAAAACAGTCATAAAATACACTTCTTACAAATTAAAAGCTCTTCACAAAAGACAGTTAACAGAAAGGCAAGCCACAAACTGGGACAAAATATTTGGACAACACATACCTGACAGAAGACTTCAATCACAGGAAAACAAACAGCCCAACAAAATAAAATAGACAAAAAGACTTGAACAAACGTTTCACTGAAGAAAGTATACAGATGAGATTTTAAATTATGGGCTGGCTAGGATGTGGACAGCTAGAGCTCCTATACATTGCTGGCGGGGATGCAATTTCTTATAAAATTAGAAATATGCTTAACTGTATGGCCCAGTGACCCCACTTAATAGGTGTCTGGCCAAGAGAAACGAAAACTTATGTTGACACAAAAAGCCTGTTTATGAATATGTGCAGTGTCTTTCGCCATAATTGCCAAAAACTGTAAACAACCTAAATGTTCTTTGCTGGTGAATGTAGATAAATAAACTGTGGTTCATCTATGGAATATTACTGAGCAATAAAATAATTTTCTGATATACACAGTAACACGAAATGAGTCTTACATGCATTATCCTAAGTGAACAAAATCTAAACTTGAAAGACTACATACTGTGTGCTTCTATTTAGATGATGTTCTGGTAAAGGCAAAATCATAGGAACAGAAAGCAGATTGTTGTTTGCCTAAGGGCGAGTGGCCTAAAAAAATTTTGGAAGGGTAATTAAACAGTTCTAGAGTTTAATGGTGTTTATGGTTATAGGGTGTATGTGTTTGTCCAAATTCATAGAAGTCTACATTTTTTAAAAATGAAATAATTGTGTAATTATACCACAATTTTTAAAAGTATTAAATGAAAATAGTTTGCCTTGAATCTTGATTAGTTAATTCATGCTGTTTGGTTGTCACTTAGGAAGGAACTAAACCATCTTGCTATCCAGTAATATTAGAGAAGGCAACAAAGTTGATGTATTTTGTACCCATGACACCGTTGTTTATTGAGTATTAAGTAATGCTCGTTTTTGAACGCATTATTAAATTATAAAAGAAAGCAATGCATTTTGTAACCTAAAAGACACTTCTGTAGTCTGTGTTTTACGTAACTTGCTAAATGAAATTGCCTCTCTAGCACAGTTGGTGTGTGATTTATTGAAAACAAGGAGAAGAAATTTGTTAGGAAAGTTAGGGAGCTCTTTCCACAGAGAAAAAGCTAAGGAAGAATGGAGAAAATTAAACAGAACTCCAGGAGAGAGAAGAGATAAAAGATGATATTAAATGTAGGTCTCAGCAGGAGAATTAAGGTATTTAGGATCAGAGGAGAAAAGATGTAAGTAGAATAGCATTAGGTGAAAACTGGACAATTACAACTTAGAAACCATTGGTAAATAATCTCCTTAGGTACATTATCTTAACTTTCCAAAATGATGCCGCAGTGTTTACTTTGTAGCAATTTGTTGGAAGGTAGAAATATACCTTGCAGTAATTTCTTTATTGTTAACTTCTCCTTGTTGTAGACCAGGACCTTGTAACCATGAGAAGTATAGAAGAACAGATCATGTATTTTTAGATACCTAGCTGTTAAGATCCTTTCTTAAGGGAAAGAAAGAAACTCAGTCAGTATTGTGTATAGCACCTTGCATATGCTGAGTGTTCAGTAATTGATTAGATATTTGTTCATGTAGTAAGTGAAACAAAATTATTATAGTAAGTAAAGCTAATGGGTTTTTTCTTTCATGCCTCTTCAAGGTGGAACAAGCTATTGCTTTTGACCCATTAGCTTCAATACTGTTATCTCTAGCATCATTTTGCCCTTCTACTGACACTTCTCTGAGCAATATTTTTTTTCCCCTAATGTTTCAACTTCATTTTTTTCATAGGCAGGAGTCAAGCTTGCAGATAATGTTCCAGCTTTAGACAGATGAATAAGAAAAGTGCCTTTCTTCTTACTTAGAGGGAGGGGGTGGTGGGAGGAGAGTCCATTGAGGATCCTTAGGAAAAGAATTTCAGTATTTTCCCTCCTGTGAGTTTTTGTCTTATATCAGCTCTGTGGTTATGGATGATTTCAGAGTTACCAGTGTCACCATTCTTCATCATCACAGTTAGAAACAGACTTTGGAGCATGGCTTAATAAGAACCTGGTATTTGCTCTGTTTTCAGCATTGTTGATGCTCTTCGGAGCCTCAGCCAGACATTTATGTGCATCATTGTAGAAGCACAGAAAAGTGGTAGGAAGTGGTAGGAAGTGGCTCTTTATTCTTACTACAGTTTTAGAATTTTCAGGATTAAAGTTTAATTTTTCTTTCTGGGGAAAAAAAAATAAATGTAACCATAGCATAAAATATACTTAAAGCACCTGTTATCTCTGTTCTTCCTTAGGCCATTTCCCTTTGAAGAAAGGGTAGAAGTTCAAGCAGGGAGGTCTTGATTGTTGGTTACAAGAAAAGCGGTGACTTGTGTTTTTTTCTTTTGTAAAAATTTCGCATTTAAGTTATACAGTAGAATTGACTTTTTGTGAGTACAGTTCTTTGAATTTTAACATATATATAGATTTCTGTAATCACTGCCACCATCAGGATCAGAGTAGCTTTGTCACCCCCAACAACCCCTGTCCTGTGCTCTTCCTTTAGAGTCAGCTTTCCACCATCTCTGTCCCCTGGTAACCACTAACTGTTTTATTGTTACCGTTTTGTCTGTTTCAGAATAGATATATAAGCTTTCGGATGGTCGTCTTTCAGTATTATGCCTTTGAGATTCATCCAAGTTTTTGCGTGCATTATGGTTTAATAAGTAAAATATTTTATATATCACATAAAGTACTTTTATTAAAAATGTGTATCTTTTTAATGCTGATTTGTCGTTTTTCTCCATTCAGATTTGTGTTGTAAATCCTGTGGTTTTAAAATATTCCCATTGTTTCTTAATTGCAGGTGATTTTGCAGTTCTTCTTAAAGCAGGCATGACTGTAAAGCAAGCAATTGTATACAACCTCCTCTCTGCCATGATGGCTTACATAGGCATGCTCATAGGCACAGCTGTTGGTCAGTATGCCAATAACATCACACTTTGGATCTTTGCAGTCACTGCAGGCATGTTCCTCTATGTAGCCTTGGTGGATATGGTAAGATATTTTATATTTTTTTGTGGTACTAAATCTGCAAATGAAAGAAATCCTTGGAAGTGGTTTGAAGCCAAACTATTTTTAAAAATATAACTCATTTTAAAGGCATAATATCCTAAATAATCTCTTAAGGAAAGACATTTATTTAAGTAGGAGGTTTCCTTTTATGGAAACCAGTTGAGTTGCTGAAAATGTCTGTCCAAATGATGTTACTATTTAAATAATCATTAGTAGTAGAGTTATAATTACAGAATTATTATACTACTTTGAAGACTTTGTAATATTGGGGTAAAAGTGTTTTATTTTTGTTAGCAAAATTAATTTTTTGAGCTTGTTTTGTGGCAAACAGGAGAGAAATACTATTCCTGTTAGGTAAGCCAGTCTTCTGGAAGGAAGTGGTATGTATTCCATAGGGTTTATGTAATTTCTCTTATTTCTAAATTTAGCTTAAAGTTAAATGTAAATGCTAACAATTTGTTTTATTTTGATTCTACTTTAATACCCCAAATATGTTTGTGTATTTATAGAACTAGCAATTAGGTTTTTTTGTTTGTTTGTTTGACTAGATATGATGTTTACTTTTTTTTTTCTGGTAAGATCATCACAGTCTTATTTCAAAATTATGCAGCCATTTTTTTTTTTCTTTTTACAAGATAGGGTCTCGCTCTGTTGCCCAGTCTGGAGTACAATGGCATGGATATGGCTCCCTGCAGCCTTGACTTCCTGGGCTCAAGCAGTTCTCCTGCCTCAGCCCCTGAGTAGCTAGGACTATACGTAACTGCCACCACAGCCAGCAAAAAAAAAATAATAATAATAATAAATATATATATATATATATATATATTTTTTTTAATACAGATAGGGTCTTGCTATGTTGCCCAGGCTGGTCTCAAACTCCTGGACTCAAGCACTTCTCCTGCTTCAGCCTCTCAAAGTGCTGGGATTACAAGTGTGAGCCACCACACCCAGCCTAGCCTAAATTTTTAATCACAGAATTAATGCCTGTTTATCATAGAAGGTTTCGAAAATGTAAACAATTGTTTATTTTTGTTTACAAAATTACCTAGGAATAGTCATCTTCCCTGCTGACTTTTAATATCTCATTTCCTATTCTCACCCTCGGCTGATAACCTTGCTTCTGATTTCATGGGGAACACTGAAACCATCAATCCACAAGTTCTCATCATCACTTCTGCTTATCTTGGTGAATCTGTGCCCATTTACATTCTTTCCTGGTACCAAAAGGAAACTTCCTAGCTGGTGCTCCTGCAAACTGTTCCCTAGAACTGATCCCCTTTTGCTAACTCCCTTAAATTCTCCTTTCTCTTTCCCACACCATTTCCCCCCTTCTGCTGGATTATTTCTATTAGCCTATAAACCTCATATTACTTCTCCCTTCTTAAAAAGTTCGGGGACCTCTCTTAGTTCCAACTTCCCCTTCAGCCATCACCCTTATTGCTGCTCTCTTTTAGAACATTTTCATTGGTTTGTTTTGTTTGGTTGGTTTTGTTTTGGGTTATTTTTTGAGACAGGGTCTCACTCTGTTACCCAGACTGGAATGCAATGGTGCAATCATAGCTCATTGCAGCCTTGACTCCCCAGGCTCAAGTGATCCTCCTGCCTCTACCTCCTGAGTAACTGGGACCACAGGTGCACACCACCATGCCTAAATTTTTTTTTTTTTTTAAGACATGGAGTCTCACTATCTTGCCCAGGCTGGTCTTGAATGCCTGGCCTCAAACAATGCTTCAGCCTCAGCCTTCCAAAGTGCTGAGATTATAGGTGTAAGCCAACATGCCATGCCCGTTGTTTATTTTTAAATTTTCCTCTGTTTTTGAGCCAAACCTAATGAGGTTTTCCCCCTGACTTTTCTGCCAGAACTGCTTTTGTCAAATTAACCATTGACCATGGCATCGCTAAGTCTACTAGTCATTTTCCGGTCTTCATTTTTCTTGTCATAACAGCAGAACTTGACAGTTGGTCATTCTCTTTTCTTTGAAATGCTTTTATGTCAGTAGGCTTATGTTTGTTTGTTTGTTTATTTGTTGTGAGACAGTCTTGCTGTGCTGCCCAGGCTGGAGTGTAGTGGCATGATCTCAGCTCCCTACAGCCTCCACCTCCTGGGTTCAGCAATTTTCCTGCCTCTGCCACCCAAGTAGCTGCAATGACAGGCATGTGCCATCATGCCCAGTCTTTTGTCAGTAGGTTTCTATAACACCACAATTTCCTGGCCTTTTCTCCACCTTGCTGGCTTTTCTCAGACTCTGTACTGGATCTTCCTCTTCTCCCCCTGCATCTAAATGTTGGCAAAAGACATAAGTAATTTCATCTAATTTCCTGGCTTTAAATATTTATTGGCTGATGATTCCTAAATTCGTATCTTTAGTATAGGCTTTTCCTTTAACTCCAGACTAATCCAAGTGTACTTGAATGTCTACAAGGCATTGTGCACTTCACATGTTCAGAACAGCTCTTGACATTACCAACACTACTCCTTGACCAGCCTGTCTTGTAGAATTCTCTATCTCAGAAATGATGATACCTTTATTCTTCTAGTTGCTCAAAAAACCTGAGTGTCACCCTTTGCCTCAACTTTTTGCCCTCCCACATATTGTTTGCTAGAAAGCCCTGAGACCTCTTTTGCCTAACCACCTGTACCCTCATCATTTTCATCCAAGCCACCGCCATCTTTCTCTTTTTAACTGCTCTCCCTGCTCTGCCCTTGCCCTGCCTTCCAACTCTGTATCAGCTCAACTAGAGTGATCCTTTTAAGCCATAGATCACATCATCCCATTTGTATGCTTCACATTGTGGTTTTTCATCCCAGAGTAAAAGTCCTAAAGTTCTTTCTTTGACTTGCAAAGTTTTTCATCATCCTTGAACATTTCCACTCCCTTGTCTTCCTTAGTTTTCCTATCCTTACTTCAAATCCTCCCACTCTCCCCAAGGGACACTTTGCGTCAGGGCTGTGGCACCTGCTGATCACCCCTCCGGAATAGTTTTCCTGCAGACATCCTCATGGCTAGCTCCTGTTTAGGAGGCATCTTATCTAAAATTTAAATCTCCCCTTCAACATTTCATATCCTCTATCCCTGCTTTACTTTTTCTCCATTGTACGTGTATCTCAACCTATTAATGCCATTTTACTTATTTATTGTGTTCCTTGTCTTCCCCACTAAGATGTCAGCTCTGGGAGGACAGGCATTTTCGTCTTATTTTATATACTACTGGAAATTTAGTTTATAGTTAGTATTCCCTTACATCTGTAACACTAGAAATTTACAGATACAAGAAGAATGAGTCTTTACAGAAAGGATTTATAGTTTAACGCAGAAGAAAAGTAGTTATTAATTACAGTTATTTTCATACATGTTATGATAGAGTTTTGCACCATGTTCGTGGAACTACAGCGAGGCCGGCTAAAAAGTTGGGGAGTAGAAAGTTTTTCTGTCAAAAAATCCGATCTGAGTTCTAAAGAATGGAGTTTATTAGAAGCAAGGGGAAGGGTCGTATGAGGAAGCTGAATGATTTATAACATCATTCCTTTGAACAGTAAGTCTGTAGCTAGGACTATATTCTGAGGAAATAACATGACTACTCCTGATAAACAAACAAAAATAAAACCTCACTACTTGGTTCTTTGCAGGAGTATTTATAATGTCATAATTATATTGGAAACACTCTAAATGTTCAAGAGAAAGGGAAGAAACTATCCATATATATTTTGTGAGATTTTAATGACACAGAAATTGGGTATTTTCTAATGTTAAAGTAGGAAAAAATGGATCCACATTGTCATCAGGTAGGTGTTGGCCATATCCTGACAGTCACACAACATGCCATACCAAAACGATGGGAGTTTATCTTGTAAACTTTAGAGAGCCATTAAAAAGTGTAAGCAGTAGAGTGATATGATCACATTTTTGTTTCAGAAAGACCACTTTGGCTCTGTGGAGGAAGACTTTTATTGATTTAAAGCCATTCAATAAGATATCAACAGTCCCAGAAGTTTTAGTTTGAGATACCTATAGGATATCCAGGTAGAAGTATCCAGTTGTAGAGGACTTTGAGTGGTGCTGTTTATCAATCAGTACTGAAGCATTTTTGTATGATATTTTAAACAAGTATGGCCATACCCATAGGGGTTGATTGACTCTTAGCTGTGGTTGTGACAAACAGTGTGGGTGTTGCCATTCAGATTAGAATTAAATGTGGCAAAGCTATAGTTCCTGTTCTAGTTGGTATGTATATATATCTAGAGGGCATATTTCTCTAAAACATGCTGCATATTGTTTATGCTTACGCATTTAAGGAAAGTCATAATCAAAAATCTTTGTAACAATAAAAACTTGGGGGAAGGAGGAGAAAGGATAGAGTAAAATAGTCTTCTTACTAGAACTATATGTAGGAAGCTGTCAGTTTGAAGGGCCAGATAGTAAATGGTTTAGGCTTTGGGGACCATATGGTTTCTGTCACAGTTATTCAGCTCTGCCATTGTAGTGAGTGGTTCCTGTGACAGCGCTTGTGCTGTTGTAGTAGCACAAAGGCTGCCACAGATAATGTGTAAATGAATAGGCATGGCCAGATTCAGTATGGTTTGCCAACTCTTAGACCATTAGTTGATTTGATAAAGTGATTTTGTGAATGGTTTGGACAAGAAAATAATCTTTACTAGCTATTGTATGCCATTTCTGTAGACTTTTAAACAGAATTTATGATAGCATGCTGTAGTTCTTAAATATGACCTTTAGGAGATGGCTAAAGTATACCGTAGCACCGTCAGAGCATGGTGGTTGGATTAATTTTACCCATTATTTAATAACAAATAATGATGTTTCTTCCTAGACAGAAAGAAGTATGAATTAAGAATTATGTGACTTAACACTAGATTTCTCCTCCCTAAACCCCAAAGCACCAAGATACTGTTTTGGAGCAAAACGTAGTGTCCCAGAGAGTAGCATATCGGTGTCATCTTTCTGTAGATATTGATTGCACATTTGAACTATGTTTGCAGAAAAGTGAAAGTAAAAATTGGAAGTAGCAGTTCTTTCACAATTTTAGATTAGGTTTGGGTGGAAAGAATGTATGCCTATAATGATGCAAATGTATTTCTTCCACAAATCTTATTTACTTAGACAAATTAAAGGAATTTAATTTTTATATTTTGAATCTACAGATTATTTTTAGATGTAGTAGTATGTGGTATGCTTTAGAAATTGAAGTATATAAACTTCTCTCTTTTTTTGAGACGGAGTTTTGCTCTTGTTGCCCAGGATGGAGTACAGTGGCGCGATCTCACCTCCACCTCCTGGGTTCAAGCAGTTCTCCTGCTTCAGCCTCCCAGGATTACAGGCATGCACCACCACACCCAGCTAATTTTGTATTTTTGGTAGAGATGGGGTTACTCCATGTTGGTCAGGCTGGTCTCAAACTCCCAACCTCAGTTGATCTGCCTACCTTGGTCTCCCAAAGTGCTGGGATTACAGGCATGAGCCACCATGCCCAGCCGTGTATAAACGTTTCAAAGCACTATGCCTTCAAAGATGTGACAATTTTCAGAATTTTGACATTTTATCAATATTAAGAGAATAGAGTACACTGTGAGGGCAGTGTGCATGACTTGGTACTAGTTATGCTGGATAGCTCTGCTAGGTGATTTTCTTTGTCTGTTACTGGAATGAAAGCAGTGGCTTAAGGGCATAGAGATAGCGATTTGGATTTGTCCCCTAGTATCTCTTTGCTGTCATGTGCAGTGGGAAATGAGAATTTCAAGTGGAAAAGAGTGAAGAAGTGAAACCATTTTGAATTAGTTATTTCCCAAAATAATCTTCCTTTTTTTAATTTTATTTTTATTTTTATTTTTATTTTTTTGAGATGGAGTTTTGCTCTCTTGCCCAGGCTGGAGTGCAGTGGTGTGATCTCAGCTCACTGCAACCTCTGCCTTCCGGGTTCAAATCATTCTCCTGCCTCAGCCTCCCAAGTAGCTGGGACTACATGCGCGCCCCACCACGCCCGGCTAATTTTTCTATTTTTATGGGTTTCACCATATTGGCCAGGCTGGTCTCGAACTCCTGACCCCATGATCCCCCCACCTCGGCCTTCCAAAGTGCTGGGATTTCCAGGCGTGAGCCACCGTGCCCAGCCCAAGAATCTTCCTTTCTTAGTGATTTTAAGATACATTAGTAAATGTGGGAATTGTGATCTTTTTTTCTGAGTTGACACATTGGTAATAAGTTGCTTTATACTTTAGCACAAAGTAAAATGTCAGAATTTATAAGGTCAGTGGATAGTAACTGGTTGAAAAATGACTAATGTGTATATTTTAAGTGTTTGTTGTGGGGGATGATGATGAATAGGGAACAGAGTTAGTATTTCCTTAATGACTAGCAAAAGCATAAAATTTCTTCAGTATTTGACTAAAATACATCTGGTGGGTAGCATTGTGTTCAATGAAATATTTTGTCTGTAGTTACACTTTAGTGATTAATTTTCTTAAGTAGGAAAATGGTTTTAAAAACTGTTTTGAGCAGAAGTATTATACAAAGTTTAATGTGAAGATTTGTTTTTCTAGCTTCCAGAAATGTTGCATGGTGATGGTGACAATGAAGAACATGGCTTTTGTCCTGTGGGGCAATTCATCCTTCAGAATTTAGGATTGCTGTTTGGCTTTGCCATTATGCTGGTGATTGCCCTCTATGAAGACAAAATTGTGTTTGACATCCAGTTTTAACCTTTCCCAGTAATCAGATTGTTGATTACGAGAATGTTACCATGCAGCTTTGCATCTGTTCCTTGTACTGTATGCACGTTGCTCAAAGGAAAGTCAGTGGCTTGCACTACTTACAAGTTTCGTAGATTTGAGCCTAACCACAAAAGGCCGGTGCTTAGTACTGTTTTCCCTGCACGTAGGGGTCTTTTAAAAATATAAAGCTTGTGATAAAGAGAGGAGAATATGGGACTCCATGAACCAGTGTTGATGTTTGATTAAGACTTTTCACAAAATAATCATATAAAACACTAGTCTCTTTATTAGTAGAAACTTCTGTGGCTATGCAGAAATAGAGATCGAACCAAAAAAAATCACTTAACTTTAAAAATATTTTAAATGGACTTTGGGGAGACATTTTTTGTGTGTTTTAAGAATGAATTGTAGTGTTCTTTAATTCAGCTACATATATACATGTGGTGATAGGGATCAACTTGACACAGCTTTGAAACTGCATAAAGTAGACATAGGAACTAGAGGAAAGCTCAGGCTGCATTAGAGTATGAATTTAGCATTGGGAAAAGCCCTTATTCTTGAATCTAGAGTTACTATTTTTGTATATATTTGCATAGTGTTTAAACCTGCAGCCTAAACTACTGAAATTTGTGATTGTATGTTTGTGTGAACTTCGGTTTAATGAAAGATTCATAATGGTTCTTTGTATTATTATAATACTTGGTGTTGGGGTGTTCTTTCTGTTTTGTTTTTTACTTTAATTTTGTTTTGGTTTTGTTTTGTTTTTTTTGGTGGGGGGAGGTGAGGGTTTGGAGCATGTGGTCAATGTTCTCTTTTTAAAAAATTGTAACCCTCTAGAAAATATCAAAGAAATGAACCAAACATGGTTTAAATAGTTGATTTTCCTATTTTAACAGTACCAACTCGTTAATTGGGAAATGTAAGTTCTGAATGTTCACGTTGCTTTACCAGTGTGGCATTGGAACCAAGAGCACATGCCGTGGCTGGCTACAAGGTCGTAAAGCAGAAAATCAAAGTTTACCATGTCTGTAATCTGTACATGAAGTGTCAATTTAGAACAGTGACTAGGATAAACTCCATTATTGCCATGGCTGTCATGGTACCCAAGTGACTTGGAAGACACATTTAAATTACTCAGCTGAAATCACCTGATCATCTTGTGCCAAGATATGCTGTTGGTGCCTGATAGGGGTTAGTCTCTTTTTTAGGTGCCCTGTTCTCCTAAGGTAATTGTGAATGATTTGTGAGAAGTGCAAGCCATGTTTATCCTGAAATTTTACTTAATAATTTGTATTACTAGTCATATGCATGTAGCTTTCTGTTTACATCCTATGCCACATGGTCTTCATTTATGCCAGGTAAACTGTATTTGAACTGTGTGCAGCTAGCTTTGTTTTAATCTGCTTGGCAAACAGTGTAGCTGCTGTAACAATCTTATTGTTCAAATATATAAGAGCCAAACTCTTTTCCATTCCATCTAAAATGTTTTCATTTAGTACTCTTCTTTCCTCCTACTCTATGAACTTTAAAACAAAAACAAAACTGAGAGCAGCACATGCATCCAGGTATTTATAGATTATTGCCAGTGTTTCTTCTGTATGCTATAAGCAAGGGAGCTTAGGTGTTCTTTCTTTAATTATTTATGCTTGAATCTGAAAAATTATTTGACTTACTCCATGGCCTCCTTATAATAAGTAGAAGTTTTATACATAGATTATTCTCAGCACTGGGCACTGAATTAGGACAGTCCTCATCTCATTGCTTGGCCCTTCAAGCAACCTAGCTAAAAGGTGCTGATATTTTATTTAGTACTGCCAACTTCAAGTGATTCATGTATCTTGATTTCTGAACCAAGATATATTTATAGTTCATTTTTGGGTTTTTATACCCAAATAGGATTCCGCATTCCAGCATTAAATCTGCTTCATCTTAGAACTTTTATAAAAGCAACAGCTGGAATATACTCCCAGTTTTAAAATACCTGATTTAAAGCAAGTGGGTTATGCTGAAGTATATAAAAAGTTTTATATTCTCTCAAAAACTGTATTATCTTTATTTGCCAGATTTTACAAATCTTTTAAGAGGGCTGTAACAGTTGCTGCTAGTATTAGGGTTCCACCAGTATTTAGTTTTCACATCATTCTAATGTATAGTTTCAAGTCTTACTAGACAATCTGAATTCCACTACATTTCTGTTGGCTCCAACATTCCTTTTAGCTTGACCAGTCTAATAATTTAAAATGTGTTTGTTGGAGGTTATTAATGTTACTTGTACAATGCTGTCACTGTGTGACATCCATATGAATTTTGGTATATATCACATTGCATTCAATCAATCAGCTGTGATTATGCTTAGAAATACTATAGTAACTAGATGCAGTGTGAATTTTTTCCATTAACAATAAGTCAGTGGCTTAAATGTGATTATGGTCCTGCAAGGTGATTCTTGCTAAAATATCTAAACTTTTGTTTTGTTTTAACTGAATCATTTTTTTTAACTTAAAAAGCTGGAAAATATCAAATGCTGTTTTTTTTTTCATTGTCAACAGTGGTGTGTCATTTTATGTATGTTCCTAATGCTTATGGAACTCCTCCAAAATAAAGTTACCCAGAGAGAGCAAATATGCCAATGTGTTTTCTTTAGTCTTTATTTCAGAACATTTCCTTACATTTAAGTATCAATCATATTAAGTTTATCTGCATTTGCTCATAAGTAAATTCATAATTATAACTTTAGTCAAATGTATTTAAACCAAAAAAAAAAAAAAAAGTTTAAGTAGTAAAATATGCTTCCTACTCAGCCATCCAACAAGAAATAGGAACAAGGAAATGACATCTTCTGGTTATGAATTAAGTTGACATAACAGTGCCACACCTCGTCCAATCCAGTGTTCCTTGGGTTGGTCAGAGGGAAGAGTCATGGCAATCACAAAATTTGTGGAATGGCCAGTGGTGGATAATGTTCCTCTCCGCTCACTTGTCTTATACAATGGAGCAACATAACTTGGCCGTTTTGGAATATCTGCCCTCTTACAGGGCTTTAGCCACATCTGGAAGAAAGTACATAACATCTCTAAGTCAAGGCTGTTAAATGTACATGTATTTGAGCCTACTGTCGTATTCTCAGAGTAAGGTTATGTATGCACATTTCTGTGGCCCAAATAGATTTATTTTCACCAGCGGTGCTGTGATTGCTCAAAACATTTTATAGAACTCTCATAACTGAGAAAAAATAGTTTTCGCCTACTCTGTCTAAAAGCATATTTTCCAACTATTCATCTCTCAACCACAATTACCTGGGAAATGACTTTTAGTACTTACAATGATAAAAAAAATCAGACATACTTTCAAAGGAGAGAATTGCCACACTGATACTCAGAATCATGTGCCTTTATATTAATTGAAAGCCAGTCCCAAAAAATGCTGAAGGGATTTTTATCAACAACCGTATAACTAGAGAACCTTCCCATTTTAGGAGACTATTATAAAGGAGGTACTATATATATTATGCTGTTTAAAATATAATTGCATTCCTTTATAACTACAATCTATACCCCATTCTTTTTAGTCATTAACCAAGTTCTACAATTTATTATTGGACCTCACCAATCTTAAAAATAAGATTTTAAGGCAACTTGATCTTTGAATGTCAGAGTGAGAACAAACCATGTTAATAAAGATATTTTAGAATTTATTTTTCTGGAGTAGAAGTAATAGCAATCCTCGAGACGATAGGACTTGACAGCCCCAATGTTCAGACCCCTCTTTTAGGTTTCTCAGGTCAAAACAGATTGTTCAAGGAGCTTATAAGGATGCGAGTTTCTCTATTTCTCCCACTTAATTGTGAAAATAGTTTCTCTATTTCTCCCACTTAATTATGAAAATCCCAGATTTTCATAAGGGGGGATCCACAAGGCAGTTTCTGAAATATTAACTACAACGTAAGACTCAAAGCACTCTTCCTAACTCAGATTTCATTTCAACCCCAGGGGATTTTTCTAATGAGAATTTTTATTTCTAAGTAGCTCCTTATTCAGGAGAATCATTATCAGTTTATATATTAATTTCTTTTTGCACATACTGTAAGCTACTTAAGAGTTTCCATGTGAAAGACTCAATTTCGATCAGCTCCTGAAATTGCATTTACTTATCCTTGCAACTTTCAATTTGGGTCTTGTATTTTAAACTTTTGTGCCCATGGCATTTTAAAATATATGGCAGCTTTCTCACAATTGGCTGTCAGTTGACCCCTCACTGATCCTGTTACAGCTGCTCTGAAGGGCTTTTTACCTGTCTTTGAGCTGCTGCCAGAATCCTGCAAACAGAATTCACATAAATCCCACTGCCTATATTTTATCACAGCATCCCAGACCTACCCTTCAAATTGCTGTTTTCTTAAGCCATTTTCTCATGATGCAGTTATAGAAGGAAGCTTAATTATATTTTATAAAGTTTAATCTGCCAATGCTAGAGATAGATGCCTAGGAAATATAGCTTTTTAAATTGATGGTTTTCAAAATCTTTTAATATGCAAGTTTCACATTTTAAAGTCAAAGTGTACGAAAAAATATATAATGAACACGTGTGTGTGAATGTATATACAGGTGACCTATTTATGGATTCCACATTTCCAAATTTGCCTACTCACCAAAGTTTATTTCTAATCCTAAAATCAGTTGGCAGCATTGTCGTGCTCCTTGGTGGACATTTGCAGAGCATTAAAGATTTGTGTCATCCAACACACTTTCCCAGCTCAGGTTGAACCAGGTGAGGCTCTGCTTTCTTGTTTCACCTCATAACCGTAAACTAGTGTCCTTTTTCATGGCCTATTTAGTACCAGGTTTTTCACATTTCTGTTTTTGTTGGCGATTTCACTGTTTAAAATGACCCCCATGTGTAATGCACTGCGTTTTTTTTTTTTTGAGACGGAGTTTCGCTCTTGTTCCCCAGGGTGGAGGTGCAGTGGTATGATCTCAGCTCACCTCAGCCTCCACCTCCTGGGTTCAAGCGATTCTTCTCCCTCAGCCTCCCGAGTAGCTGGGATTACAGGCACCTGCTACCACACCCAGCTAATTTTTGTATTTTTAGTATAGACAGGGTTTCACCATGTTGGTCAGGCTGGTCTCGAATGCCCGACCTCAGGTGATCCGCCCGCCTCAGCCTCCCAAAGTGCTGAGCCACCGCGCCCGGCCAATGCTAAGTGCAAGAAGGCTGATAACGCCTCGTAGAGAAAATACTAGCTCATGTCTCAACAAAGCTCATAGCATTTTGACCGTGAGTTAATGTTAATGACTCAACATTGTATATTAAATAAGGTGTCTTTAAACAGACACAAATAAGGTTATTTATTGATCAGCTAACAAAAATGTTGTGACCAAAGAAATAACCCTGTATTTATTTCCCCAGGAACAATGGTTCAGTATTTGCTAATTCAACGTTGGAAGCAACTTTGTAGAACATAATTCCCATGAATAACAAGAATTGACTGTATATGTTTGTTTGTATATATACATATGTACACGCATATATACATACAAGATGGGGTCTGTTTTATATATTATGTATGTATAAAATAATTCCACATGTATATATAATTAGAATTTACTAACCACAGGCACTGTATCATAAAGAATTTTGGGATGCGATTCTGCAAGTTTCTTGATCTTTCTATTCCAGGAAGCTCCATCCAGAAATAATCCATGAATGAAAACACCTAAATATAAAAGAAACATGTTAATATAACACTTTATGCATTTTGATTGAGTTCTGAATCTGAAATTTCTACATGTAAGTACTATGCAGGTGATACTAGATTTGCAGCCTAAGACTTGTTCTCCAATGAAAGCAATCTCCTGAGTGTTTTAACATCCATATTTCAAGAACATTGAAACTTTGTCTAGTGAAATAATGCAATAGTAAAATTAGGTGTGGAAGACAAAAGAGGAAAGAAATTTTAAATGAGTATGGGAAGTTCTCAGTGTGTGTGAACATTATCAAATTTATATTGTTAATTGGTCAACAATTATACAGTGTTTTCAGAAGCTATGAAATCTAGGGGGAAAAATAGTTCTTAATAAAGGTAATAGGGATCGAGTGGTGGCTAGTGGGCAGGATATGAACAAAGCACCCTTCTGTAGATCTCTAATGTCATAAGAATTAAATTGCTCCTCCCCTTTTAGAATTTCTTCTTACTGCCAAGAGCTCTCCTTAGTCTGTTGATGATGAAAGACACATGATGAACTCTCTCTAGAAAGTAATGTTGTTCACTAACAGCTAAAGAGTACAAATTAGGCAATCAGTGAAACATGAGTTACTTTCTTTGGCTTTACATATCAGTAAAGCCTCATGGATTGGAGTCTGAAGGTAAAATTGATTGTAACAGTACAAATGTCAAGCAATATAGACTTTGGGAAGACCAGAGTTTTAGTTCCTAATTTGTTGTGTGACCTTGAGCAATTAATTTAACCTCAAAACCTGTTTTGTCATCTGGAGAACAACCTTAAAAACATTTGTAAAATAGTAATATCTGCTTTGTCCACCTTGTAGAGTTGTTAGAATCAATCAGCTAATATAGGGGAAAATGCCTTTGTAGAGTTGTATATGAAAATCTACTTCAAAAGTGCTGTCCCATAGGACTTTTTGCAATGATGGAAATGTTCTATGTGTTGTCCCGTATGGTAGCCACTAGCTACAAGAGGCTGGTATTAGTAAGTTGAACACTTGAAATGTGGCTGGTGTGACCAAATAACTGAATTTTACATTTTATTTTAATTATAGTTAAATGGCGACATGTGGATAGTTTAATGATGGAGTTGGGGAAAGACCTTTTCTCTTCTCTGGGTTTTAACTGATGGGAAGAATACGTTGGAATACAGTATCAGTTCTATTAATTGACAAAGCACTTGTCCAATAACTGCCAATGTATAACTCTGGTAAAGCTGGATTGCAAAATGGACCTTGAGCCCAGGGCAATGGAGGGGTGGACCTGCGTGAGGGAAGAGATGGGTCTGCAGAGCACTTCTGCATCTTTACCTCTGTGGCCAGCTCTAAGGCCTGTCCACCAGTCACCAAAACAGGTGGGGATAGGGCAAAGTAGGAGAACTTTATAGTATGAAATACAATGGAAAAGAAAGAGAACCTATACATAGGTCCAAGTGAGCTATTTAATACCCTCCCTGACTGACTCGAAAGCATAGCCCAATAAATTTCTGCCTCTAACCAATCAGACTAGTATTCCTCATTTGGGAAGAGGGATAATATCATAGAAAGGAAACCAAAGAGTTCACGTCAACACCTAGAAAAGTGGTGATAGGGATAAAAGTTCTTTCCAACCCATCAATTGTATAGGAAATAAGATGAGAATCTTTAAATACATTTTTATTTCTCATGGCTAGTAAGGACCATGAAGATATAGATATATAGCATATATAGAAAATGACAGATGTTAACAGGTCCTTGTTCATAGCTGTCCTGCTCTATGAGTGATGCCCTTTGCCATCTGTGAGATGTCATCAGCACATAGTGTCAGCTACAGTTTTTCCAGTTCCCCTCTCATTCACTATTTTCTGCCTCCCTTCATGCTATGCAATGCTGTCAACTGGTGACTGAGTCACCTAGTAGTACCTAGCAATTCAGATCAGAGGAAGTTTAGGTAGTTGAATCTATAATATAGAATCCTGTGACGACTAATATTGTCAACTTGATTGGATTGAAGGATGCAAAGTATTGTTCCTGGGTGTGTCTGTGAAGATGTTGCCAAAGGAGATTAACATTTGAGTCAATTGAACAGGGAGAGGCAGACCCACCCTCGATGTGGGTGGACACCATCTAATCAGCCTCCAGTGCAGCTAGAATAAAGCAGGCAGAAGTTGGAAAGAGCAGACTTGCTAAGCCTTCCGGCCTTCATCTTTCTCCCATGCTGGATGCTTCCCACCCTCAAACATCAGCCTCCAAGTTCTCTGGGTTTTGGACTCTTGGACTTACTCTAGTGGTTTGCCAGGGGCTCTTGGGCCTGTGGCCACAGACTGAAAGCTGCACTGTCTGCTTCCCTACTTTTGAGGTTTTGTGACTCAGACTGACTGATCCACTACTGGCTTCCTTGCCCCTTAACTTGCATACAGCCTATCCCATGGGACTTTACCTTGTGATAGTGTGAGTCAATTCTCCTTAATAAACTCCCTCCCATATATACATATATCCTATTAGTTCTGTCCCTCTAGAAAACCCTCACGAATACAGATTTCAAATGCTAAAAAACTTTCAGCAGCATTGTAGCCTTTAGGTGCCCCTTTTCATTGTGTTTTAATTTAATCTTAGGTATCTAAGGATGACATCTTTATGAGGCCCAGAACCTAGAAACAGGAACATACAAAAATATAAAGTATGGTGAAGGGGTAGAGATTGGAAAAAAAGAAATTTGGCTTCTATCCCAAGCTGTTCTCAGGTGGGATTTATGTCCCTCCCACTAGGGTCCTATGAGAAAGTGATTCCTTGGGGAAAAATCCATTTATCTAAATCATTCCATGGATTCTCTTTTTCTTTCTGATAACTAACTAAGTAGGAAGGAAAAAACTAGGGTTGCAAAAAGGCTAATTTGTGGATATGTGTGCTTATTGGTGAAATGCATATGTGTGTGTTGGTAAGTGTGTAAAATAATAAAGTTTGAGATTTTGCAGAAATCTATCAGTTATTATAAATTAAGCCTGGGCCAACACTGTGGTAGTCAGTAAAACAGTTTAATTAGCTGATGACTGCTCTTCAGTGTATGATCTTGGAAGACTAAATGGGCTTTATGGATCCTTTAATAAGCTGTGCTTTATTTTTACTCCACTGTTTTCAAGATAATTTTGGATTTTTAATACTTGATCTTCTTTAATAGGAGTTTCTGTGGATTAAATTAGTAAATCAATGTAAAAAATATCAGCTACCCTGTAGAATAATTATGTTCAGTATATAACAACGGGCAACACAAAAGTTTGATCTTGGGTATTAGCTAGTTCAGAAGCTTTTGGCAATGCTTATAAATTCAGTCTTTTAGCTGAGTTCAAAAACATATAACCCTTAAAAGACATCATCAGTGCTGCTCAAACTTCAACCCAAATGCCACCTTCTGCCTATTATAATAATATGAAAAGAACTAGAAAAAAATTCATGCATCTAAATTAAATACTTAGAAATAACCATCATTCCTTTAAGAAAACGTTCCTTGAGAAATGTGATGTTTTCAAACTTCTACCAAAATACTCAGTAGGCCATAGAGAAAGCAGCTAAGCATGAGAGCCAGATGGCCTGGGTCTGAATCTCAACTCTGTCCATTATTAGCTGTGAGACCTACAGCAAGTTACTTAACCCCCCTGAGCCTTAGTTTCCACCTTGTCTAATGGCGATAATAGTAGTATCTGAGCCATAGGGGTACTGTTAGGATTCCGTGTAATGGACTGGGCAGTCTCCGGATCCCAGCAGTGGTACAGAGCAGCCCCACCGTAAGTATCCGTGCCCTTTCCTTGATTTGCTTTTACCCAACTTAAACATTCCTTTCCTCCATTGCCAAATACTTAATTTGAGCCAAATTATTTATCCTTCTGGTATGTTGCTAAATTTATCTAACTATACTTTTAATTTTATGAGGGCAGGGGCTCAAACTCATATTTATTAGTGTCTTTTATGACATGTAATATAGTGAGCTGTATGGGAAAAAATTTTGTTAAAGCTTATATTCAATAAATAACTTAGCAGAAGGTTGTTAAATTTCCTTCTGTATTTGTTTTATTTATTTATTTTTAAAGCCTCTAGTGGGATAAAGTTTCTTTTGAGTATGTTAAGAATAAAAGGATTTTGAACAAATGGTCAGAATAATGGTAGGTTAGGCATCTGTGACTGAAAAATATTATTTCTAAGATATCATATGTCCCAATGATTCTTTATTCCTTGCATTCATTGTTCTTAAATGTGTTTCTGCAATAAAACTGTTTAAGTATTAGAGACTGGAATAAAAGGTATCTTTAAAAGGTTGGCTTCGAGTCCATACATTTTTAGTGGATTCCAGTAGCATAATTTTTGGAATTTCCTCAGCAGCATTTGAGGGCCCTTTATGTGCTAGACACTGAGAGCCACTCAAGAAAGAATGGTGCAGACAAACAAGGTCACTGCTCTTCTGGTATCTGTACTGTAGTGAGGGACAGAGATATAAAGAAAGAAACACATAAAATAATTACAGTCTGATGCTCTGAAGTTAATAAGCAGAGTTGCAAGAGGGGATAATAAGGTGAAATGGGCGGCTCCAACAGATGAAAGTGGTGTTCCCAAGATCCCAAAAGAAAAGAACGTGAGCTGTTCTAGAAACTGTCAGGAGGTTAGTGTGACCTGAGCATAGTGGCACATGATGAGCTTGTGTGGGTGGGTGGCGGCTAGAACATGCCTGGCCTCATTGTCACCATAAGGGGTCTGGATTTTATTCAAACCACAAGAGGAAAAAACGTATTTAGTTGTCTGGGTTTTCAATGGAGACCAAAAGCTGATATAATCTATTTTTATTTTTTTAAAAATTCTGTGGTTTCTATACAAATTAAAGGCAATAAGTGGGTAATGACAGTAGGGAGACAGGATAAAGGCTAGAGGAGAAGGCAAGATAAAAATGGTGGTGGGGCCAGGTGCAGTGGCTCACGCCTGTAATCCCAGCACTTTGGGAGCCCAAGATGAGTGGATTCTTTGAGCTCAGGAGACCGAGAACAGCCTGGACGACACAGGGAGACCCTGTCTATACAAAAAATGAAAAAATTAGCTGGGCATGGTGGCGCACGCCTCTGGTCCCAGCTACTCAGGAGGCTGAGTGGGAGGATCACTTGGGTCCAGGAGGTCAAGGCTGCAGTAAGTCAAGATCACACCACTGCACTGTAGCCGGGGTGACAAAGTGAGACCCTATCTCAAAAAAAATAGAAAAGTTGTGGTGACAGTAGGATGATAGGTGAGCAACTGCCCGTGATATGAACAGATGAGGGAGCAGAAGAATGAAGAATTCCTGGGTTTCTGTCTGGATGGTGGTGCCATTTATGGAAATGACTCATTTTACATATTCAGGAGATACCAAAGTGGAGATTTCAGGTTGGCAATTGGATATGGAGGTCTGATCTTAGAGCAAAGATCTAGATTGAAGATTCAGAGATTTACATTTGGAGGACATAAGCAGAGTTAATGTTTAAAGATACAAAAAAGAATAAGGTCACTTGGGGCTAGGATGCTATCAGAAAAAAGAAATAGTCCCAGGACTGAGTCCTTGGAAACTGTAATATTAGGGGAGCCTAAACCAGCCAACCTGCATAAATGTGGCCAATGAGATAAGGAAAATCAGGAGAGGGTGATGTCCTGGAAACAGAGAGAGAAGCATGTCTCTAGAAAGATGAAGATGGCAAGTGGTAAAAATCACTAAGAAATTAAGATGAAGACAGAAGAGAATTCATGGGATTTGTCAACATAGAAGTGATCGCTAACTCTGAAAAGAACAGCATCAGTTGATTAGAAAGGATGAAAGGCAGACAACAAATGGGAAGTGAGAACCTGCAGACAGCATGTAAAGATAATTCTTCTGAGAAAGTTTGCTATAATGGTGAGCGGAGATCCGGGACAGCAGCTGAGGGGGATGTAGAAAGACAATTGAAATGGTTGATTTAAGATGAGAGATTCTAGAGCATGTTGTAGGTTGACAGGAATTGTTTATTAATGAGATAAATCATTTATTCCTGAAAGAGAGGGCACAATTAAAGGAGCAAAGCCCTTGAGAAGGAAAAAGAAAATGGGATCTAGATTCCTCAAGGGTACAGACGTTGACAAATGCAGTGAGTCAGTGGTGCTAAAAGCTCTCTTCAGATGGCTTCTAATGTTTTTCCATGAAGGATAAGGTGAGATGTGGGAGCAGAAGGAAGGGCAAAGAGGGCAGAAGTGGTGGTTTTGACAGGAGGAAAGCAAATATCCCCGGGAATAGTAGTGGGATTGCTTCACAGTGTTACAAACCATCTTGAGATTTGTGACATCAATTTAAAATAAAACTTCTTGGCACAGTAATGTGATTATCATACACTGTTGTGATTACATATCTACTTGTTAGTGTCTTCCACCACAGTATAAATTAGTTGAGGGCCAAGATCCTAAACTGTTCCCTGTTGATATCTCCAGTGCCTGACAGAAGAGTGAGCCAGTGAATCCATCATTCAGTGATGAATAAGGAAGTTGTCTTCAACACATTAGTTAAAGCAGTACACATTAACAGTCACTTAGAGATTAATGTCATTTATATAAAGACAATTTTGGTAAAATTCTGTAATCTGTAGCATTTAAAAAATAACTTATTTAAAATAGTGGCCTTGTCCACTAAAGTTGAAATAAAACATCAGGGTAGCCATAAAGTGTAGACAATCATTGAGAAAATAAAGATTTCCTCACAATCCTTCAACCACAAAGCAAATGTTTCTATTAGGTGTAAGTTTTGGAATGGTAAAGCTCCAAGTTTTGGAATGACATATATATAACAGGAAAGAATACATATTTTAGGATTCTACGAAGGTATATACTTCAAGGGACCAGGAAAAACCTTCTTTTCAATGCTGTACATGTCAAGTCCCCACAGTCAACATAAGATTATGGCTGATTATCCCATGTGCTGTTAATTTGATGATTACCTTCTTAACACTTTAGGAATAACTTCTAACTTATAAAATTTTGCAAAAAAGTACAAACGACATATATTCTTTACCCAGATTCATCTGCTGTTACCATTTTCCTCCCTTATTTTCTTGATCATTCCCCCTCACCCCTTCTCTCTCTCTTTCCCCCTGGCTCACTCATTTGCTCTTTGTATCTCAATAATTTTTTTCTCTAGCATTTAGGGTAAATTACATTCATGTTTATTACTTTTTTAACAGCTGAGGAAAGTAAGCTAGAATGTCATGTTTTTGTTCAGTGCCCAGATATGAACCGACTCATTCTGTCACACACTTACCATCCTCAGGAGGATGCTTGTATTCTTTGTCTTCCATCACTTCATAGTCAAACCCAAGAAGATCAATAGGAATTGTGTATTTCCTGGCGTAGTTCTGCTGGGCACCAGTCAGGAAGGCTTGTGTGAAGAAGAAGCCAGAAAGCCAGAAGACTGGAGGAGGACCAACCTCGTACCATTGCTAGGGTGTAAAACACAAGTGAGCTAACAGTAGCACCTTTCGACCTTTTTTTTTGTTTGTTTGAGACACAGTCTCACTCTAGTTGCCCAGGCAGGGCTCAGGCGAGCCTCTCACCTCAGCCTCCCAAGTAGCTGGGAATACAGGCACACACTACCACACCTGGCTAATTGTTCTGTGTTTTTAGTTGAGAAGGGGTTTTGCTATTTTGCCCAGGCTGGTCTTGAACTCCTAGACTCAAGCAATATGCCTTCCTCAGCCTCCCAGAGTGCTGGGATTACAGGCGTGAGCCACCACACCTAGAGAGCCTTTTAACTTCTGAATACAACACTACTTAATAAAATTTATCCAAAGACACTTATTATCTTTTAGATAAACTAATAAATGACCTCTGGGTAATAACAAGCCATACTCTCAAGGTTTAAAAAACAGGTGGCATATTCGGTGTTTGTCCTGACTTCAATTTCATACCTATCATATCAGCTTGGAAATTACAATGTGCATTAATGCAAACAAATGTCTGTTTTATACATCATTCTTTCAGAAAGGCTCCCTACAATACTGAATATCTGATATGCATTGTTACACAATATATCATGTTATATAGTTGAACGGAAGAAGAGATCCCCATAAAGTCTGGTCTGATGGCTCTGTGTTTCACTTTTTTTCTCTCTCTAATTAGTCATTAGTACCCAACAGAATGTTGTTTTGGAAGTTTTTCTTCCTACTTCACTAAAACACAGTAAAATTCAACATAGAGGAACACAATACTGTATAAGGAATTCCTGGAAGCAGCAGGGTAGTGAGACCTTAAGGCCTTTAGAAATATCAAGATACGTTAATTCTCTGTTCATAACATATATTCTAATGGTAAGTCAGTTGAATGCCAACTTTTAACTAGATAGTAAATTAGAGAAGCAAATCTGAAGAAATGAGTTTGAAAAGCTTTTCCCTATAAGAGCCCAAGGTATAACTTTATCCTTCAAAAACAGTCTTAGTTCCTTAGTATTGACTGTAGCAAACAAAAGGCCTGTATTATGAAAAGGGAGTTTAACCATTTTATCCCTGCAGAAATTTCTTTATAGGCAGTTTTTGACACATTATATACAGAATCTAGGAAATGAATCAATATTTCTAATAGGTACAATTGTTAATAAGAACATAGTTAAGCACCAATATTACCAGACAATTAGTAGATAGGCTTCTGCCCACTCAACATTTCCAAGACGATTAGCCTTTGAGGTCATTACTGACTTGGGCTGAACCAGCAATCTAGTGATTTCATGACCTAGAAAAGTGCTGGGCAATGAAGCTCTAATACCCCTCACTGGTCGCCTGACTGGCTTTCTAAGATGTTTTGCTGTAGGTACCTATTTTAATGTTAAATACTTAGTGGAAAAACCAACATAGCTAGATGTTTTCTCCCTTCATTTAGTGCTAGCTTTTTGACAGTTCGGTGTAGCAGTTACATACATTACATGAAATATTAAGTAGTGCTGAGTTGTGCCTGGGAGGCACAGAAAAACTAGAGAGAAATACCCATTACAGTAAGCATTCTGAAGAAGAAAATGAAACCAGGAGAAACTTAACAATATACGGTCATTCAGATGAACTTACCTGCAAGAATTTTAGTCTTGCAAGGAAGTCATTCACATAGCTGCCAAGTGGTTTAAGGCTTGGGTAGGATTTACGCATCCACATTTCTGGAATTTTGACATTCAAAATGCTGCTAACCACTTCTTCAAGATCTGTAGACATAACTACAAGCCCCTGAAACACATTTAACTTTGGTTAATATAATAGTATAGACTATGATAGACTATAAGCAACCACCTTTTAAATACCTCCTTCACAATTATCCTCTGTTTACACTGTGATTAGTTAAGGTTGAGTCATACAGGAAAAAAAAGTGAAGATATTTGTTTTTGCTTACAAGTAGGCCATGCAGTCTGAATTATTCCTTAGAAAAATATTAACAATTTTAATCTAACCAATTTTTTTTTTCTTTTTTGAGATGGGATTTTTTTCTATTGCCCAGGCTGGAGTGCAGTGGTGGGATCATGGCTCACTGCAACCTCGACCTTCTGGGCTCAACTAATCCTTCCACCTGAGGCTCCCAAGAAACTGGGACTACAGACATGCATCACCACACCCAACTGATTTTTTACTTTTAAAACTGTTTTGTATAGGAAGCCAGGCAAGGTGGCTCATGCCTGTAATCCTAGCACTTTGGGGCCGAGGCAGGTGCATCACTTGAGCTCAGGAGTTCAAGACTAGACTGGGCCACATGGCGAAACCTCATCTCTACAAAAAATACAAAAATTTGCTGGGCGGTGATGGTGCATGCCTGTAGTCCCAGTGACTTGAGGGGCTGAGGCAAGAGGATCACTTGAACCTGGGAGGTTGAGGCTGCAGTGAGCCAAGATTGTGCCACTGCACTCCAGCCTGGGTGACAAAGTGAGGCCCTGTCTAAAAAAAAAAGTTGTAAAGATGGGGTCTCACTATATTGCCCATGCCGGTCTCAAACTCCTGGCCTCAAGCAATCCTCCTGTCTCGACCTCCCAAAGTGCTAGGATTATAAGCATGAGCCACTGTACCTGCACCTGAGCTAACCAAATTTTAATAGAAAAATCTTAATCAATGCTTGGCTACTCACTAGCTATTAAATCACAGACTAACTTTGACTTAGTTTACTGTCTATTAAGTGGATAAGTAATACAGCTCTATACTGCATTCTGAAAATGCATGGTGCTAAATATAAAATTAGAAAAATTACATAAAATGCTTTGAAATGTTAAAATGTCCTGGAATTGAATTATGACGTCTGGTTGACCATTTCTCATTTTGAATGACTGATGCACAGATGTTAAAACTTTGAAGGCCCTGAAAATTCCTATTTGACTTTTAACTGGGCCAGCTGCTATTATTCATTTCTGTCTTTCCTATAGTTGAAAATATTATTCCAACTAACATAGAGAGAAGATGTGGAAGTAAATTTGATGTACTAAATACACACATTTCATTTGCCTTCTCCTCAAAACCTCACTAAAACAGCAGTAAAGGAATTTACTTTTTAAAGACATAAGCCCCCATATGTGGAAACAAAGAGGGGAAGGGAAAATGACAACACAATCGTGGGAGCTAGAAAGCATATGGACCACTGGTAGTAGACTTAGCATACAGAAGAAACCTGATCCTAAATTGGCAGGGGGAAAAGTTAAGAATCAACCAGGCATACACTGCACAATACCCCTAAATCTTGGGAATGAAGGTCCTAGATACTTCTGAAAGTGGGGCGAGGAGGGCAGTATTAAAGATCATTAAAACTTGGTTTAAAAAGCAGAATCCTAGATCTTCTCCCCCACCCCACAAACTATGCATTGCCTACCTTGAATACAACCTGGAGAGGAAAATGCAGAAATCCCTAGAGTGGGAAATGCCAGGCCCCGTTAGGGCCAAAGTTACCACACTGAAATCAGGGGGATTAAGTGAAGGCATGAATACTGGATGCTCAGATTCCCTGGGGCTTCTTTTCCCTTTTAATTCCTAGAATACTAGAGCCAGCCCTTTATCTTCCAGGAAGGACACAGGAAGAAGTAGGTCAAGAAGAAATACATAATCATGCTGAATGTTTCTTAAACGAACAGCCTAGCCAGGTAACCTACATTGAAGACCACAGTCAACAATCACCAGTATTCTTACTGTGTTCATTCAACATGGTAATGTCCCATTCTTTTTATTTTTTTATTTTTTTTTTGAGACGGAGTCTCGCTCTGTCACCCAGGCTGGAGTGCAGTGGCGCAATCTTGGCTCACTGCAAGCTCCGCCTCCTGGGTTCAGGCCATTCT
The DNA here is from genome assembly GCF_002776525.5 of Piliocolobus tephrosceles. Classification (NCBI taxonomy): domain Eukaryota; kingdom Metazoa; phylum Chordata; class Mammalia; order Primates; family Cercopithecidae; genus Piliocolobus; species Piliocolobus tephrosceles. The sequence goes on from NC_045444.1 coordinate 81,823,424, forward strand.
CCTGCCTCAGCCTCCCGAGTAACTGGGACTACAGGCGCCCGCCACCGCGCCCAGCTAATTTTTTGTATTTTTAGTAGAGACGGGGATTCACCGTGGTCTCGATCTCCTGACCTTGTGATCCGCCCGCCTCAGCCTCCCAAAGTGCTGGGATTACAGGCGTGAGCTACCGCGCCCAGCCGATAATGTCCCATTCTTAAACATAAGCAGACAACCTCAAATTATCAGATACCAGAAGAGGCTTCTAACATGTAAAGGTTTTCGATTATGCATTCAACTTCTAAACATAAAAGATTATTCTGATTTTTTATTTCTTCTTGTATCAATTTGGTAACATATGTTTTCGCAAGAATTTGTCTATTTCATTTACATTTTAAAATGTATTTCCATTTTAAATGTATTGGCATAGGAATGTTTGAGAAGGGAGGCAGAGCAAGATGGCCAATAGAAGCCTCCACAAATCATCCTCCCTGCAGGAACACCAACTATCTACGCAAAAAAGCAACTTCATAAGAACCAAAAATCAAGTGAATGACCACAGTACCCAGTTTTAACTTTTAATTACTGAAAGAGGCACTGAAGAGGTCAGGAAAGACAGTCTGGAATTGCTGATGCCACCCCTCCTCCATCAGCCGGCAATGGCGGTATGGCACTGAGAATCTGTCGCTTGTGGGAGCGACGGCACAGTGATTGAGACTGTGCTGGAACTCAGTGACTTCCTGTCACAGAAGATAGCAACACCAGGAAGAGCTCAGCTGATGCCTGTGAAAGAAGCATTTAGGGCTGGGCGCAGTGGCTCACGCCTGTAATCCTTGTAATCCCAGCACTTTGGGAGGCCAGGCGGGCGGATCACCTGAGGTTGGGAGTTCGACACCAGCCTGACCAACATGGAGAAACTCTGTGTCTATTAAAAATACAAAATTAACCGGGTGTGGTGGCACATGCCTGTAATCCCAGCTGTTCGGGAGACTGAGGCAGGAGAATTGCTTGAACCCAGGAGGCGGAGGTGAGCCAGAGATCGCACCATTGCACTCCAGCCTGGGCAACAAGAGTGAAACTCCGTCTCAAAAAAAAAAAAAAAAAAGAAGCATTTAGACCAACCCTAACTACAGGGGAAACACACACCCCAGCGGTTGGAACTTGAGTTTCAGCAAGCCTTGCCACCACCAGCTACAGTGCTCTGGGGTTCTAAATAAACTTGAAAGGCAGCCTAGGCCACAGGGACTACAATTCCTAGGCAGGGCCTAGTCCTGTGCTAGACTCGGAGCTAGGGGCTTGTGGGGCATGCCATCCAGTGAGACACCTGCCAGGGTGGCTAACAGAGTGCTTGCACCACCCCTCTCCCAATCCCAGGCAGCACAGCTTGCAGCTCCAGGAGAGACTACTTCCACCGCTCGAGGAGAGGACAGGGAAGAGTAAAGAGGACTTTGTCTTGCAACTTGGGGGCCAGTTCAGCCACAGTAGGATGGGGCACCAGAAACAGTCCTGGGGCCCACATTCTAAGCCCTGACTCCTGGACAATATTTCTAGACACATATTGGGTCACAAAGGAACCTTGCACTCTTGAAGAGAAGTGCCCACTCCTGGCGGGATTCATCACCTGCTGGCTAAGGAGCTCTTGGGCCCTGAATAATAAGCAGCAGTAGCCAGGCAGTACACACCATGGGCCTTGAGTGATACTCAGCGCCATGCTGGCTTCAGGTGTGACCCTGCACATTCCCACCTTGGTGGCTACCAAGAGAGATTCTTTTTTGAGGAAAGCACAGGAAAGAGTAAAGGGGGTTTTGACTTGCAGCTTAGGTACAAGCTTGACTCCTACAGTGGGGTATGCACCAAGAGGGCTCCTAGGGTCCCTGATTCCAGGCCTTGGCTCCTGGATGGCATTTCTGGAAAGGAGTTCAAGACTAGCCTGGGCAACATGGTGAAACCCTGTCTCTACAAAAAATACAAAAATTAGCTGGGTGTTGGTGGTGCAGGTCTTTAGTCCCAGCTACTTGGGGGGCTGAGGCAAGGGGATCACTTGAACCTGGGAGGGTGAGGCTGCAGTGAGCCAAGATTGTGCCACTGCACTCCAGCCTGGGTGACAAAGTGAGACCCTGCCTAAAAAATAAAAAAATTATAGAGATGATATCTCACTATGTTGACCATGCTGCTCTCCAACTCCTGGCCTCAAGCAATCCTCCTGTCTCGGCCTCCCAAAGTGCTGGGATTATAGGTGTGAGCCACTGCACCTGCACCTGATCTAACCAAATTTTAATAGAAAAATCTTCTTAATCAATACTTGGCTACTTGCTAGCTATTAAATGACAGACTAACTTTGACTGGCAACATTCACCACAAGGTGGCTAAAGACCCCTTGGGCCTTGAGTGAAGATCAGCAGCAGGCTGGCAGTACTCCCTGTGAACCTGTGGTGATGGTAGCTACAGGGGGAGGCTCCTCTGCCTGTGGAAAGGGGAAAGAAGACAACACAACTGGGTTTGAGAATAGCTTTGTCTTATGGTTTGGGTGCCAGCTAAGCAACAGTAGAACAGAGCACCAGGTGAAGTATTAAGGTTTCAGGCTCTAGGCTCTGACTCCCAGGCAGCATCTCTGGACTGGTCCAGGGCCCAGGGGAACTGACTGCTGTGAAAGGAAGGATATAAGCCTGGCTGGCTTTGCCACCTGCTGATTGTAGAGCCCCAGGGCCTTGAGCAAACATAGACAGCAGCCAGGGAGTGGTTACAACAGGCCTTGGATGAGACCATTGCTGTGCTGGTTTCAGGTCTGACCCAGCACAGTCTCAACGTTGGTGGCCATATGGGTGCTTTCGGCACCCGTCCCCAAGCTTCAAGCAGCTCAGCAGAGAGAGAGAGAGAGAGTCCATGTGTTTATGAGAAACAAAGAGAAGAGAACAAGACTCTTTCCCTTACAATTTAGAGGAGTCTTCTGAACCTTATCCAAGACCACCAAGGCAGTATCTCCATGAGTCTGAAAGAGCTAGTGTTCCTGGGCTTCTAGTGCCCCCTAAAGCAGATACAGCTGCAGTGACCAAAAACTTAGATCACAACGTCCAAGTCCCTTCAAATATCTGGAAAGCCTTCCCAAGAAGCATGGGTACAAACAAGCCCAGACTGCAAAGACTTATCAGTAAATACTTATCAGTGCCCACATACTGACAAACATTCACAAGCATCAAGACCATCTAGGATATTAAATAGTGTCTGGGTAGCAAAAAATAAAATAAAATAAAAAATAAGACCATACAGAAAACATGACCTTACCAAATAAACTAAATAAGGCACCAGTGACTAATCCTGGAGATACAGAGATATGTGACCTTTCAGACAGAAAATTCAAATAACCATTTTGAGGAAATGCAAAAAAAAGATTCCAAATAACACCGAGAAGGAATCCAGAATCCTATGAGATAAATTTAACAAAGAGATTGAGATTTTTAAAACAGAAGCAGAAATTCTGGAGCTAAAAAATGCAATTATTATGCTGAATAATGCATCAGAGTCTCTTAACAGCAGAACTAATTAAGCAGAAGAAACAACTAGTTAGCTAGAAGACAGGCTATTTGAAAATACAGAGTAAGATGAGATAAAAGAAAAAATAAGAAAGCACACCTACAAGATCTAGAAAATAGCCTTAAAAGGGCAAATCTAACACTTACTGGCCTTAAAGAGGAGGTAAAGAGAGATATATATGGGAAGAAAGTTTATTCAAGCACTAGTAACAAAGGACTTCCTAAACCTAGAGAATGATATCAATATTCAAGTACAAAAAGGTTATGGAACACCAAGCAGATTTAAGCCAAAAAAGATTACTTCAAGGCATTTAACAATCAAACTCCCAAAGGTAAAAAAAATAAAGAAAGGATCCTGAAAACAGTAAGATAAAAGAAACAACATACAATGGAGCTCCAATATGTCTGGCAGCAGACTTTTCAGTGGAAACCTTACAGGCCAGGAGAGAGTGGCATGGCATATTTAAAGTGCTGAAGGAACAAAACTTTCACCCTAGAATAGTATATCTGGTGAAAATATCCTTCAAATATAAAGGAGAAATAAAGAGACTTTCCCAAACAAACAAAAGCTGAGGGATTTCATCCACACCAGACTTGTTCTATAAGAAATACTAAAGGGTGTTCTACAACCTGAAAGAAAAGGATGTAAACGAGCAATAAGAAATTATCTGAAAGTATAAAACTCACGGAAATACTAAGTTCACAGAAAAACAGAATATTGTAACACTGTAAGTGTGGTGTGTATACTACTCATATCTTGAGGAGAAAGACTAAAAGATGAACAAATCAAAAATAATAACTACAGCAACTTTTCAAGACAGACAGTATAATAGGATATAAATAGGAAAACAAAAAGTTAAAAAGCAGGAGGGATGAAGGTAAAGTGTAGAGTTTTTATTAGGTTTCTCTTTGCTTGTTTCTTTGTTTATGCAATCAGTTTTAAATTGTCATCAGTTTAAAATAATGGGTTACAAGATATTATCTGCAAGCCTCATGGTAACTTCTAATCAAAAAACATATAATAAATCCACAAAAAATAAAAAGAAGTTGAAACATACTACCAGAGAAAAATCACCTTCACTAAGAGAAGGAGAGGGAGGAAAGGAAGAGAAAACCAGAAAATAACAAAACAGTGGGAGTAAGTACTTACTTATCAATAACGTTGAATGTAAATGGACTAAACTTTTCAATCAAAACACAGAGTGGCTGAATGAATTTTTTTAAAAAACAAGACCCAATGATCTGTTGCCCATAAGAAATACACTTCACCTACAAAGATACATATAGACTGAAAATAAAAGAATAAAGATATTCCATGCCAATGCAAACCATAAAAGAGCAGGAGTAGCTATACTTACATCAGACAAAGTAGATTTCAAGACAAAAACTACAAAAACAGACCAAGAAAGCCATTATATAATGATAAAGTGGTATATAATGATAAAGTGGTCAATTCAACAAGAGGATATAACAATTTTAAATACATATGCATCCAACACTGGAAAACCAAGATATATAAAGCAACTATTACAGTCAAAGAGAGACACAGACACCAATAAAAATAGTAGCTGGAGACTTCAACACTCTACTTTCAGCATTCGACAGACCATCCAGACAGAAAATCAACAAAGAAACATCAGACTTAAACTGCACCGCAGACCAAATGGTCCTAATAGATATTTACAGAACATCTCATCCAGTGGCTGCAGAATACACATGCTTCTTACTCAGCACATGGATCATTCACATGTTAAGCCACAAAAAAAGTTTCAAAATATCCAAAAAAATGAAATAATATCAAGTATCTTCTCTGACTACAGGGAATAAAAGAAGAAATCAATTACAAGAGGAATTTTGGAAACTATACAAATACATGGAAATTAAACAATATTCTCCTGAAGACCAGTGAATCAATGAAGAAATTAAAAAGGAAATTGAAAATTTTCTTGAAGCACGTGATAATGGAAACGCAACGTGCAAAAACCTACAGGATACAGTGAAAACAGTAGTGAGGTGGATGTTTATAGTTATAAGTGCCTACATCAAAAAAGTAGAAAAACTTCAAACAAACTCCCTAATGATATATCTTAAAGAACTAGCAAAGAAAGAGCAAACAAACCCAAAATTAATATAAGAAAAGAAATAATAAAAATCAGAGCAGAAAAAATGAAATGGAGAAAGTAGATAATCAACAAAATGAAAAGCTGGTTTTATGAAAAGATAAACAAAATCAACAAACCTTCAGCCACACTAAGAAAATAAAAGAGAAGACCATATTTGCCTTATCATTTACCCTCTGCTTCTCTCTCTATAAAAGATATATATATTTATAATATTCAGATATAAAGATATATATATAGTAATACAGATATGTGTATATATATACCCATATATAAATGTTTTCTGAATTATTTGAGAATAGTGCTTGCTTATACCCCTTTATCTCAATACTTTAAGGTATACTTTCTAAAAACAAGAATACCATTTCAGTTTGCCTCCTTCACTAAAATTTAAGCTTGGGCCAGGAGTTGGTGGCTCACACCTATAATCCCTGCACTTTGGGAGGCCAAGGCAGGAGTATCACTTGAGCCCAGGAGTTCAAAACCAGCCTGAGCAGGATGGCAAGACCCCATCTCTCTAAAAAAATTAAAATAAAATAAAATAAATTAGCTAGGTTTGGTGGCTCACACCTCTAGTCCCAGCTACTCAGGAAGGTTAGGCAAATGAATCCCTTGAGCCCAGGGGTTCAAGGCTGCAGTGAGCAGTAATCACATCACTATACTCCAGCCTGGGTGAGACTCCATCTCTAAAAAAATAATAATAATAAATGAAAAAATGTGCTTTATGAGGGCAAGGGCTCATTCCTTACTACATTGTGTCTCCTTAGCATATATCCAATCCAGGGTCCTATCCCTATCTAACATCCTCTATACTTGTTTCCCTGTTTATTAACTCTCACTCTCAGAAGTCTATAAGCTCCTCAAGGGCAAGAATTATTTTCTAATCTTATCTATCCCCAGAACCCAAAATAGTGCTTACACAGTATTTGTGCTAAACAAATATTTGCTAAATAAACGAATGCTGTATATAATGTAATGGGTTTTTTTGGTGTTTTTCACCTTACCTTGATTGCTTTTTGAATATTTATGCATGAATCTCTTATGGTCTTCAGTAACCTATTGAACCGTCCCATCTCTTGGACAAGTACAGTATTCATGCTCTGAGTATAAGTTGTTGGGTATCTCCTCATGGCAGCCTCGATGTCGAAGTTGTTTGGAAGTTTGCCCAAGATGTCACTAGCAACCTCATTCACTACTTCATCTGATGATTTTGCACCGGCACCTGCTGAACGAGACTATGAAGAATCCAAACTATAACTCAAAAATCCTCATAAAGGTCTAAGAATAGCAGAATATGAAAAATCCTAAGGTAAATCTTTATAAGAAAGAACATTGCTCTCTATTTTATCCATGATCCCTCTCTACACAAAATTTATTAAAGTGATGATAACAGGCAGGAGGATGGATTTTCAAGGGCAAACTATTATTAGAGAGGAGGAATAAGGGCATGTAATGTGTTCAGAGGCAAATGAGGATCTGCAGAAAGCAAATAAGTGTATGCTTGGCTGCCTGGGTACAGGGGGAGTTGCAGATGCTGCAGATAGTGGAAGAAAAAGCATTGCATTGGTGGAGTGGCCAAGCGATGGTGGGCATTAAAACCCAGATGGGGGAAATCTCATCTTGCTTTGAGAAAGCAGGCCACAAAATATATTTGCTAATAACTCTGGTGTCTCCTGGTTGCCAAAAGCAGAGATATAGTTTTCTCCTTGAACCAGGAGAACAAAGAAAATAAGCTCATCTCCTCCAAGCAGCTGGAAGAGTTATGGAGGAAAGACAGACTTTAGTGATTCACGCTGGAAGCAAGGAAGGAGAATTTCAGTTCCATTTTTGTTCTTTATATTTATGGTGGCATTGTGTAAATGAATCTATATTTTCTGAAAAAAAAATTAAATCCTCAGGACAAATGAATATGGGGTGTGTGTTGAGAGAAAACAAATACTATTAGAATATAAATAAATATATATCATGTTTTACCAGTCCAAGGAAATTGTGTTTAAGTCTTATTTTTTAGATTTTGTTTCCTGGTTTCTATACTATAAATATTAGTATACTCAAAATTGATTCTGAAAATATTATTTTCTTTTTTTAATATTAATTATTTTTACCTAAGTTTCTACTCTTTTCTTTTCTTTTCTTTTTTTTTTTTTTTGAGATGGAGTCTCACTCTGTTGCCCAGGCTGGAATGCAGTGGCATGATTTCCGTTCACTGCAACCTCTGCCTCCCGGGTTAAAGCACTTCTCCTGCTTCGGTCTCCCAAATAGCTGGGATTATAAGCGCCAGCTACCACACCTGGCTAATTTTTGTATTTTTAGTAGAGATGGGGTTTCACCATGTTGGCCAGGCTGGTCTCAAACTCCTGGCCTCAGGTGATCTGCCTGCCTCGGCCTCCCAAAGTGCTGGGATTATAGGTGTGAGCCACTGCAGCCGGCCTCTACTGTGACTTTTAACACTACTTACCACATAGCACCATAATATCCTATACAGTTACACAATAAAATAATTACATGTTGGTACGTTTTAACTATGTGCTATAAAAAAAAAGAGATTCTCATATAATAATCCTTTATTATGATTCCATAGTACCAGGTTTAAAACAAAATATAAAAAACAAATCATAGAAAACAAAAAGTGAGTATTTGGCTAAAACTAATGAAATATCTAATTCCATTATATTTAAAGAATCATATGCTGATTTCCAGTAGTATTTTGGTGTGCATAAAAGGCAGTAAAAACTCATTAAAATATTCCCATATTCTAACAAGAGCTGTGCCTCCACAAAAAAGCCAAATCCAGGTCTATAGTTCTTCAAAAAATGTAAAAAAAAATTTAGTAACACAAACATTCCCTTTCCCTATTTCTCATACACAAAGATCACATGATTGGGTAATAGGTTTTTGAAAGTAATATCCAACTGATACTGAGAATTAAGAGCAACTGCGTCCTATTTATTTATAATTATTGGCCGGGCGCGGTGGCTCAAGCCTGTAATCCCAGCACTTTGGGAGGCCGAGACGGGCGGATCACGAGGTCAGGAGATCGAGACCATCCTGGCGAACACGGTGAAACCCCGTCTCTACTAAAAATACAAAAAAAAAACTAGCCGGGCGAGGTGGCGGGCGCCTGTAGTCCCAGCTACTCCGGAGGCTGAGGCAGGAGAATGGCATAAACCCGGGAGGCAGAGCTTGCAGTGAGCTGAGATCCGGCCACTGCACTCCAGTCCGGGCGACAGAGCGAGACTCCGCCTCAAAAAAAAAAAAAAAAAAAAAAAAAAATTATTTATCTTAGCTTTTTCCTCTTTACCATCTTTCTTTAGAGTTACCACAAATAACATCTGGAATCTTCTAAGGGTTATTTTCCTCTGAAAGATAAGTGGAATTCATTTTCCGAGACATCAGAAAGTTTAACCTTTTCAGAGATCCTAGACTATTATCTAGTTTTATAATATTCTCAGTTGAAACAATTTTCCTATTCTAAATAGTGTGTGGCCATTAACCACAAGCAAAGGAGCTCTGCACAAGCAAACTTCTTCGCTCTGATAGCTTCCTCTTTTATTTTTTCCAAGATAAATTAGTTAAATACAAAAAGTCTTGTCATCATTAACTTGCTCTCCAAGCTCTGCAGTTCTGGTCTCTTTACCTCTGAATTGTGATAAACCCAATCTAGAACCACTGAACCACTGCTTACCCATTACTGTAACTGTATTTGCCAACCTGAGTTTGAGGATTGAAAGAGATTGTTTAATTATATGCTGAAAAGATACCCTTTGTGTATTTAAACGTATTTGTTTGGTTCGGAGTCATTTTCTGTTGGAATGACCCCACTGTTTTACGTATGCTGTAATGTGGCACTCCTCATCAAGTTTAAGTAAAGCCAAAAGACACTGTAAATGTCCTGCTGTCAGACTGTTGTGTATTACATGCAATCTAATGCTCCTAAAGAGCTACTCATTCATGTTTGCACATATACTTTTATGCCCAGGCAATAACTGATTTTAGTGCTATCAATATCTAAAATGGATGTAAACAGTCTTTGTTCCTTTTCCCTTATTAGAAAATGTCATAGTAGAGTAGACCAGAGATAGGAGTTGCATGGACTCTTCCGTTAGTAATAGCACACAACATTATCCTTCTAATCTCTAGCTTTTTAAGAATCTCTGGCTATCTGCCTTCTAGTTCTCATCCCACTTTCAGAATCTGGAAAGATAATATGGCATAGTGGTTTAGAACACAAGATTCCGAAGCCAAACTGGTAGGAGCCAGACTGCTTGGTTTTGAGTCCTGATTTGAAATCATACTAGCTGACTTTAGGCAAACTACTTAATCTTTCTGTGCCTCACTTTTCCCACTGTAAAATGGGAATAGTAATAGTTAGACCCTACTTCATAGGATTGTCATTAGTATTGCATTGTTATACATAATAGCACTTAGAACAGCACTAGCACAAAGTAAGCACTATACAAAAGTATTAACTGTTGTCATTTTTACTCTGAGATGCCATAAAAAAAGATTAGTTACAATTCAGTTAATAGGATAACTTGCATGACTGATTATTCTTCCTTAATTCATCAAAATTTTATTGAATCATTATGGGAACTCTTGCCATTTGGACTAATTTCCTTTCAAAAACAAATTAAATTAACGGAGCATATTTTTTAAAGGAATAACAATACAAGATAGCTTCCTCTTTTATTTCTTCCAAGATAAATTAGTTAAATACAAAAAGTCTTGTCATCATTAACTTGCTCTCCAAGCTCTGCAGTTCTGGTATCTTTACCTCTGAATTGTGATAAACCCAATCTATCTCTTAATAGACAAGCAAGATTAGCAAATGTTTTTCATTAAAATGAACTGACCTCTGTTCATGGCAGCTAAATTTTGGTGTCTTTGCAGATTGCTTTCCCACACCCCAATACGCTTACGCACTCTCTAGGAGAGCTGTGTCTACAAATTCTTCTCCTACCCTTTTAAATTCATTTTGTACTTACTATTGCAACTATATTTTAAATGTCATACTAATATAAATCTGATAAAATATTAGTGTGAATGAAACTGTGTCCACGTAAATCAGGTTAAATGTTCTAGAACAACTGTTGAAATACTAGGAAATAAAACAGGTAAAATTTTAGATGAATTCTCTCATCAAACTGCTTCCCAAGTATCTTTGAAATTCTTCTTCCTCTTTAAATACATTTAAAAGGGACACAATGTATGATGTATTTAGGTAGGGCAAGAAAGGCAAAATGAAACTCCTAGAAGCAGAATGATACTTAAAAGAATATGTCTTGGTTCCCAAAAAAAGATAGATGAAATAAAAAAACCCATAATTTCATGTACTTAGTGTTCAAATCCTTATTTAGGTTATGTATTTTTGTCTTTTCCTTTAAATGTTTCTCCACTTGAACAGAATTGTGTAAGGAAGCCTGTTCAGTGTTGGCACATGTGCCTGGGAAGCATCCTTCCCAGGCCTCAGAAGCTAGCTAGCTCCTATACAGATCACACACCTGTGTAAGAAGAATGTTATCAAATAGCAGTTGAGTTTCTGACTGATCCTTAGTGATATCTGCATTGGCATTCATCCCAAAGATTTCTGGTGCTGGGGTCAGTGGCAGAGTCTTTGTGTATTCGATGTAGCTTTTGTGCTGCAGAGATGAATAACAAGAAGTCAGGAGGTTAGAAATCAATTACGTTCTAGAACTTTTCGCAGAAAAGAGGCAGTTTTCAATACTCAAGCTATTGACTGGATAGCCCTGTGACACTGGACATTGAGTGCTTTCACTTTCTTTCAGCCTCGGCCAAAGTTTAAAAAAAAAAAAAAAAGAGCAGCCAGGTGCAATGGCTCACGCCTGTAATCTCAGCACTTCGGGAGGCCAAGGTGGGTGGATTATCTGAGGTCCGGAGTTTGAGACCAGCCTAACCAACATGGAGAAACCCCATCTCTACTAAAAATACAAAATTAGCCAAGCATGGTGGCACACGCCTGTGATCCCAACTACTCAGAAGGCTGAGACAGGAGAATCACTTGAACCCAGGAGACAGAGGTTGTGGTGAACCGAGCTTGCGCCATTAAACTCCAGCCTGGGCAAGAAGAGCGAAATTCCATCTCAAGAAAAAAAAAAAGGAAAAAAAAAAAAGAACAACATATTTACAGAGAAAAAGAAAATGTACCATTCAATTGGAATGGGTTTTTTAATGGGGGAGGGGAATCCTGGTAACTTCATTTAGAAATCACCTACCGAGAAATCTTTGTGTATTTTGCTGATGACTATTCTTATCACAATAAAAATATTTCTTTCTGATTTACTGTGATTATTCCGTTTACTCTTACTGTAAAAAATCCACTCAATTCAAAAAAGAAAAAATTATTTAAAATTCTATTATTCTGAGATAATCACCATTAACATTATACTTCTTTTTATGCATACACACATATTTTATATTTTATTTAAATGGACTTCTATTAAAATTTCATACCTTCCTTGATGCTCATATAATCATATACAAACATACACACACACACACACACACACACACACACACACACACACAGCAAAGGGGGTTTGGTCATGGATGGCTTTACGATTTGGGTCACTTTACAAATACCTTACTTCATCCTGCTGTTTTCTCACTTGGCAATTCATCATTGGAGATCCTGTTACCCCAGCTCCCATGTTGACTTGCTGTACCCAATCAGTGACCTAGGCTTTGGGAGTGATTTTTTCCCTTTATCTATACCTACATCTGCCCTCGGCGAGCATTAATCCTAGTGGAACATGAGGTTAGGGTTGGGGGGTTACAGTATGTGTTTCTGTTGCTTGTGTTTAACTTTCAATACATGCCCTTTGTCTTCTGGGAATAAAATGAGAACCAACTTGATTGTCCTAGCAATCTCTAGAAATCCACTGTGATCATCAAATGCAGTGGACAGGACTGGAGAAGAGCAGAAGGGAATCTTGGTCTTGTGCTGCAGGTGGTTCTGTGACTCGCTGCCACCTTCTTACCTGTGTGGCCTTGGGCAAATTATTCTACCGTAATGAACCTGCTTTCTCATTTGTAAAAGGGATAAAATAATAATACCAATGTTAATTTGATGCTTTAGTGAGATAATTACTTGCAACTGACTTCCAAATATTTATAAAAATTAACTATTACTACTAATAATGTTTTGCTAATACTATCTCTTACGTATTTTCATTTTAATTGGGGACAATGTCTTTTTAGCCAAAGAACTGAGTTTATGATGACAGAACTTCAGGTCACTGAAAAAGCGTGAGACACATTTCTGATACTTCTTACATTACAGTGAACAAGTGCAGTTAGTACTGTACCTATACAGTACTAACTCCCCTATAGCATGAGCTTTGTTTTATCCCATATGACTGAAGAAAGCACAAACAAGGGTAACAAAAAAAGGCCTGCAGCAAAATCACCATTTGAAAAATATCATCACTACCAAAATAATTTCATGTCTTACTGTTTTTAGTTTTTTTGAAAGGCATACTTACATCACCAGAAGGAGGAACAAAATAGATGCCACTTGAGTCGAATTTATAGTCTGAATTTTCAACTAATTCGGGATTGAAGAATTTGTTTAGAATGCTGCGCAGCGTGCGCCGGTCCCAGTCATCCGTCACTCTGCCTCCATAATTGCATTCGCCAGTCATGTACCGGAGAGCCTCATAGGGCAGTTCCTAAAATAGAAAGCACGTGTTGGTCAAGCAGTTATCAGTAGCATGTTATACAGAATCGTGTTTCTTGTTTTTTCCTATTATTAAATTAAGCATCTTACAAAAAGTTCACATTAACATAACTTCCCTTCCTATGCTTCCCTGCTAATTGTTTCCATTTTTCCCAGGGCTGTTCACTTCTTTTCTGGCTTTTTATTTCCATCCAGTCAATGCTGACAATGGAACTCCTCTATTAACTTGTGAATTTATTGTCTATTCAACCAAAATGATTTCAACACTGTGTGCCAGATACAAATGAATTAGATCATAACGTCATATGTGAAAACTTTGCACAGCTGAGTGACATGCAAAGCAGATACAGTATAATTAGAGGGCTGGGCATGGTGGCTCACACCTGTAATCCCAGCACTTCAAGAGTCCAAGGCGGGAGAATCACTTGAGCCCAGTAGTTTGAGAACAGCCTGGGCAACATGAGGAGACCCTGTCCCTACCAAAAAAAAAAAAAAAAAATTAACCAGGTATGGTAGCACATGCCTATAGTCCCAGCTAGGGATGGGGCTGAGGTAGGAGGATCGAAGCTGCAGTGAAGGATAATCATGCCACTACTCTCCAGCCTGGGTGACAGAGCAAGACACTGTCTGAAAACAAAACAAAACAAAACAAACAAACTATATATATATATATATATATATATAAAACTCAGAGATCAGCAGTGTTACTTCACCACCTTTCAATATCCATATATATTTGACAATTTGAATCATATATATACACAACTGTACACTTTTTTTTTTTTTTTGAGATGGAGTTTCACTCTTTTTGCCCAGGTTGGAGTGCAATGGCACTATCTCAGCTCACTGCAACCTCCACCTCCTGGGTTCAAGCGATTCTCCTGGTACAGCCTCCTGAGTAGCTGGGACTACAGGTAAGTGCCACCACGCCCGGCTCATCTTTTACATTTTTAGTACTGACGGGGTTTCACTGTGTTAGCCAGGATGGTCTTGATTTCCTGACCTCCTGATTCGCCTGCCTTGGTCTCCCAAAGTGCTGGGATCACAGGCGTGAGCCATGGCACCTGGCCAAACTGTATACTTTTTTTCACAAATTCTTACATGATTTCTTTTACAATTTCATGAAACATTCTTTGAAAATATTATTTTAATAGCTGTTTTCTAATATTAAACACTTTCATTGCTTCTAATTTTTTAATGTGCTGAATTATGTTCATTAAATATACATTTCTTAAAATTTCTAATGATTCTTCAGTCTAGATTCCTGAAAAGGAAATTACTATTTTCTTTCCAAAGAAAGCTTATAAAAAGCAATTTATAAACGTTACCAGTCTGCTTTTCCAAAAAGCTGAAGCAATTGTAGCAGCCAGTTTTAAAATCTTTGCTAATATGGTAGGTCAATAATATTATTTTAATTTGCATTTCTAGAATAACAGTGAGGTCCACAATTATTTCATACGTTTAATACATTTGTTGTTCTTTTTAAACTAGCCTCCTATTTTTCCTATTAAAGTATTGTAGATTTTTGTTGTTGTTGTTAGTTTTTTGTTTTCTGAGTCAGAGTCTTGCTCTGTCACCCAGGTTGGAGTGCAGCGGTGTGATCAGGGCTCACTGTCTCCACCTCCAGGGTTAAAAAGATCCTCCTACCTCAGCCTCTCGAATAGCTGAGACTACAGGCATATGCCACCATGCCCGGCTAATTTTTGTACTTTATGTAATGGTGGGGTTTCACCATGTTGCCCAGGCTGGCCTCGAACTCCTGGGCTCAGGCAATCCACTGTCTCAGCCTCCCAAAGTGCTGGGATTACAGGCATGAACCACTGCATCCTGCCCTATTAAAGTTTTAATAGTACTTCTTTGTATATACTCTTTTATAAACTGACTTACTTTTCAAATTTGTGGAAATAATTTTTCTACTTAGTTTTAAAAAGTATTTTATTATGTTCTTTAGTGTATATAATTTTTAACATTTATTAATGCAATGGTGTTGATTTTTCACATTGCAATTTATTTTATCCTGAGCATAAATATTTACACACCTACCAGCAGTAGAGAAAATTATATTTTTCATTACTCTCAAGAAAACAGAGTATTATCATTTAGGAAAAAAACTGACAATAAAACAATACAATTATTTTTAATTCTGATTTTGACATTGGCACTTTCAAAATTCTTATTCACCATTTGTATTCTTTATTTTATAAATTATTCACTCTGATCTTTTATGTTTTTCTAATTTGAATGATTATCTTTTTTCTTATTCAAAAGCTCTTTGTAAAGATTGAATCAGTCTTTCAGATAAAATTTTAAATACTTTATCCATTTTTATTTATCTTTTACTTCTATGATGTTTATAATATTTTAATATAGCAATATTTAAAAATATTTTATGCTAGGCCAGGCGTGGTGGCTCATACTTGTAATCCCAGCACTTTGGGAGGCCGAGGCAGGTGGATCACTTGAGGTCAGGAGTTTGATACCAGCCTGGCCAACATAGTGAAACCCCATCTCTACTAAAAATACAAAAATTAGCTGGATGTGGTGGCACGCACCTGTAACCCCAGCTACTCAGGAGGCTGAGAAATAAGAATCGCTTGAACCTTGGAGGCGGAGGTTGCAGTGAGCTGAGATAGTGCCATTGCACTCCAGCCTGGGCAATAGGGCAAGACTCTGTCTCGAAATATTTAGGTTTCAAAAAATATATTTTTTATACTAAAATACAGTAATCTCTTGAGAATGTTTTCATTATTTTTGTGCTTTCTATGTCCTCCTTACAGTTACCTACTAAAATCTAAAGTGCAGAGATCCAACATTCTAGTGATCCCACTTTGAGCAACCCTTTCAAGTAGAAACAGTAGTACTAGGGTAAGTAGTAGTGATTAGAGAGGGGAAATTTATTGAATTAGATGCTGGAAATTATAAGGCTTGTTATTTGGTAGAACTGGAACTTAAGGCAGTGAATTTAGGAGAACATGTGTCAGTGACAAAGCCCTTATCACAAAGCCCTTGTGAAAAAACCAAATCAAATCAGGAAGAATTGCAGAACATTTACGTGCTTCCAACTGCAAATGTGAGCGGAGTTTGATGAGATACACACACTGCCTGGGCTTGCGCTGTTGACAGGCCCTCACCCCATAAAAATGAAATACAATAAGAAAATGAAATTTAGTAAGAAAACTCATATGCAAATCAAATAAGTAGTACATGCGGTAGAGGTGGATCAGCTAGCCCCTGAGAAGGCTTTGTGATGTAGACAGATGAGATGTGGAGGAGGAGAATTTCATAAGGGTTCATCGTGGCCAACATGCCCCTGAGAGTCCATGAAGTAAATGTGATCTGTTGTTTCTCTCATAAGTTCGGTCAAATCCAGGGCCAACTAAATTGAGGAGTGTTTTCCCCAGGGGTGGGTGGGTTGGTGGGCATGTAGATTACTAAAGTTTCTAGAAATAGTGGCAGTTTGCTGCTTGGATTGCTTCCCTGTTCCTTGTTACAAGAGGGTTGGGACAACGAGCAGCGGGAGAGAGTAGGTGAAAACAGGGCTTGAAGGCAACAACTAGTGTTCATGGTTATATAAGAAGTTCATTTTAACCTTAATTAGCAAAAAACAAAAAGAAAATAAAATCTTAATGATCAAAAAAGGGGAAATGCTGTGTAAGCAGTCATTAAAACAAAGATGTCTATCTACTTTGAAAGTTATCCACAACATATGTAGGTAAAAAAAAAAAAAAGTAAGCTGAAGATAAATATGTATACCATAATAATGTTTTTGAGAAAAAATTATGTGTGTATTGTGTTTCTATATGTGTATCTATATATGCACAGGAAAATATCCAGGCACATATGCCCCAGGATGTGAAAATGGTTGCCTTGGGGATCTGTTAGGGTCACAATGAGGGGTGAGAGGTGGGTCTTACACACACACCCCCACCCCCCCACCAAAACAAGAATGACAAAGCAACTGCCCATCTGCCAAGTAGATAATATATATCCACCTAAATTTTCTTCTTTGTTACACTTTTAATTTTTTCTATTTAGTCTTTTTTGATCCAACAGAAATTATATATGAAGAATCTACTTTAGCAAATAACGAATTATTCTAACTTCATTTGTCAAATACCTCTTCCGTTTTCTAATGTCGATTGTTCAAGAAGCAGTGTATTAGACTTAATAATATCAAAGTGAGCTATGAATCCACATTCCGCAAAGAATCCCTCTTTAACTCTTGATGATTATATGTGACTCAAGAATAGCAGTTTTGTCAAGTTTGCAATATAATTACTATGCTGGAGGAATGTCAAGCACTTTCTGACTTGTCATTTAATAGAAGGAACCACTTTGGTCAGTGAAACAAGTCATTTAAAGATTCCTGAAGAAAGTGAAATGGCTCATACTCGTACCACATGATTATTTATCATTTTTTATTTAATACATTTAAATATCATATTATTTCACTATAAATGAATTAAAGAAACACAGAAAAACATGTGTAAATCAGCCATTTAAAAAAAAAAATTGTATTGTTTCTGCAAAGTCCTGAAAGTTAGATGGAGTTCAGCATTTAAAGAGATATAACAGTTTTGAAATTACTGTTGCAAATCCAACAGGCACTTAATTTATTCTCTCCAGCATTTAACAGGATGACTATTCTTGATATTCTTTATTTACTCAGATTGCTCACTCCTGTTTTTTTCCTGGCTGCACCATCTGCCCTCTACGTCTCCTGTTCTCTCTCCTACCATTGTTTTATGGTGCTAACATATAATCTGTGTTCTCTTTTTCTACAGCACAAGGCCTCCCCTTTAAATCTATTTTCAGGCTTCTCCTAACACTTGAACAATCTATAAATCTCTATTTTGTGCTCTCTCTTCCCTTGAGTTTTATATCTATATGCCAAGAGCCTAAAAGACATTTTTACCTGCATATCCACTCATCCATCTGCTCTATACCTATTAATGCCTGGTTCTATTCCCTGTCTGGATTAATGAATGAAAACAACACCAATCCACACCAGAAAACTCACATCAACCAAGGCTTCTCCCTCTCCCTTTACCATTGAATATCTAAGTCATTTCAATCATTTCCCCTACATATCCATTGTATCTCTATCCTGTTCCCTAATCTTGCTCAAATGATTTCGTTTAGACTCTTATCGTTATCCACCTGGGTTATCATGATAGTCTCCTGTATTACTTACCTATGACACCAATAGGTGGCATAAAGTAATAGAAATTTATTTTCTAACAGTGCTGGAGTCTACAACTCTGAAATCAAGGGGCTGGCAAGACCACAGTCTCTCTCAAGCCTCTATAAGGATCTTTCCCAGCCTCCTCTAGCTGTAGCTCCAGATGTTCCTTGGCTTGTGGCAGCACAACTCCAATCTCTGCCTCTGTCTTCACATGGCTGTCTTCCTCTCTGTGTGTTCAGATTTCTCTCTTTTTATAATGACACCAGTCATATTAGCTTAACAGCCCACTCTACTCCCATATGACCACATTTTAACTTAACTAATTATACCCTCAATGACCCCATCCCAAAATAATGTCACATTCTGAATTACCATGGATTAAGACTTCCACATGTGTTTTACGGGGACACAATTCAGCTCCTAGCATCTCCTAAAACCAGTCTGCCAGCTAAGTCTCTCTAATCCACTCTCCATTCTGTTGCAAGAGTGATATTTCTAAAAGGCAAAAATAGTCTCCAAAAAGCACACCAATAACAATAGAAAAACCACCAAATTAGTTTGCATGGCATAATGTTCCAAATCACTCATAGTCAACCAAATTTTTTCACTGATTTGTACTTTTTTTAAAGACTATTTTTAAAGAATAGTTTTAGGCTCAAAGCAAAATGGAGCAAAAGGTATAGAGATTTCCCACATATTCCCTTGTCCCCATACATGCATAGCCTCCTCCAGTATCAACATTCATGACCAGAGTGGCACATGTGTTACAAATGATGAGCCTACACTGACACATCATTCATTAGGGTTCACTCCTGGTGGTGTACATTCTATGGATTTGGACAGTTTCATAATGATGTGTATATACCATTATAGTGTCATACAGAATATTTGTGCTGCCCTAAATAAAAATTATCTGTGTTCTACCTATTCATCTTTCTTTTTTTTTTTTTTTTTTTTGAGACGGAGTCTCACTCTGTCGCCCAGGCTGGAGTGCAGTGGCCGGATCTCAGCTCATTGCAAGCTCCACCTCCCGGGTTTATGCCATTCTCCTGCCTCAGCCTCCCGAGTAGCTGGGACCACAGGCGCCCACCACCTCGCCCGGCTAGTTTTTTTTTGTATTTTTTAGTAGAGACGGGGTTTCACCGGGTTAGCCAAGATGGTCTCGATCTCCTGACCTCGTGATCCGCCCGTCTCGGCCTCCCAAAGTGCTGGGATTACAGGCTTGAGCCACCGCGCCCGGCCTCATCTTTCTTTCCTACCAAGCCTTGGGAACCAATGATCATTTTACTGTCTCCACAATTTTGCCTTTTCCAGAATGTCATATAGTTGAAATCACAGACTACATAGCCTTTTCAGACTGTATTCTCCCACTTAGCAATATGCATTTAAGTTTCCTCCAGGTCATTTTATGGCTTAATAGCTCATTTCTTTTTAGCATGGAATAATATCCCATTGTCTGAATGTATCACAGTTTATCCATTCACCTACTAAAGGACAACCTGGTTGCTTCCAAGTTTTGCCAATTATGAATAAAGCTTCTACACATGCCTATATGCAGGTTTTTGTGTGGACCTAAGTTTTCAACTGCACTGGGAAAATAGAAAGGAGCATGATTGCTGGATCATATGGTAAAAGGATGTTTAGTTTTATAAGAAACTGCTAAAGTATCTTCCACAGTGGCTGTACCCACACCAGCAGTTAATGAGAGTTCCTGCTGCTCCACACCCTTGTTAGCATTTGGTGGTGTCAATGTTCCAAATTTTGGTCATTCCAATAGATGTGTAATGGTCTCACATTGTTTTAGTGTATTTCTCTGATGACATATAATGTGGGGAGCATCTTTCATATGCTTATTTGTCATATTGTACATATTTATTAGTGAGATGTCTGTTAAGATCTTTGGTCCCTTTTTAAATCTGGTATTTTGTTTCCTTATTGTTGACTTTTAAGAGTTTGTTGGATATTTTGGATAATAGTCCTTTATCGGATATGTCTTTTGCAAACATTTTCTCTCAGTCTGTGTTTTTTCGTTTTTGTTTTTTGTTTTTTGTTGTGTTTGTTTCTTTTGTTTTTTGTTTTTTAAGACAGGGTCTTGTTTAGCTAGGATTTGTATTAACTAGGACTTCTAGAACAATGTCGAAAAGCAACAGTGAGAAAGGATATCATTGCCTTGTTCCTGATCTTGGTGGGAAAGCTTCTAGTTTCTCATCATTTAAGTACAATTAGCTGTAGGTTTTTTGTATATTTGTTTAATCAAGTTGAGGATGCTCCCCTCCATTCCTAGTTTACTGAGAGGTTTTTTTTTTTTTTTTTTTTTTTTTTTTTTTTTGTTGTTGTTTTGCTCTGTTTTGTTTTAAATCATGAATGAGTTGGATTTTTTCAGATGTTTTTTCTGCATCTATTGATATGATCATGTGATTTTTCTTCGTCAGCCTTTGAATTCATTAACTGAATTTGTAATGTAAACCAGCCTTGCATATCTGCATACTTTTAACTGACTCTTCACTATAGAATATATTTTAAACTAGAATATACCCTACAAGTGTTCAGAACAAATTGTTAAATGTAAGAGCTTCTCATCCTTTTTTTTTTTGTATTGAAAAGTGTAATTATAGCTTGAATACTTCCTCAGGCTCTGTATCACTGCATTTTTGCTGCCTTATTAGTGTACTTTTTGCATAAATGTTACTACAAGAAAACAGCTCATTAAATTTATGATTCTTTTGAATGTTTTGTCAAATTTAGATTCTGCAAAATTGAAGGCTTTCTGAATTCATTCTGTAGAATAGGAATTTGTCCGATGAAACACAGAAGCTCAAATAAAAGATTCTTCACATAAGGTTAGATACAGCATCTGAACTCTCAGTATTTATTTTGTTCAGTTTCTCCTTTACTTTTGTAGAGATAGAATCCAATGCCTTTCTGTTTGTAAGCCTTTTTAAAAAGTCATAACTTACTAAACATTTCCAAAACTAAAACTTTTTAATACTCAATTGATGAAATGATTTAGTTATACATTTCAAACTAAATTTGAACAAAATTACCAAAATTTAGAGGATTAGCTTTCAGAAAAAGGCTTCATATTTTTATAGGACATTTAGGTTTATTTATCAAGTGCTTCTTAAAAGGTACAGGCATGTCGAAAATCCCATTAATAAGCAGCAAAGAGAGAAAGGGTACTGCCATGCTGCGTGCGTATGAGTACGTCTGAATTGGAGAGGCTGAAATATGGTTGATGTGACAAGATTAGGCTCTTTGGCTTCTTTCCAGAATCTATACTCCAGGTTAACACCAATGGCTTAAATAGATTTTTTTTTTTTTTTCCTGACAAATGGTCCAAACTTTGGAATAATGGTATAATGACATTTTCCTAAAAATAAAGTCATACTCCACAAAAGAAGAAAACTGGTCTGTTTGTTTTTTATGTTTTGGAACCCAGTTGACTAATAGTCTTCTCAAGTCCTTTTCAAAATAAGTATAATATTATCATTTTTGGATCTCCCAAAGTGTTTATGTAATCAAAATAAATGATATAACATGGGTTTCTAATAGACAAACTGATATCCTAACTACTTAGTATAGCAGTTATAATATCCTATGATAATAAAGTACTACTTAATAAGCTGTTGGGAACTATTCTCCTATTCATTTTGTAAGAATAGAAATTAATCAGAAGTGCCCACTTACTGTAACACACTTATAGCATGATAAAGAACAACATAGATAATGTCCTTGCTGTGATTTTTATGATACCTCATACTGGTTCAGGAACATGTGGAGTTGCTGTACACTGATTCTCAGATCAGTCTCATTGAACTCATAAGGAATATTCCAACCTAGGGGTCCAAATTTCCGTCTTTCTTGTACCAAAGCATGAAAGAAACACAGGCCATAAAGCAATTTCTTGAATTCCTCCTGTAATGAGAAGAAATGATGCCACATCATTATTTTTTCCATATATTGCATTGTATTTACCATATTTTAAAATGAAAGCAAATTCCTTTCACTTGTAAATAGCATAGGGATATATAAATCCCAAATTATAACAGAATTAAGTATGTTTCTACAGCTCTTCAAGCAAAGTATATCTATCTGTGCACATGGTCACATGCGTGCATAGCTATGCACCCCAGGTTTTTAGGAAGCATAGGAGGCTCATCTAACTTAATCCTGTGTTACAGATTTTGGAGGTCTTTACTGAAGCATCACAAGGCAACACATAACAATTCCAATGTGTGCTCCCAGATCACCATGGAGAAATGTCAAAGGATGTAATTCGAACTGATTAGAGATCTGTAAAACCCACAAGGAAAATAGGAAACAGGGAAGATAGAACTAGAAAGAGGATTTGTGAAGAGATTTCCTGGGAGGGAACAGCTGTTATGCTGGGAGTCCCCTTCCCCTAACCCCCAGTGGGGAGGGTTGTGTGGGGTCTACCCTCTAAGTTCGAATTAGTGAGAAGGAATTGATGGGGCCACATGGAGAGCTGACACATGTCCCCTGCAGTTGGGGCAGGGTGGAAAGTAGGCAGAGGATGGTAAAAGTGAAGTTGCCACACTCCTCCTACAGTGGGCCCATCCAGTGGGAATCTCAAGGAGCAGACAGGGAGTGTGGGCTGAGAATGGGAGCTGGGAGTCATTTTAAAGGTGCCCTGGTCAAGAACACTTCTGCCACAGGGTGAGGAAACCCCAAGGGTAAGAGCCTGTATGAAGGGAGTGCTGGAGAACCAGAAGCTCAGGAGAATTCGGAGTAGCTATCTTGAGTAGAGGCACTGCCAAAGGTGACAGAATCACAATCACAGGGGTCCAGCAGGGGAGCCGAAGGAGAACCCATGATAACACTCACAAGAGATTTCAGAAAGAGCTCAAGAGTCAGCTTTAAATGATTTGCCAAGTCCAGAGAGCTGTATGCAATAGCAGCCCCCATCAGGAATTTCTGCCTCTCCCAGCCTTACCCTCACACACACTTGCTGCTAAGCAGTCTGCATCAGCAGCTATCAAGTGCAGGAGGAGTCACACAAAGAAAGATGCCAACTCCATCTTCCCCCAAGGGCAGGAAGCCCACCAACTACAGGCCCAAGGTGAGACACTGAGAAGTGGAAACCTAGATTTTGAATAAAAGTTGAAGTAATGATCAATATATTACATTATACTTCTTGGTTTTTGAATCAAGGCTGGCTTTGCAATTTAAAATGACTATAGAACACTTTACTACCTAACAGTAATCAGAAAAGTCACAGAAATGACCTCTTACACAAGAGCAGGGGAAGGGTTTCCTTCATAGAATAAATTTGAAAGGGAGAGTGGAAGACAAAAGAAAAAGTAGCATAAATTTAACCACAGAGGTTAAACATGCTGGGCTAATTCTGGACTATTTTCAATATATTAGAGAATTGAGCAAATCAGTAAATGTGCTGATATGTTGAAAGCCAGGCTTCTCATTGCAGAAGAAGGGACATACAAATATGGAATGAGGAAAAGCAAAACAGATATCTGAGAAGAGTGACTGAAATTGGAGGCATTAGTATGAATTCATCACTTATAAAATATGTATGTAGTATTTATGTGCACATGAACTTGTCTGCATGCATGTGTATGTATATTTGTATATTTGCATGTAGGTATGCATGTATATTTGTACATTTGTGTATGTGTGTACATGTGTATACTTCTAAGTTCTCTCCACTGAAAGCGTCAAGAAAATACAGATAATGCAGTAGCAATAAGCTCCTCTAACACCCAAACCATGCTCTCTAATGCCATTCTCCATTAAAAGGAAACGGGATTCTTCAGAAAACTGGCTGATTCCAGAGCTGGGGCAAGATAGGTATACCATGAGCCTGGAACATCTTACGTCAGAAAGTAAGAGGTACTACTGCTACTAATCATCAGATAATAGAATATTTTTTAAAAAATATGGAACCTATACCAAGTACAGAGGAAGCAGTTTGAACGAGCCCTAGTTGACCAACTCTGGAACAATCTGAGCACCAAAAGACTCAAGTATAGCAATGAAAATACTTAATGTACCATTGAGGGGGGAAAAAAAAAGCCTAGGAATTCATAGTCCATGCCAATTAATGGATACACAAATGGCGGAGAAGGGAGAACTGTTGCTTATAGTAGAGTGCCAAGTGTTGAATGTGGAAGGGAGCACTCGGGTGGGAAATAACATTTTTACAATCGTCACAGGAATAACTGGATCGGGTAAGAATCATTAATGATTACTAAGTCGGGGTTGGGACTGGATTTTGAGGAGGAACGGGATATTTTCATGGTGCTAAAGTATTTCCCCCACAGACCGATTATTCATGGCAAAGGGGAAAACAGTTATTATACAGTGAGGAAATAAAGCAATACTTTGTCTCAGTGATCAGAATTAGTATCATCAATGAAGGACAAATGGCATCATGTGCCTCCAGATGTGATCTCTGAGCATACAGTATCACCTATGGAATATCTTGGCTAAGAATGAATCACCTGAATCTAATTATGAGAAAACATTAAAAAAAAACCCAAAATGAGAAATTTATTAAAAACCAGAGAGGAAGTCCTAGCCATAGTAAACAGGCAAGAGAAAAAATAAGACACCCAAATCTCTCTCTTTGCTGACAATATGATTCTATACCTAGAAAACACCAAAGACTCTGCCAAAAGACTCTTAGAACTGATAAATGACTTCAGTAAAGTTTCAGAATACAAAATCAATGTACAAAAATGAGCAGAATTTCCATACACCAATAATGTTCAAGCTGAAAACCAAATCAAGGACACAATCCCATTTATAATAGCTGCCTTCCATCCCACACAATACCTAAGAATACATTTAACTAAGGAGGTGAAAAATCTCTACAAGGAGAACCACAAAACACTGCTGAAAGAAATCACAGGTGACTCAAACAAATGGAAAAACTCCACATTCATGGACTGGAAGAATCAATACTCTTAAAATGGCCATACACCCCAAAGCAATATATACACTCAACACCATTTCTATCAAACTATCAATGTCATTTTTCACAGAATTAGAAAAAACTAATTCTACAACTCATAAAGAACCAAAAACAATCCTAAGCAAAAAGAACAACACCAGAGTCATCATATTACCCAATTTTAAATTACACTACAAGGTTACAGTAACCAAAACAGCATGGTACTGGTTAAAAAAAAGAAAAAGAAAAAGAAAAAGAAAAAGAAAAACAGACACATAGACCAATGGAAAAGAATAGCGAACCCAGAAATAAAGCTGCACACCTACAGCCATCTGCTCTTTGACAAAGTTGACAAAAATAAGCAATGGAGAAAAGACTCCCTGTTCAATAAATGGTACTAGGATAGCTGGCTAGCCATATGTAGAAGAATGAAACTGGATCCCTACATTTCACCATATTCAAAAATTAACTCAAAATGGATTAAAGACTTAAATGTAAAAATTCAAACCATAAAAATCCTAGAAGAAAACGGAGGAAATACCCTTCTCAAAATTGGCCTTGGAAAATAATTTTTGGCTAAGTCCTCAAAAGCAACTGCAACAAAAACAAAAATTAATTAAACTAAAGAGCTTATGCACAGCAAAAGAAACTATCAATAGAGTAAAAAGATAACCTTCAGAATGGGAGAAAATATTTGCAAACTATGCATCTGACAAAGGTCTAAAATATCCAGAATCTATAAGGAACTTAAACAATTTAGCAAGCAATAAACAACCCCATTAAAATGGGCAGAAGACATGAACAGACACTTCTTGAAAGAAGACATACAAGTGGCCAAGAAACATATAAAAAAGTGCTCCAAATCACTAATCATCAGAGAAATGTAAATCAAAACCACCATGAGATACCATCTTATACCAGTCAGAATGGCTGTTACTAAAAAGTCAAAACACAATGGATGCTGGTGAGGCTGCAGAGAAAAGGGAATGCTTATACACTGTTGGTAGGAACGTAAATTAATTTAGCCACTGTGGAAAGCAGTTTAGAGATTTCTTAAATAACTTAAAACAGAACTACCACTCCACCAAACAATCCCATTACTGCGTGTATATCCAGAGAAGATAAATCATTCTGCTCAAAAGACACATGAACTCGTATGTTCTCAGCACTAATTGCAACAGCAAAGACATGGAACCAACCTTAGAGCGCATCAGTGGTGGATTGGATTAAGAAAATGTAGTACTTATACACTGTGGCATACTATGCAGCCATAAAAAAGAATGAAGTCATGCTCCTTGCAGCAACATGGATGCAGCTGGAGGCCATTATCCTAAGCTAGTTAATGCAGGAGCAGAAAACCAAATACTGCATCTTCTCACTTATAAGTAGGAGCTAAACATCGGGTAAAGACAGACACAAAGAAGGAAACAATAGGTCAGGTGCGGTGGCTCATTCCTGTAATCCCAGAACTTTGGGAGGCCAAGGAAGGCAGACCACTTAGGTCAGGTGCTTGAGACCAGCCTGGCCAACATGGTGAAACCCTGCCTCTGCCAAAAAATACAAAAATTAGCCAGGTGTGGTGGTGTGTGCATGTAGTCCCATCTACTCATGAGGCTGAGGTGGGACAATCATTTGAGCCTGAGAGGTGGAGGTTGCAGTGAGCTGTGATTGAGCCACTGGACTCCAATCTGGGCAACAGAGTGAGACCCTGTCTCAAAAAAGGAAAGGAAAGGAAAGGGAAAGGGAAAGGGAAGGGAAGGGAAGGGAAGGAAGAAAGAAAAACAATAGATACTGGAGACTACTAAGGGGAAAGGGAGTGAGGGGGCAAGGGCTGAAAAATGGTTGGGTACTATGTTCACTACCTGGGTGACAGAATCATTCATATCCCAAACCTCAGCATCACTCAATATACCTATGTAACAAACCTGTAAATGCTTCCCCTGAATCTAAAATAAAAGTTGAAAGTACAAAAAAAAAAAATAAATAATACACACACACACATACATAAAAAAAAAAACAACAAAAAACAGGGGGAGAGGACTTCTTCAGAGATATCAATGTCATAAAAGGCTGGGGAAATGTGCCAGATAAAAAAAGATGAGGCAATTAATACTAAACCAATGCTGTCATGGACAGGAAAATGCTCTAATGGACATTACTGCATCAACTGACAAAACTGAAACACAAATGATAGATTAAATAACAGCGTATCCTTCTTAAACTTACTAAAAGCAATAACTATACCAGAATAAGATAATATCCCTATTCTTATGAAATTTACACCCAAAAAATGTAATGATAAAGGGCCATGATATATCTAACTTATCTAATTTACATGTACCTGATGTGGGGGCGGGTGAGGAATGGTGAGGGGAAGGGGGAGAGAGGGGAAACACAAAGCAAAAGGAATAAAATGTTAACAGGAAGTGAATATGGGTAAAAAGGTGTAGGATGCTCCTTGTGCTATTGTTGTTTATTTAGAAATAGGGTCTTCTTGCTCTGTCACCCAGGCTGGAGTGCAGTGAGGTGATCATGGCTCACTGCAGGCTTACACTCCTGGGCTCCCTCCCTCCTCAGCCTCTTGAGTAGCTGGACTATAGGTGTGTGCCACCAGGCCTGGCAAATTTTTTATTTCATTTTTTATAGAGCTATGGGTCTCACTATATTGTCCAGGCTGACCACAAACTCCTGGCCTCAAACCATCCTCTTGCCTCAGCCTACCAAGGCACTGGGATTACAGGTGTGAGCCATCATGCCTGGCCCTTGTACTACTTTTTTACTTGCAATTTTTCTGTAAGATTAAAATTATTTTCAAATAAAAAGTTAAAACAAAAATTATGATGTGCTGCTTTGGCATTTAATGAGACTTTGGTTTTGGTTTGGGCTATGTTTCATAAATTCCTGGACCTCCAATATATGCAACTACTGCTGGAGAGACCTTTTGATCTAGAAGAAAGGGAGGGTTTGAGTTAAATTTTGCAAAGAAGCTCTGTCTAGTCCATCATATGCAGAAATGCCCTCATCACCTATCTGGGAGTAACCTGCTCTCTCTGGGCCTAATCAGTGCAAAAGCTAGTCCTATGGCAGGTCTTAGAAGCTTAAGAGATGGTTTGACTTAGTTTTAAATATAGGCACTCCCCTTTTTTTTAGTACCCAAGACTTTTGTTTAATGAAAGTACTTCTTTATTTTTAATGTTTTCTTTTGATGTGCATTTAAAACAAATTCAGACATCAAGCGTGTGAGCTTTTTAATAGCAAAAACTTACGAAGGTTCACAACCCCTCTTAAAAAGAAACTCTTCCATTTTTAATTATGGCAAAATGCTGTGAAACAATTTTAGGTCACAGACATTCACATACACAATTCTAATCATGAAAGCAGTGGGTGGTTTCCCTGCTTGCCTGGTGACGCTAAAAAAGACCCTTATGAGTCCCATCAATCAAGGAGTAAAATCATTTTGGCTCTCATTATAGTTATATGAAGAAAATATTTTCATGTTTTAATTTAGAGACATGGCTCCAAATAGCACAAGACTCAGTTAATATCCTGAAACAAGATTCTCCAACCTTGCAGATTTGTACTGGGAATGTCTTACAGCTGACTTTCTAAATAGAAAGCTACATTATTAATGACACCCCATAAGATCTCAGCTGAGCAGGAATGAGGCTGGTGCTAAAATTAAAATAAAATATTAATAAAATTGACTTCAGCACAGTCAATAATCAGTTATCAAAACCTACTGCACTGAGGTGCAGGAGGCCTATTTAATTTTTAGTTTTACTCAGTGCACACATCCATGATCACCAGGGGCCACTTGAACTGCTTTACAGGACCGAGGTAACAAGACTTAACCATTACTAACAGGCTTTTTGCAGCTGCCAAAGAACTCTGGATCAGAGATCGGGTCCATGAGGTATGATCGAATGATATTAGCCCGTAAACCTTTTGGTGCTTCATTGGTCATTTTCACTCCATTCTGCAGTACTGACACAGGGAAATTTGGAGATGGGTAACTTGTCAGCCACATTCGGAAATCTGGATGTGTTGACTCTGGGCTTAACTCCTGTAAGAAAATAAATCAGATACAAAAGGGTAAATGAAACCCAAAGAAAATCTCAAGAGCATACATATGAAGGATGAGTTGGAAGGGGGAGGAAGTATTTTTACAAAGTAGAAATGTAACTGCTACAATTTTTGGCAAAAGCTTTAAAAATCTGATTCTGCTCCTAAAACAATAATGCATAGTTGAGAAGGCCCAGCGTGTTATCATTCTCCTTGGTAACATTAATTCATGTGACTATAAAGTTTACAAAAGTGCTATATAATTCAGAGTTGGTCCAAATAACTAAGACGTTCCTAAAACTCTTGTATGTGCACTGATGTTGCTGAAATATTTACAGAAATAATTCTCTGTCCCAGGGCTAGATTAAGACTAATCCATTTTTCTTGCTGTAGCCAGGTTGTTAGAATACACAACGCACTCAGATAAGTCAATATTAAACCAAGCAGAGATTAGATGAGAGAGAGTATTTTAAAGGTGAGAAAAACTGGGATAGTCTGAAACATGAAAACTTAGTACTAATCGCTCTATTTATTCAAGGGGATGGTCACACCTGGACTGCCAAGGGTAACAAAACACTCAATTAGCACCATTGCAAGGCCGTATAGGGCCTAGGAAGAATTATCATGGACCTTTCCCTCCCTTCCTGTCCAGTCCCACTTCCTACTGCTATCTCCCCGACTTGTCCATGTTAGTATTATCCATGTTTCTTGAAATGGCAAATCTTTATTGGTAAAAAAAAAAAAAAAACCCTGAGCATTCTTACGGTGAAGGGGTGGATAAGGAAGGAGGCATAGATGTCTATGTTTTTTAATAATAATATGGTGGGTGAAAGCCCCATTCTTTTTCTCCTACCAGCTGCCCCATGGTCTAGTGACTTCAGTAACATGATTAATGGGAATCTGAGCCAATCCATCAGGGACAGATTTCTATCTTACAGGACTCTGTGATAGGTATATATAATACAATTCAACAGGTCATGAGAACAGTCTGGAGACAGATGAATCATAAGCAGACAGGCACAAATATAAAACCTCTGATAGGCCAGGCATGATGGCTCACACCTGTAATCCCAACTCTTTGGGAGGCCAAGACAGGCAGATCACCTGAGCTCAAGAGTTCCAGACCAGCCTGGACAACCTGGTGAAAACCCTGTCTCTACTAAAAATACAAAAATTTAGCTGGCCATGGTGGCGGGGCGGGGGTGGGGGGCGCGCCTGTAATCCTAGCTACTCAGGAGGCGGAGGCACCAGAATCGCTTGAACCTGGGAGGCGGAGGTTGCAGAGAGCCAACAGCATGCCACAGAACTCCAGCCTGGGTGAGAGATTGAGACTTCATCTCAAAACAACAACAATAGCAACAACAAAACACCTCTGATATAAGGCGTGAAGCATGAGGAGATGTTGTAAGGCAAATGGTAAAAAGAATAGTTTTTCAGGCAGAAATTACATCAACTATGATGACCTATATTCTTGAGAAAGTGTGCTACACCAATAAAAGTGAAAGAAGTTCAAAAGGCTGGAGCATAGAAGTCATGATGAAAGTGGCCTGAGAAGAAACTTGAGAAGTAGGCAAAGGTCAGGTTCTGAAGGGTGCAATAAGTCATGTTGGGGGTTTCAACTTTGTTGTTCATGCCTTGGGAGGCCATCGAAAAGTGTCAGGCAGTGAAGCAATATCCATTCACTAATTCAATAAATATCTACTGATTGTATCCTATGGGCCTCACTGTTCAAGGTGCTGGAGGGAAAGCAGAGGATACAACATATAAAGACAAAATCACTGTCTTCATGATGCTTACATTCTAGTGGGAGACATGGCCAGAACAAACTGGCGCTAAGTGACATAAAGAAAAAACAAAGCCAGATGGGTAGATGGTGCAACTTCTATCATCACCATGGTTATTTAGGAGGGAATTAGGAGTGAGCTAGAGTCACAGGTAATTCCAGAGGATTCATTTTCTCTGTGTTTGTTGAGATCAAGTGCCAGGCTTTCTGTTTACTCAGTTGAGCTACGTGGAGTTTTTTTCCTGGAATTTCTGCCAACCAGAACAGGGAAGTCCCATGACCCACTGCAAGGTGGGTGGGAACAGTGCCCTTTTGGTTTCAGATTGATCTACTGTGGCAGGGTAACTGGCCAACTGGGAGAGAAGTAAAGAAAAGTGACATTCTGAAGCCTTTGAGTTTAGAGTGCCACATGAATTTCACCTTGAACAGTCCTCCTTGGTTACTTCAGGCCATTGTTACAAAGAGTAAGTTGATATGTGTCTACCCTGTGATTTACTCTCCTCCTCGAGCCTGCTCCTCGGGATTGAGGATATTTCCATCTCACTGGATGAGCCCTTGTCGCTGTTAAGAGGGATTTGCCAAGGCCTGGCTATGTTCTCACCTCTGTTCCTCCAGATCTGGTTTTCAATGTGAGCCTATCTCTCCTGTAATCCAGTCAAAGCACTAACCTGCAACTCTCCAAATTAGAGAGGAATGGAGCTACCTGAATGTTATGTATATTACTAACTAGATTCAGGGAATACAATCTAATAAGTATAAACTTGCATTTTTACCTCACAGACTTTCTCAAGGGTTGGCATCCAAGACGTCGCAAGGTGACAATTCTGAAGAACAACCCAGGTTCCTTCCTTGACAGCTTTTTCTAACATCTTCATAGCAATGGGCCCTTGGCCTTGACCAAGAGATAAAGAGCTAAGTTTTGATCCCCCATACCCCTGTGTACAAGAATAGTAAAGATGTTATTTAAAAATCACATTTTAAGAAACATCAATATTGTTATTTAAAAAAATGTTAACATTAACTATATTACAATTTAATTGGGTCACCTGTCTCAAAAAGTCAAACACATGCATCCCTAAAAACCTCTCTTTGATAAAGAATCTTATAAACACTTAGGTAAAAAAGCAAGTCAGTTCATGTAGGAAACAGTCATGGCAATAAATGGAAAATTCTGTAGTCTGTGGTTGTTGATAGAAGGGATAGAAAGAATAAATTGAATAGACTGTTAACATAAGGAGGAGGTGAAAGGCACTGGCAGTCTTACAGCAACTCCTAAAATCCAAAGCTGAAAAGAAAACTAAAAAGAGACAGATGAACTTGTCCTGTTTCCTCCAGATCTTTGAATAATTTTAGTTATTTTGGCTACTGTATAAAAGAGAATTTTAAAAATTGTCACTGATTCCCATGTCAGTTTCTTTAGAGAATTCTGTGGGAATGTTTTCCTGTATTCAGTTCTACTGTATTCCAATCTGTCCATGGCTTCTGGGTCTCCTTTCTGGGGTAGTTATCACCAGACTGCCCCTTCAGAAGAGGCCTGGATATGGAAGAGTGGGGTCTCAGTCCCTCCCGAATGCCCATAGCTTATTGTCACTAGCTAGCTGGTAGAGGCAGCAGAAAACAAAGTAGAGCTGGATCCTGCTATTTCTGGAAGAAGTGGAGACAGCAAGTGAAGAGAATGCACGGAGTAGGACCCACATAGGAGCCAGAGAATAATCTTATATATAATGTGAGGAGAGATACAAAGAGCAACTCGGAGGTGCTCAAAGGGTCGTCAAGCTTGTGTTGATTAGAAGAGGTGAGTCCTACATAAAAGTGAACACCTCCACCACTCCCACTCTACTCCTACCCACCATTGCTCTTCCTGGACTTTCAATAGCCACCCCCCCCTTACTAGTGGCCTCCTTCCATTCTGCACCACCCAAATAAATTCTTCAGGCTCCAACTAGGATGCACTTTATAAATTATAGGTCAGATCATGTCAGTCTGTTGCTTAAAACCCTACTCCTCCATCTTCCCATCTTACTCAATGTCCTTAATGTGGCCTACAGAGACCCTACATGATCTGGTCCTTCACACATCTCAGAGCTCATCTCCTCCAATCACCACAGCCACGTTCCAATGCTTCTTCAACAAATAGAAAGTACTATGCTAAGCCATCTATTCTTCTGTATATAAGAATTACACTCATGCAAAAATATGTAATTCAAAAATCTGGAGGAAATAGGACAAGTTCACCTATTTATAGTTTTCTTTTCAGCTTTAGATTTTAGGAGTTGCTACAAGGCAGCTAGTCCTTTTTATTTCCTCCTTATGTTAAAAGTCTTCTTAAATTTTTTTCTATGCCTTATGTCAATTTTTTTGGCCTAGTAAATTTTTTTTAACCTCTCAGCTACGTGGCCTTTGAGGAGATACTTAACCTCTCCATGCTTTAGTGCTCCTATCTGTATAATAAAGATACCATCATCTACCTTATGGGGTTGTAGAACATACATGTAACAAGGTCTAGCAAAGTCAACAGTATACATTAAGCACTCAATACAAGTGGTGGTGGTGGTTTTAGAAATATCAGTAGCATTACCACACTGTGTTATTTTAATTGTACCAAATTGGAAAAAATTCAACTCAGGAAATGCCCAATCATCTGTTTATCATTTTCTTGTTCTAGACCGTATGATGTAAGAACATTTGTACTGAATTCATTTGAATTAATTTTTAAAGACAGACAAGGCATGTAAATAGTAGAGCATATTTTAATCTAATACAGTGACCACAATGTACAATTGTTTTGGAAAGTCAAAGAAGGTCCCCCTTTAGAGTGGCAGAGGGGTGGGATCAGAAAAGGTGCACCCCTGTGGTCACTGTCCAGGCTTGAACTTATGAAATCAACTCAAGCTCATACACTGGTGCAAATAATGCCAAAGAGTTTCCTGTCCCCCCACCCCAAATAAAAGTAAATGCCCCTTAAAACCCAATTCTGGTTTTAATTAGATTTTAATTTGGATAAGGAGTTCTTTTTTAGTGTCAGTGCTGCCATTTTAGTATCATTTTCTTGGGATTCTGTCAACCTCTGATAACTTTCAAAGGTTAAGTGACAAATTTCTACCTTTCCCTCATCCTTAAAATTTCAATTATAAGTATTGCTTTTTAAAAATAATATTCGATAACTTCATCTATTGTAAGGTACCTGGTCATCGGCAAATTTTAGAAGGGCAGCCATGGGATCTGCTCCAGGAGAGAGCACGAAAATCAGTGGTGCACAGCAGTTACTGTCTCCAAATGCCTTGGCTAAATCAAAGGGGGGTGGTTCAATGAATGCACGCCCCAATCTGTTGATTATAAATTCTTGCAACATTGGAATAACCTAGAAAGAGACAAGGATATAGTTGGAAGAATATTTGAAATCTGCCTAAAACCATTAAAAATTTAGATTCAAAAGTGTTTTAAAACAAAGTACCCTAGCTCTATTAGTTTAGGTATTAATTAATGGTGGGGAGTCCAAGGCATCAATGTTTATATAAAAGCCTTTTAGATAGGAAAATCATAAAATATTTAGATAATAAAAGGTTAGTGGTAATTGATACAAACATTCAAAGACTTTTTTGGTCCCCTTGAAATAAATGTTCAAGACATAGTGGCTGAAGAAGAAACCTGAACTCTTAAGTTATAAAACACTATGTTTCAAAAATTCACAACTCAAAAGTAGAAATTGTAGTGTAAGTTGTGCAAAATTTCCCCACATCATCAAGAAAGAATTGATGCCAGTGTGGAAAAGAAGGAGCAGGAAAGGAAGAGCTCTGTTCAAGAGAAACAAACCATACACCCAAGAAACCAAACAAAACTATGTTGTGTAGAATTTCTGATCGCATGTCTGAGAATTTTCTGGGAGCCTGTTTGAGAAACAGCAGAACTCTGCAGCTTGGTGTCTCTGCTAATTGGTCCTTTTCAGGCCTCGATGCGAGGGTGGAATTGCATTAATCAGTATGACTGATGTACAGCCTCGGGTACATCATTCCTGCTTTCTGACGAAGGGTCTACACCAAGACGTTTATGATGGATCTATTCTCATGACCCTCACACCTCCCATTAGGCCTCGCCTCCCAACACCGCCACATTTGGGATTAGATTTCAAGGTGAGTTTTGGTGGGGACAAACTCAAAGCACACCGATAATTAAACAAATTGTGTTCATCATGTTGTCCATATATGTATATTTGTAGCTGCTATTTATTTTCAAACTGAATATAAATTCCTATCATGGCAAGTGAATGTGTGATAAAAAAGATATATATTTATTACTCTAAAGTAGGTACTTTAAAGAAGTTATTTGGTATTTCAATACTCTAACATGATATTGTTAATTCATCTTGGTTGTCTTCTACGCAAAAAAGAAAATTCAATATATAGCAAAGCAAAGAAGGCCTAAAGATGCTTTTCCCTGAACAGGGGATTAAATGCTGTATTAGTAAAATGTAAGGGATCTTTTTCTACTTCACTTTTCAAGGGTGCGTCTGCAATGCTTCTGATAAAGTCAAGCAGGAGACATTGTCACCTGGCTCCCATGTTCATGCCTCACTCACATCAAACAAATATTTTGACACCTTCATTAAGTTTGGCAGAAATTGAAACAATGTTGTTAACTACTCAGCATAAAACTATTCTATTTTCCTGGAAAAAAATCAACTGATACCTACTTTTACTCATTAAAAAAGTCTCAAAATGAAAGGGAAAAGTAAACCTAGGAACAAAACACAGGAGAAAGTAATGTGGGAGAGAAGAATCCACTCATGTTTCAATTTTCTCCTTTCCTTTTTTCAAATCTGTTCTGTACTCCCTTTACTACTATGTTTATCTTTTCCCATATCCAGTACTTCCGTGCTGACAAAACAAATGGAATGAAGTGAAGAATTAGTTGATACGAAGTTAAGACATGCTTTGGGTGTCTGCTTCCCTTCTGACCTTCTGCCATGCTGTGACATTGCACAAAAGCCCTGACCAGAAGCCTAGCAGATGCTGATGCCATGCTTCTTGCACCTTCCAGCCTGGAGAACCATGAGTTTCTAATCTCTCTTCTTTATAAGTCACTAAGCCTTAGGTTGTCTGTTATAGCAACACAAAACAGACTGAAACAGTTATCTAATTTCAATTTCTCATCTATTAACTACCAAAAGTACCTTTTTTCCTGCTCTGAAGTATGTGTGTATATGTATACACACACACACACACACACGCACGCACAAAATTGTCATAAATATTTGTTCATTTTTTAATAACAAATTCTTGCAAATGAATGGATTGCCCCTTCACAGAATATTGTGAACACTACCTTACAGTTTAAAATTAAACTCCTAGTAGATAAGGGGCTATGAAAGCATACCAATTTCAGAAGGCAACAGTGGTATCTCAAGAGAAGGAGTAATAGAAAGATTTTTTGAAGGCCCCAGCATCACCTCGACTGAATAGCTGCTTAGCTACAAGAATGAAATTGTGTGTATGTACAACACACTGCACTATGTTGACAGTTCCATCAGCCTGCAACTTTTCTCAACTTGAAGCAAACTGCAGGAGCAATGTGCAGGTGCCAAGTATCTCAAAACGATGGTCTACTCTGGAAAACATCGCAAATATTTCCAAACATCGATTTTATAGTCTATGGAACATTTACTTACACAAGATCTGTAAGTAAAAATCACTGACATCTCATAATGCCTTCTAAAAAGTGTCAGTCCTAGTGCATGCGTGACTGAGATACTGAGGGTGTTAGGGTGGGGAGCTGAGAGCCAATGAAGGAATATCTGTGTTAGAGATTAGATTTTTTTAAATCCCTCCAATATTTCTCTAGATTCATTCAAACATGGAAAATGTATAGGTGAGCAACAACACATCTATAAATGCCTGACAGCATGGACTTACCTAAGAGGATGACTTATATACTGTTCGTGCAAAACTTATATACTGTTGAATGAATAAATTGATTTTATGTTTCAGGTTTTTTTTTTTCTTCTTTAAAATCTGTATAAATTTCAGCCAGGCATGGTGGCTCACACCTGTGATCTCAGTACTTTGGGAGGCTGAGGCGGATGGATCACCTGAGGGCAGAAGTTTGAGACCAGCCTGGCCAACGTGGTGAAAGCCCGTCTCTACTAAAAATACGGGTTTGGTGGCGCGTGCCTGTAATCCCAGCTACGCAGGAAGCTGAGACACAAGAATCACTTGAACCCAGGTGATGATGGTTGCAGTGAGTCGAGACTGTACCACTGCACTCCAGCCTGGGCAACAAGAATGAAACTCCATCTCAAAAAAATTTTTTTTAAATTAGCTGGGCATGATGGTGCATGTCGGTAATCTCAGCTACTCAGGAGGCCAAGACATGAGAATCACTGGAGCCCAGGAGGTGGAAGTTGCAGAGAGAGGAGATGGCGCCACTGCATTCCAGCCTGAGTGACAGAGAGACTCTGTCTCAAAACAAAAAAAAACAAAAAGAAAAACAAAAAAACAAAAACTTTGTATAAATGTATAGGGTGCAAGTGTAATTTTTTACATGCACAGATTGTGTTGTGGTAAGGTCAGGGCTTTTAGGGTATCCGTTACCCAGATAATGTATCTTGTACCCCTTAAGTAATCTCTGGTCATCCACCCCGCCACGCCCTTCACCCTTCTGAGTCTCCTCTTTTATCATTCTACACTCTATATCCAGATATACACATTATTTAGCTCTTACTTATAAGTGAGAACATTCAGTATTTGTCTTTTTGTGTCTGACTTATTTCACATATGGTAAATGTTTCAGATAATTTGAATGGTCACAGATGTCAAACTTACTGCAGGAAAATGAAAAATATCCTAATTGTCTGTCCCAGGCCTTGGCCTTGCCCTTTTCTTTATTATTATTTTCCTATAGCTGGTCTTTTCTTGATAGATTTTTAAAAAATTAATGAAAAAACCCCACTTTCTCCGTAATCTCTTTCCTCTCAAGGCTAACTTCATGAAATTATAGTTTTGCAAGCAAAATGAAAAGAACACGAGTTTTAAGTGCATGGTTTTACTTGAAGCAAGTCTGAATCATAAATGGCCTCACTTCTGTGAGGGGTTCAAACTGGTCTCAGTCACTTTGCACAGGCAAATGTGTCTGGCAGAGTGTGATTCTTCTTTCTGT
The DNA here is from genome assembly GCF_002776525.5 of Piliocolobus tephrosceles. Classification (NCBI taxonomy): domain Eukaryota; kingdom Metazoa; phylum Chordata; class Mammalia; order Primates; family Cercopithecidae; genus Piliocolobus; species Piliocolobus tephrosceles. Next base: position 81,861,859 of record NC_045444.1, read on the forward strand.
CTGCCAGCACTGGAGGATCAAGTTATGGGTGCTCACCTGAGAGTGATCAGAGACAGACTGCAGTGTTTCACTCTTAATGTTGAAGCTGAACAAAACGTACTTGCTCCCAAGACTGAAGTGTAACTCCCGAGGTAAATGAACCTGTGTTAGCTATTCAGTTTGCAAGGCAACAGAATTGGGTTTGCCTCTTCAATCTGATTATGCCAGCCGTTAGGTTTGTAAAATGAAATCTGTCAGTAACAAAACTTACAGACTAATTTAGGCAACCATTCTCCCAAAGGCAGGAAAGAAGTTTGTGGTCTTCTATGTATGTTTTGCTATTTATTGCAAGTTCCTACGGGATTTATCTGAGGCCAGAGAAACATATTAACTTATATTTGACAAGTTTCTTATTGAAAGCTGATTAATTTGCTGTTCGTTTACCGTTTAGAAGGATAGAACTGTGGCCAGAAGCTTTTTATTTTGTAAATGGACTCAAAACATTCCACACCTCAGTATTTATCCATTTGATATGTTTCTTTTGTCAATAAAACACTATAAACTAGTAAATTCTAAAGGAAAGTGCAAGCCCATCTCATTTTTTTCTACTGGTGATTTAGTGAGAATCTTTTACATTTTTTCAAACTGGAGCATTAAAGGGCCTGCCATTTGTGGCTTCTTACCACTGAGTGAGGCTGGTTTTGAGGGGAGAGGGGGGAAAGGAGATCCCCCCAAATTGTGCTCACGGAGCGTACTGTAAACTAGAGATCAGTTAATTGCTGATTTTCCTGGATGTCTGTGGCTATACAGATTATCTCTTAGAAATGACAAACAGATAAACTCTTAAAGAGTACTAGCTCAGATATTAGCCCCATACAGCACTGTTCCTCTCCCTGATATTCTACTACCATTCTTCTTTGGAAAACCATTCTTTTAAAAGCATAATAGCCATGTATCATTTTATCATATATAGATTCCAAAATCATAATTTCACCATTAGAAATTGGAGTACATGGTAACAGTAAAATTAAAGGGTTTGAAGTTGCTGGATAACATATCAGCATACTAACAATTATTTTTTTGTTAAGGACATGAGTGTGGAGGTGTCGCTAATGGTACCTAGTTAACTGTATCACTTAAGATAGACTGAGTTTAGCATATTGGCAAACAATTTCCAAACTGCAGTGGCTTAACACATGAAAACTTACTTCTTGTTCCTGCAAAGTCACCTGAATCTTAAGGCAACTGTCTCCATGCATTGGCTCAGCAGTCAAGCCTGCTTATAGCACTTAAATAGCAGCAATATGTGATTCCACTATTTTGATGGCAGGGAAAGCACCTCAGAGAATCTGACCCTGGCAGTTAAATACTTCTGCTCTAACACTTCTGCTCACATTTTATTGGTCAAAGTAAGAGATATGGCCACAATCCTCCCACTTCAAGTGTGCACAGGGGAGAAGAACCAGAAAAATTGGTGAGTAGTATTGTCTACATACTTATCTATCTCTCCAAGTAAAATTGGGAAACTAGACGAGATTTTAAAATATTTATGAAGATGTTACAAGACAGAGGGCTAAAGTATTAGGCAAAGTAGCTGAGAGAAGGATAAAACCATAAATATAACCCCCACTGATTTAAAAACAAACAAAAAACATACAAACCAACCTGTTCCCCCACCAAAAAAAACCCTCAGCTTGACTATGTAACTTCCCACCTCCCTCGATTATCCTTTAAAAAGAGAGTGAACATAGAAGGATATGCTTGATCTTATTAATAGCTCCATGTATTTTCAGATTAAAGTGTCAAATTTTTAAAAACATAGAATTGGGGGAAAATATTTGCAGACGAAACTGCTGCAATTAGAAAGTGGCTCATTAATCACTTTTAATTATACTTAACATAAAACATGAATCTTTTTTTAATATTGAGGGGGGAAGGTCAGTGGTACATCCAGAACCATTATAGTATAACAGTCTTTATCTAGCTTAGGAAACAAAGAGGAAAACCGAAAATTTTAATAAAACGTTTTAGAGGAGGAAGCCACATTAAACAAGAATGTGAAGCATCTCATATTCTACCATATTTAATATGTGAAGTGAAAACTTGTGAGGTTTAACACTAGAATTTTCATGGAGATTGAATTTTTTAAAAGGGCTACCAAGGGGTAGGATGTTTCACCAGGGTCATAAAGAATGCTAAGCCACTGTAGTTACTTCCAGCATCCGAGAGCAGGGTAGCAGAGTGACTTTCGTGGACCCAAGGTACTTCATAGGCCCTTCTCCATTAAAAAAACAAAATTAAAAATCATATTTTACCATTCTTGGTATAAAGACAAATATAATACACACTGGATTATATTCTTCTAATTTTAAAAGAAACTACAACATTTTCATAGACCCCCTAGAAGTATTCTGGTTCCCAAGCACTGTGTCTCCTCTGCCTGATGGATACTTGGGCCTTGGCTAAGAACAGACTGCCACATCATGAAAGAATTACATGTGTTCAGTGAACAGAGTGGGGCTCACAGAGGAAAAAAAGCCCCTACCTCATATTATCCCTGATGTGTATTTTTAAAAAATTTATACATTGCTTTGACAATCTAAGTTCTGCTTTATATTTTTCTTTTGGTTAGGATGGAGACATTGTCTCCTATTCCTTAACAGCTGAAAGTGAATATAATAAGTTTTGAAATATTTATGTCAAACTTTTATTTTAGTGGTAATAATGGACAACTAGGATATTTTCTCAATTTTTTCCAACATAGCTAATGTCTATTTTTTTTAGAGTACATTGATATCTTTGTGGATATTAGTCAATATTCATAGGTGAATCCTTTTTATCTAATACAAATGAGGATGTCAATGAATACTGACATTTGCTAATATAACAGGTCTGCTGATTCACTGGTTATAAAAGTTATTATTTCAAGAAGTTAAAAGTAACAATATTGATATTTTCCTTTGTTGTCAATAATGACAAATGTCTTAAATTCAAATTCCAACAAAAAACTGTATATAAGGATAGCATTTGAGAAGTCCAGAGATTCTAGTCTATCAGCTTGATGTTAACCTCACTGACTAATTTCACTAAAGTATTAACAGTAAAAATAAGACTACAAATATGCAAAGGGAGTAGATTGTGAGTACTGAGAACCAAAAATTAAAAACAAATAATCACAAAATGAATAAAATTATACAATATAATCCAATTAGTTACTAATTTAGGATGGTTTTAGAAAAATATACAAACTTTTTGAAAAAATGTCTGCATTAGAAAGAAGTGGGATTATTTCCTGCAGGCTCCTCTACCTCCCCCATGATGATTATATAAGTAAATGTACACTTGGATGGACTGAGCAGGTATAAGGCTTTGGAATCATTGAGCTGTTTTCAAAGCCCACATTTACCTTGTCTGGCCTCAAGCAACGAATAATAAGCATCCTTTGAAACTCATCTGCTTTATCTTCCCATTCTTCAGGGAAAACCTCATGGTGTGGTTCCTAAAATTACAGTGTAAATAATTCAATGTTATTTTGGGGATTATAAAGAGAACACTATTTTCACTTATAAACCAACTTTTAGAAAAAATATATAAATGAAATCAAGAATGCTTGTCTAAATTTTACTATTTAGTGTAAAGTTGGGACAAGGTTATAAAATAAATAATGAGAAGAAAAGTCAATATACTTTAAAAGGAATCAAAGCAAGGACATGAACTAAGCAGGTTAATGTTGACATGAACACTAATACACAAAAAGATCCCTTATCATGAAAAAAGTAAATGTGCCTATGCTAGTATTTTCCCTTTATTTCTCCAAACACTGGCATTTTTTTTTTTTTTAAGATGGAGTCTTGCTCTATCACCGAGGCTGGAGTACAGTGACGTGATCTTGGCTCACTGCAACCTCAGCCTCCTGGGTTCAACCAATTCTGCCTCAGCCTCCCAAGTAACTGGGATTACAGTGGTGCACCACTACGCCCAGGTAATTTTTTGTATTTTTAGTAGAAATGGGGTTTCACCATATTGGCCAGGCTGGTCTTGAACTCCTGACCTCAAGTGATCCATCAGTCTCGGCCTTCCAAAGTGCTGGGATTACAGGCATGAGCCACTGCTCCCAGCTGGAACAAAGACATTTTTAAAAACCTACCCACTTCTCTCATCATGTATTTATAAAAATAAATAAATATTTCAAAACAAGTAAAAAGGGTATTGTACTGAGATTTATTGTATTATTTGTTTAGTTTTTTAAAAATACTTTTTTTTTTACAAAGAGAGACTTGAGAATGTGTGTAATGAAGAAGCCAATTGAGAGCTATTAAAAAATCACAAGAAGAAAGCCATCAGGATACCAGGAGGGGTAAACCTTGGTGGGGAAAAAAGGAGACATGCGCACCTGTGAAACTTTAGGAAAAGCTATGTGGTATCTCCAATTAGAAATCTTCATGCTTCAATACAGTAATAAAATTTTAATTTTAAATTAGTTGAGGTACTCACAATACGTACTTGTCTCTAGAAAACATTTTTATTATGAACAAGGAGACATCCAAAAGAGATCACTTCCAGATATTTGAATTCATGTGAAGACATAATCTCACTATCACATATAATACAACAAGTAGGTGACAAAATAAAATATAGGTTAACCAAACAAAACATACTCTCCGCATATCTAGCTTTCTCTCCTCCAGCCTCTCCCAAGCAGAGCTCTTGCATATTAAACTCATGGAAAGCAGGAAGTCAAGAGGGTTGAAACAAAGGAACAGAAAAAATTAACTGGGAATTGGAAAAATATTAGCCCTTGTGCTAAAGAAAAATTGAGAGAAAGCAACAATTGCTATATATCCCAGATGGGAAATTGTGAATATTATGTCTGTGTCAATTATAATACTCCCCAATTAGTAAAACAAGGTCTCATGAAAATCGTTTTAGAACTACTGTACAAGCTTTTCCTTTTCTCAAATGACACATACAAAAAATTTTATTAGCTTGTATCCCGCATTCAGAAAATCTAAACAACAGCTGTTCCATACATTTTAACTCATCTGCTATTAGGATTGCCAAAATCTACATTGATAATGAATAAAAACCTGGCATGGAAATTCAACAAGAATATTTTCAAGAACCATGCAGCATTCTTGCATCTTAATACCTTTCAAGGAGTTTGAATGAAGTTCAAACAGAACCACTGACTTAGAAGGGGGGATAGCATAAATCAAAGTTTGCATTCTGACATGTGACCAGTTGTTTAAAGCTTATTTAAATCTTGCTTTTATGAAAAGATATTTAACATTCTTTTCTCCATTTAAAAACACTGGAATAAGCAAGAGGGTTAAAACATACCAAACTATCATATACTTTCTTCCATCCATCCTTTAAGTGCATAAACTCTCTACGAATGGTTTTGAAGGCAGGCAAATCATCTAATCGACATATTTCATCCCAGGATTTCTGAGGAAGCCATGTACAAGGGTTGGCATAAGGATTATCCAGTCCAATGCCACCAGTTAGCAGAAATCTCCACTCAGCTTTATTAATCTTTGGAAAACAAAGCAGCATGGAGAGTCAGAAATGAGTTCATCATAAACTAGTAAGCTTACAACCGTTATAAAAGAGTTGAGTGTTGACTTGCAAGTTTCAGATGTGGTCTCTATGAAATTCTATAGCTAGTGATATAGCTCAATATTTATTCATAAGAATTTCTCATGACAGTATACTCATGATAACCAGTTTTCAAAACAGTTCCATTTTAGTTACATTTTGACAGTTTTACTCCAGAATTACTTGTCTAAATGTGAAAATCTGAATACATTCTATTCAAATAACTGTTTTCCAAAATGACTGCCTAGAGTCCTATTGACTCTAGAAATTGTAGAAAGGCAGAAACCCATCAATGTGCCATGTTTTCAACTATTTTTCATAAAGTATAATGAGTTACTGGTATACATCTTTTGCAAGAAATGCAATAAAGCCTTTATTTCTTCAAAATTCAACCATCACCATATGAAATCCATAAATCTTAAACACATAAGTGTATAAAATAGTGACTTCACACAGATTTCAGTAACTTGCACAAGTCTTTAAAAACATTTACACTACTATCTGGTGTAAATGTATCAATATTAAGTAAATTTATATGCATAGTTCTGTGAAAATCTAATATAATCAATTTCTTTTAAAACATACAAAAATTTAATAGTAACATAATGAATTCTGTGCTTAATTTATATCTTACTTCTTCTGTGAAATTTATTCTCCTGATCACATCTTGCCTTAACTATAATAATAAACAGTATTATTGTTTAACTACTTACAATCTTTTTATATATGTTCCCACACAAATAAATTAATGAATCAGTGTTACTAAGGGTTTTTTCTTACAAATGAAAACAGTACTGACCAAACGCTCGTGCAGCAGGAGATTTACAGTTAGACAAAAGGAAAAGAGCAGCTTATCCTTTTCAAAGAGTGACCGGCAGACATTAACATACAGTGAATAAGTAAAGTGATCCTTGAGAATCTGAAGCCTAAGGGTCAACAGAAAATAAAGGAAATAAATAAAAATGTACTTTAAAGATAATGGCCTTAAGAAAAGCCATTGTACACCATTTACATGTATGTTCTTCTGATAAACTTTCTGGTCAATTACCCCCAAAACAATCAAGAATCCTCATTAACTGGGTGCCCCAATTTGAGAGCTACACAATGGACTTCAGTCCAAATGCATTTTACTGTGAACTGAATTTGTTTTTTTTTTAAACTTAATCTTCCTCTTGGGAAAAAGTTAGTGGATGGTATATTAATTTGTTAGATTAAAAAGTTTACAGACTTTTTATCTACAAAGCATTTCTGGGTGTAAAATTTGACCTCTTTATAACAAATAATTTCAAATGTTTTATATTATATATTAAATGAACAATCTAAAATTAGTAGGTTCTTTATTAAATTAAGTTTAGTATTGTGCTACTCATTATAAATTCATAAAAGCTGAAGAAATTACAAAACTTGGCAAACTCCCTTTTTATTTGCTAGAGGCAAAACATGAAAATATGAATAATCACAAGATTTCCTTTTTATTATTTATCTATTTATTTATTTATTTTTGAGACAGGGTCTCTGTCACCCAGGTTGGAGTGAGTACAGTGATGCAATCTTGGCTCACTGTGACCTCTGCCTCCCAGGCTCAAGCCATCCTCCTGCCTCAGCCTCCTGAGTAGCTGGGACTACAGGCATGCACAACCATGCCTGGCTAATTTTGGCAATGTCCTGACTGATATTCTAGGCTGTCAATCATCCTAGCTTTTTTTTTTCCCCACTTTTCCTTACCTGCCTATTTTCTTAACTATTTTATCCCCTGCAGCATTCCCATAAAGAGAATTACAACAAATTAATGTATCTTATTTTTAGTTGGGAACTTCAAAAAAGATTTTTGTAGAGAAAGGCTTGGCAATAGTTGCTAAAATACAGTCGAATTCTTAGAACATTTAAAATAAACATACTATTCTGTCCCCATTATTATGCTAATAGGTTGTCTTTTCATGCATGGCACTGAATTTGTCTCACTTGTAGCAGTACCATACGATTAATACAGGGTGACTCACATTTGGTCTTTTTAGAGTAAAATAAAATTTTCTGTACTTTAAAACAAGTCTCTTCTTGTAGACAGAAAGATTGAAGGGAAAATTATAAAGGTTAATCATATTGTAAGTTCAGGTTCAATCACTAGTAAAAATGGATATATATTTTAATAACCTTTTAAGGTGAAAAAGAAGATTAAAATTATCATTCTCAATGCTGGTGAGTGATATAGTGATATAGGATCATTCATGTTCCTCTGATGGAGTTGTGTGTTTGAATAATCGTCCAGGAAAGAAATTTATATCAGGAATCTGCAAGAAGTGAACACCTTTGTCCTAAATTTGGGATTTTAGCCTAAGAAAATAAGCAATGATGCAGACACTTATATTTACTGCAGCATTACTTACAATACAAAAGCTGGAGACAACTTAGAAGTGCTTTTTGCTTGTTTGACAGGGTCTCACTGTATCATCCAGGCTGGATTGCAGTGGTACGATCATAACTCACTGTAACCTCAAACTCCCAGGCTCAAGTGGTCCTCATGTTTCGGCCTCCCAGGTAGCTGGGACTACAAGTGCATGTCACCACGCCAGGCTAATTTTTGCATTTTTTGTAGAGACAGGGTTTTGCCATGTCACTCAGGCTGGTATCGAACCCTTGAGCTCAAGTAATCTGCCCGCCTCAGCTTCCCAGAGTGCTGGGATTACAGGTGTAAGACACCCCACCCAGCTAAAAGTCTTATAATATGAAAATTATGGTACATTCATACAACGGCATGTATATTGTGCAACTCCTAAAACTTATGTTTCCGAAGAATATTTAATAACATGAGAGAATGGTCTTGATAAAAGTGGGGAAAAAAAACTGTGTGTGTAATTATCAAACTGCCTTTGCAAAATTATGACAGTAAGAGAAACCTGAAATAGCTGACTCCATCTTGCTTCTAGCCTCACAGGCTGGCTGTTTTGGCTCATTCCTGGGCATGGGCCAAGCTAACTTTGGAAGAAATTTAGTCATGATTCCAGAGGTAGTAAGATTTGCAACTTCCCCAATCACTCCTGTAAATAACATCACTACTGTAGAACCTAAGATTGACCTTTTGGGATGTCTTTTCAGGCTTTTGCATTTTTGACTATTGGATGGCCTCACCTAGACCAGCAGCTCCTCTGGCGGCCCACACCTAGAAGCAGACTCAGGGAGGCTGTTTTCCTTGCTGAGTTCCTATGACTGCATTTCCAACCCAACAGCATGCCCTCCTCCCTAACACCCTGCCCACCAAACTATCCTTGAAAAGCCCTAGCCTCCGAATTTTCAAGAGATTAATTTGAGTAATAATTCCATCTTCTGCGTGGTGTGGCCTGCTTCACATCAATTAAACTCTTTACCACAATATCATGGTCTCAGAGGGTTGATTTTCTATGTGCGGCAGGCAGGAAGAACCCACTGGGCTGTTACAATTACATGTATATGCTTATTTGTACAGCAATAGATTGATTCCAGGATATTTAACAAAACTACATCCTAGTTAGATTTTGTTTCTCCATTTATGTTATTTTTGTTTTATTTTGTTTCGTTTGCTATATAAAGTTATTTATTGTTACACAAATTGTAATGCATTAAAATCTTATAAATAACAGACGATCCAAGTTATTATGGCAACTGCATAGTATATACCATACTAGTCATAACATAACATATTCTTGGTACCATATAATAATCACTACCAGAGGACAAACAAGAATGAAATACGTTTATATCCCTAAATAAAAAGAAATGAGAAATAATTTTAGACCAATATTAAGATTCTAAAACAATCAGGTTGGCTAGTGTTAATAGTCACATGTTTTCTTTTTTTTTTTTTTTTTTTTTTTTTTGAGACGGAGTCTCGCTCTGTCGCCCAGGCTGGAGTGCAGTGGCCGGATCTCAGCTCACTGCAAGCTCCGCCTCACGGGTTTACGCCATTCTCCTGCCTCAGCCTCCCGAGTAGCTGGGACTACAGGCGCCCGCCACCTCGCCCAGCTAGTTTTTTGTATTTTTTAGTAGAGACGGGGTTTCACCGTGTTAGCCAGGATAGTCTCGATCTCCTGACCTCGTGATCCGCCCGTCTCGGCCTCCCAAAGTGCTGGGATTACAGGCTTGAGCCACCGAGCCCGGCCAATAGTCACATGTTTTCTATGCTTTTGGTAGAATTATAGTCCAATAACTGCCTGAAGTCTACCAGTTATTTGGTGTCTATCAATGATTGGCAGAAAAACAAATCATTCCTGTGAGAACTCCTCTTTTTCATTTCTGATTTGGGAGCTAGCTTCTTAATTGGAAACTCTTAGTTTACTTTAACAACAACAAAAAAAGATTAAACAGGACTGACCAAAGTTTCTCTCTTGGTACAATGCTTTGGAAAACTATCGGCAGTATTTACTAAAAGGGAATATATGCATGCCCTGTGATCATCAGTTTCATTCCTGGATATATACCCACCAAAGACAGGTAAATATCAGCACCAAAAGCCATGAACAGGAATGTTAAGGAAGCAAACTTTCGTAGTAGCCCCAAGTTAGAAGCTACCCAAATATCCTCAACAGTAGAATGGATACATGATTTGTGTTACAGTGTTAGGACAAGCAAAAATGAAAAATAAGAGACTCAATTCTTTCTGTTGAAAATAAGGAGAGAGATTTTCCTTCTCTCCTTTTTTTCTTAGATAATTTAGAAAACCTAAAATTATAGGTACTTTCTCCTCACGTTGAAATTTGTATACACCCTTTAGAAAACTAGTCAGACCTTTGTCAGTTTTATGACCCAGTGATGTCTTTCTCAAAGACCCAGAAGCCATTTCTTTGAAATGTAAACATCAAGGGAGATAGCCCACTTGTCTCCAATTCGCTGCAGAAGGGTAGGAGCCTAACTTCAGTTAAGCTTATTTCAAATTGCAAAACTACCTCCTGTCACACAGATATGGAACGTTTGGTTATCCTCTGGATAAAGCCAATTTGCTAACACAGATGGTCACTTCAATTGCCAAGTAAAGTTAGGATGAACTAAGTGTGATGTAATGAGTTTTATCTGCTTCGATAATTAAGGGGGTGAGATTCCTCTTTGTCTTTGCAATCTCTTTGTGATTGCCTGTGATTATGTGTTATGTTCCGTTTAATGTTTATTCAACAATAAAACTATTTTTTTTCTCTACTGTCTTTGAGGAGAGAGTTTCTGGGTTGGGAGAAGATGTAGTTTTTAATTATACTTCCCCAACAATAGAAAACTAACTAAGTAAAACACTGTACTAGACAAAACAATGTGCATTAATTTCACAAGCATGATGCTGAGTGCAAGATATCAGACACAAAAAAAGCACACACTGTGTGATTCTATTTATATGAAGTTCTAAAACTGGCAAAAACTAACCTGTGGTGTTGGAAGTCAGGACAGTGGTCACCTTGGGGAAGAGGGTTAGTGATCAGGAGCGGACACTTCTGGGCTGTTGATAATGTTCTGTGTCTTGAGTTAGGTGCTAGTTACACAGGTTTGCTCACTTATGAGAATTCATTGGGCAAATACTTCTGATTTCTGCATGTTTCTTCATGTGTATTGATAACTTCAATGAAAGTTTTAACATCTATTTTCTCTATTTACCTTTTGGTTCCAAAATTATACTTTTAGTGTTACTGCAGACATACATATGATTTTCATTGTTTTGAAATTAAAGAAGTTTAACTAAAAAGAAAAGGCCACATTTTGTTTTCTAAATTTCATCCAAATCACACATCTGGGTAAAAAGGGTTTGCTTTTCCTTACATCTTAAGGAACAAAAGCACAGTAATGAAGAAACAAATTCCATACTTTGGATGAGTTCTAACTTGATATAATAAGAGACAATAAAGGACCCATCATTATTTTTAAAGCATAGAATTGTTTTAATTTTTAAAGCTTATATAAATGTCTTTAAATGGCAGACCAAAGACATTTTCTTCTCTAGACTCCAGAAAATACCTTGATTTTAAGCTAATTAAGAGAGTAACATTCTAGTGGTTATTCTTTTAAGCAAGGTAGAAATTAAGACCAGTAGTGAAAAGCAGAACATTATTTATTGTGTGGCTATAATGTGATTAGCACTGTAGTAACTGCTGGAGATGGGGTCTCACTCCCACTGCCCAGGCTGAAGTGTGGTGGCACAATCACGACTCACTGCAGCCTCAACCTCTTGGGCTCACGTAATCCTCCCACCTCAGCCTCCCCAGTAGCTGGGACTACAGGCCCACACCACCATGCCCAGCTAAATTTTTGTATTTTTTTTGTAGAGATGGGGTTTTGCCATGTTGTCCAGGCTGGTTTCAAACTCCTGGACTCATGCAAGCTGCTCACCTTGGCCTCCCAAAGTGCTGGGATTACAGGTGTGAGCCACCATGCCCAGGCTGGGGATAATTTTATTTTTTTATTCTGGTCTTATGGAACTCAGAATCTAGTATGAAAACCAGACATGCATGTTTAATTAACTTATAATGCAAATAGCTGGGAACTTTTCTAAGAAAGATCACTTAAAATTTTTTTATTTCTGTAATCCTTGCTAAACTTGAAAATTTCAGAACTGGAAGAAATAAACTAAACATTTTCAAATATCATAAAGATGAATAAACTCTATCATTATGCAATGCATTTCTTCCAAATAAATAACCTACTCCCTCCCTTTCTCAATGGTAGATATCTATATATCGATATATATTTTTGGCCAAGCCCAAAGTGTCAGACTCACACCTTTATTAGTCTCGTATTCTAACCTGTAAAATAATAAATCTTACTAACAAAAAATTGCTGAGTCTAAGAACACTCAAAATTTTAGACCTCTACTATGATAAAGGAATTAAATTCAGATTAAAGTGAGATTAACATTTTGGATTTCTAAACATAATTCTTAGCTGTGAGTGATAAACTGAGTTTCCCTTGTGGGTCTAAACAGTCAAGAAACTGAAGTATCTAGATTCATATTTATCAAGAAGGTTATAAAAGGTAAAAGTTGTAATTAATTACTTTCTTTTTTACACATTAAACTCTATTAAAAACATGTTTTAATACCAAACTGAAAATTATCTAACTGATGTGAAAAAATCAAATGAAATTTAATTCTCTTGTAGATTTAAGTCAGGTCTTAATTCCATTACTTATTGTAATAGCCAACAGTAACATAAAGTATTTTATGTAAATAAGAATAATAGAAAAGAAGTTCTATTACCACAAATAATCACAACAAGCTTTGGGATTTTTTTACCCTAGCATTTGACAAATTTTACAGATGTGTATATTAAAATGAGAATTTGCAGGCCGGGCGCGGTGGCTCAAGCCTGTAATCCCAGCACTTTGGGAGGCCGAGATGGGCGGATCACGAGGTCAGGAGATCGAGACCATCCTGGCGAACACGGTGAAACCCCGTCTCTACTAAAAAATACAAAAAAACTAGCCGGGCAAGGTGGCGGGCGCCTGTAATCCCAGCCACTTGGGAGACTGAGGCAGGAGAATGGCGTGAACCCGGGAGGCGGAGCTTGCAGTGAGCTGAGATCGCGCCACTGCACTCCAGCCCGGGCGACAGAGCGAGACTCCGTCTCAAAAAAAAAAAAAAAAAAAGAGAATTTGCAACTTTTAGAATGCCAGTTTGTACAGAATAGGAGTCATATTTTTAAAAAAGTATTAACTACTCTTTCCATACTTCCATTCATAAATATATTTTGCAAATGAAAAATGAAGGTAAATGTTTTCTGTTTCTAGAATTACATTATAATCCTAGATCTCTGTAAACAGTTTTTTGGCAGACTGAATTTGGACACATCTGTTCAATTTCTAACCCTCAAATTTATTTCTGGTACAATGATTAATCAAGTTCATTTTAGGTAAGTGGCTGTAATGCTTGTACCACTCTGAGACAACAATGGAGGCCACAAATTACTCTCTAATTTCAAGCATTAATTAGTTAATATTAATTAGTATTTCCTTTACATACCTTTTTGCCAAAATTTCTGATTTCTCTGAATTTTCAATAGACAGGATGAAAAGGTTAATAAACCAGGTCAGTGAATACTGGTACATGGGCTCAATGTTGGCTAAATCAGCAAGAGAAAAAAACAGGATGGAAGAATGGATGGCAATAGGACGATAGCCCATGCGGGTGGCATCAATCTTTTTCTCCGTCTCTTCGGCTATTTCCTGCTTCTGAGAAATCTCATTAGCCAAAGCCTTGGAGGAAGATAATATCTTAATAGCAGTTTCATCTTCTAATATATTGCCTTCCGAAGATGAAAGAACTTCTAAAATCTTGTCTTCTATTTCTTTTAACTGCCTGGAATAAAACACAATTTTCTTAGAAGAAAAAGAAATCATTTTAAATCATTTCACGTATATGTTCTTTTATAAGAAACAAAGAACTTGCAACCGAAAGAAATGCATCACTTTGTGACAAATATCTGTAACGGTGATGCCTTATAATTAATTTCCTATCTCACAAAATGTCACAAAGATGGGCCTTTCTGCTCCAGTTCCCTTTTTAATGATCATTTATGGGCTAACTAGAGAGAAATACGGCAAGCCAATATACTCTGCCATCAAGGATCTCAGTTCGGAGTGAACAGAAAGCAGCACTCTGTTTATTTTCTGAAATTTTACATGACTTACACAGCTTTACTCTTTCTACCTATGATATAGATGTTATGAGCAGAAAGTGGGATGCAACATATTCATTTACACCATGCTCCAGTAAAAACAGGTTACCTCAGTTACACAGTGAATACTAAAACTCTCGTGCTAAAACTTTGTGGAATATTTGAAAATACCCTGCCCTGACTTCTGGCAGGCCTTCTAGCTCTTCCAGTGCCTAAGAACTTGCATGTAAAAATATCCTCAGTAATGCAGTTTTCTAAATTAACATAGAGGTATAATTCCTCACATTTTCCTGTTACACTTTCCCTTGCAGTATTCCTATTAAATCTAACAAAAGAGATCTGTAAAATGTATTTTAATTCATTCTAGTGATCTCGAAACAAATAAGAATAGTTCTGTTTATGATATTTTAAACCTTTTGTTTTCAGCTCCTTGTAATATCAAGGCTTGCTTTTCTTCTTCAAGGTCTGGCCTTTCTCGTGCCACCACAATTCCCAGAAGCTGATCTTGCATTCCCTCAGGGGTTATCATGAAGTTTAATAATGTTACCTATAAATGAAAAAATACACAAAAATTATATCATTATTTCTGTTAAAAATGCCTCTGCTTTTATGTGTCAAGTTCTGACCTTAAAATAGACTTCATTTACTATATATGGTAGTACTTGTGAAGGTGTAATTTGTAGAGACTATGATTAACGACATAGGCAAACATGATTGTTGGATTTAAAACCCAATCAGTTTCTCATAGTCAGAAATCTAATAACTCAAAGAGTTTGTTTGGTGATCAACTTATTCTCATTTCAAACTAGTGCAATTTCTGAGAACTCTTTAACAGCAAAATTCATTAGAATCAGGCTGGAAGCTATCTTCCATTTCAGTTGATCAGAGCAGCCATGGCATAATATATGGTTCAAAGCCTGGCTCTAGAATCATAATAGTTGGAGCAGCTGATTTACATTTTAAGGATTCTAGTGGTGTCAAAAGTAAAGGAAATCTTACAAAGTGAGATAAGAGAAAAGGGAACACTGTAATTACTTGTCATGGGTGAAGCATTTTTACAATCTGATAATCAGCCACTATTGTGAACTAAGGAATTTACATTTTTCTTTCTTTTTTTTTTTTTTTTTGAGACAAAGTCTCGCTCTGTCACCCAGGCTGGAGTGCTGTGGCCGGATCTCAGCTCACTGCAAGCTCCGCCTCCCGGGTTCATGCCATTCTCCTGCCTCAGCCTCCCAGGTAGCTGGGACTACAGGCGCCGCCACCTCGCTCGGCTAGTTTTTTGTAGTTTTCAGTAGAGACGGGGTTTCACCATGTTAGCCAGGATGGTCTCGATCTCCTGACCTCGTGATCCGCCCGTCTCGGCCTCCCAAAGTGCTGGGATTACAGGCTTGAGCCACCGCGCCTGGCCAGAATTTACATTTTCATGGTGTCCATCAAGACTGTCTGCTAACACCTGCTTCACCTGGGGACGTAACTGCTCTTACAGGCAGGTCTCTTTTCATTGCCCACATCTCCTGGCTCTTTCCCATAAACATGCAAACATGCTCAGGTCTCTTCTTTTAAAAAGCAAACAACAAACAAATCATTCTATTGCTCCCACAATCCTTTCCAGGTATGGAATAACCTCTCTTTGGGCTTTCACAATGACACTTATTGAAAATGTTATCTATACGTATTTTCTGCCTCCACTTCATTTCATAATACAGCCCTCCACAATCTGCTCCCTGCCCTGCCTCTGTGCACCCATCCACACACACTGCAATAAACCATAGTAACTTCCTGGCTCTGGTCACCAATGAACCCATAAGTCAATAAACACTGTCTTGCTGTTGGCTTCGTTTGAAATCCTCACCTTTTATCTTTTATTTTTTCATGTATACTGTAGTCTACCTGACCTAATGTCTTGAATCACATCTATGTTATTTTTTTAAGTCAGATGGTTCTTTATCACCATGTATCACCAATTTTTTTAATTTTTAATTTTTATGGATATATAATAGTTGTATATATTGCACCTATGCCTTAAGCATCACCTCCTACTACTCCCATTCACATGCCTTTCATTTTAGCTGCACAGAAAGGATTGTGGAATCCCATACACGCTGTCTATGAAGTGCCTCCATGTGCTTCAATGTTTGCTCTACTTGGACGCCCTTCCCCTTGTTATCCACCAGATCAGCTCCTATTCATCTGTCAGTGTGCAGATCAAGTGTTAGCTCCTCTTGGACACTTTCCCAGACAATGTGTTCTACCCCAATCACCACCCCAGGCTACTTTCTGTACTTTCTCATAGGGGTCTTAACTCCTTATAGCACACATTACACTGTATGCAACCAAGGGCATATACAACTCTCTCCTAGACCAGAATGAAAGTAACTTTAGCACAGGGGTCGTCTCTTATTTGACTTCATGGTTTTATTGTTTGGCACAAAGTCATGCTCCCTACAAACTTATTGAATGAACAATCAGAATGCCCACATTCCCCGTTCATGGAGTTGCTCTCTGCTACTTCTATTTCCTAAAATTTTAGTCACTTGATGATTCTTCCCTAGGGCATTTTTTTTTTTTTTTTTTTTTGAGGCGGAGTCTCGCTCTGTCGCCCGGACTGGAGTGCAGTGGCCGGATCTCAGCTCACTGCAAGCTCCGCCTCCCGGGTTCACGCCATTCTCCTGCCTCAGCCTCCCGAGTAGCTGGGACTACAGGCGCCCGCCACCTCGCCCGGCTAGCTTTTGTATTTTTAGTAGAGATGGGGTTTCACCGTGTTAGCCAGGATGGTCTCGATCTCCTGACCTCGTGATCCACCCGTCTCGGCCTCCCAAAGTGCTGGGATTACAGGCTTGAGCCACCGCGCCCGGCCTCCCTAAGGCATTTTATATAAAGTAATAGCTAACATGAGTCAGGCTCTATGATATAAAGAAGAGTAAGATACAATCTGGTCCCTGCCCTCAAAAAGTTTTCATTGAGTTGAGCAAACAGAGGAATAAAGAATGTACAATGGGATAAGGACTCTGAGAGTGGTAAGCTTGCAACGCTACAGGAGCACAGAGAGCACCCAACCCAGATGAGGGAGGCAAAGAGGGCTTCCCCCAAGCAAAGGACACCTGAGCTAAAACTTAAGAGTGATTGGCAGTTAGTCAAGAGATAGAAGAGGGCAACATTCTACATGGTAGAAGATTTCAACTCTGGATAATGATTGGAATGTACTGCAAAATTTAAAAACCAGTAGCGTCTGGGTCTTGTGTCCGGAGAGCTTGGTTTAATTGGTCTAGAGTATGGCCTGAGTATTTGGAGTTTTAAAAGCTCTCCAAGTGACTTTAATGTTCAGCCAGGATTGAGAACAATTGCCCTTGGCAAACAAAATAGCATAGACAAAGCAGCAGAGAAAGGCAAAGCACATTTAGAGGAATCTATTTCACCACTGGAGAGTGTGCAGGTAGGACCCAAGGAGCACTCTTCATCTACTACCTGTAACTGAAGGCAAACATTTTCTACCACATGTGTCAGAATTCAATGTGTGCAGTCAGCAATATTAGAAATACTTGCTTTTTAACACAGGAACAGAAAACCAAACACCGCATGTTCTCACTCATAAGTGTGTGTTGAACAATGAGAACACATGGACACAGGGAGGGGGACATCACACACCGGGGCCTGTTGGGGGCTGTGAGGCAAGGGGAGGGAGAACGTTAGGACAAATACCTAACGAGTATAATGGGGGGTTCCAAACCTAGATGAGGAGTTGACAGGTGCAGCAAACCACCATAGCACATGTACACCTATGTAACAAACCTGCATGTTCTGCACATGCATCCCAGAACTTAAAGTAAAATTTAAAAAAATAAAAAAAAGACTTGTTTTTTACCCTTGAAAATTCTACAAAAATTTCACCAACTACCACAGATCATCAGAGGTGACTCAGTGTTCGCTCCTGATTTCATCGTTTCCCTAATGAAAGGAGGCTCCTTAATAGGAAGTACTTTCCCAAACCCAGGTAACATCGCCACATTCTATATGGTAGTGACAATTTTGTCCAAAACTTTTACATACATTTTCGATCACAACCTAACCTAAATCGTAGCAGCTAAAAAAAGGCATTTTGGCATACCGAAATCTGAGAGTTTTTTAAAATTAGAATTTTAAGGCCGGGCGCGGTGGCTCAAGCCTGTAATCCCAGCACTTTGGGAAGCCGAGACAGGCGGATAACGAGGTGAGGAGATCGAGACCATCCTGGCTAACATGGTGAAACCCCGTCTCTACTAAAAAATATGAAAAAACTAGCCGGGTGAGGTGGCGGGCGCCTGTAGTCCCAGCTACTCGGGAAGCTGAGGCAGGAGAATGGTGTAAACCCAGGAGGCGGAGCTTGCAGTGAGCTGAGATCCCGCCACTGCACTCCAGCCTGGGCGACAGGGCGAGACTCCGTCTCAAAAAAAAAAAAAAAATTAGAATTTTAATTCGAATTTTAAAACATGTAAACTAGTAGAGAAGAAACAACTCTATGGACAAACTACCTACGTGTAGCAGGTTTTAATCAACCAAACCCAATATAGGCAGCTTATCCAAAAGATGTATTTGTAAAGCAAAAGTGTTCTTGTTTTTATGTTTTATTTCTCTTAAGGCTCTGCTGGTCTATGAAGTACCTTATGTGGATTAGAAAAAGATGTCATCTGCATGCAGAATCAGCCCCACACCAGGCCAAAGCCTAGCACCTTGGGGCTAGATCTCAGCCCTCTTCAACTTCACCTTGCTTTCATGTACAGACTGCACAACCCCAGAAGCAGCCATCACTCTCCCTCCTAAAGATAAGCAGTGTTTCTCAACTGGTGGGAAGGTTATTAAAAAAAAAAGAGTCAAAAATGTTATCTTTCTAATCTTAATGACTTTTTAAAGCACCTTTGGAGGTGTTGCCTGATTTATAAATTGTTTGCATTGCCAAGGCGCAAAGGTTTTCCTTTCTTACAAACTAAAAATAGGTAATGCTGTTACTGAGGTTGCTGTTCTCTCTACTTTTCGTTTTTGTCTTTTCATCTGTTGTTTCCTGGTGGGCGGGTCTATGCATACCTACCCCTGACATCAGCAGAAACTGAGGCTGAAGAAAGAGGCTGACGCATCCAACTTCTTAGAAAGAAACATCTAATAGGGACTTAATGAACAGAAGCCTTGTCTGTGTCCTGGGTGGCAGCAAGACAAGTCGGTGGATCCCTGTGCCATTACCCACGAGACCCAGGGATCGTGTACCACAGGAGAAGTGATTTAGAAGGGATGTGTAGAATAATTGAAGGTTGTTTGACCGAAGGGCAGGACGCACGGTAAGTACCTGCTCTTACACGAGGCACAGTAGATAAACTGGAAATCTTAGACCTTTCCCAGAACAGGGGTAAATCAGAAGCCAATTTGGTGGATTAGCTTCCAAGATGGAGTTGCTTGAGCCTCCACGTCTCCATATTCCCAGCTCCTGCTACTGGGTGGGAGATACCGTGTTTCCCTGCTTTTATTTATAAGAAAATATTTCCTCTGCAGGGACAGAGTAATTTTATTTTTGTAAGAAAATGCCCTACCTGTGGCCAATAAGTGTAAAACAGCTTCTTGCAAAACCGCTAGGAAGGCGACTCCCTCCTTCTGCCCACACCTAGGCACCTCCTCAATGGGATACTATCTGGGTTAAAAACTTTTCCCCCACTTGTCCCATGGCAGACCATGGAGGCCACTAACTATAGACTACATGGATATAATCATAAATTTATATGAGATAAACAATTTTTAAAACTCATTAAATGTTATGGAATTCTCCACTGCTTTGCCATTTATTCATGGAAAAAGGATAAAGCTTTCAAGATATTTTCCCTATTGGCATGAGAAACCAAGTCCACAAGTTACATTTGCTTTAATCCAAAAACCATAGGCACAGTGGTAGCAAAATGCATGTTTTACAACTTTCACTTCACTGTGTTCAGACACAAGGAGGTATCCATTCATATTCCATTAATGTTGGGTCTTTTCACATCAAGACTTTTCAAATCCAGTCATTTGTTCTCAAATAAACATTTAAGACCATAAACTATGGTTTCATAATTTTATTTTCATTTAGACTCAAAAGGATTATACCAGCACGACACCATCCCTTGGGTGCTTTTGAAAGCAAAAGGTACATAAAAGATCCTAAAAGTGGGATCCGGAGGAAGTATTATAATTTGTAAATGAAAGCAAGTAACTGCCTCACTACGTTTTCTAGTCCCTGTTTAATCAATCCCAGCAATTAAAAATAATAAAGCAATAAGACACTCTAGGGATCTTAAGGGTTTTGATACTGAATCATAGGTCAGTTTCCTCCCCACAGCCCTTTATGACTCCTACCATAACCAGTTATTAGTGAACTAAGAATTGTTTATGTTACGTTCAACAGTTCCACATATTTTACTGAACAGTAAAAAAGGTTTTCCACGTCACTTACTTAAACATTTTTCTCTAACACAGCTCTGGGATTTTATCATTTCCTCTTTGCTTCCTTCTTTTTCACTTATATTTAAATGTTAAATAATATTGCTAATAAGTAACACCTATAGTAATACTATCTATTGGCTTTATTCTAAGCATTTTACACAGATTAATTTATTTAATTCACATCACTCTATGACATAGATACTTTTATTATTCCCATTTGACAGATGAGAGAATTGAGGCACAGAGAAGTTAAATGAAATGTCCCCAATCACACACCTGGCAAGTAGCACCTGAATCTATGGCCTTAACTACTACTGGATATTCCCTTCCCTAGCGGGTAAATATATAGTAGATATTTTAAAGTGTTTAAATAACATTGGATTTTAATTAATTAAAAATAACCAAGAATTTCCATGTTTTAACATTCTGTTTTTAAAATTAAGCTCAAGGGTCACTCCATTTTCCCCTAGTCTTCCTGACATCCCTGAATGTCCTCCCTAAGTATATCCTCAACTCTAAGTATATCCTGCAACCCAGGACACATTGCAGCTCCACTGTGTCTTCCTAGTCACATAATTTAGTCACTTTGCATATACATTATTTATAAGATAGACCTCTGGAGAGCAGGGATCATGTTTGTTCATCTTGGAGGGAATAAATTACACCATCTCGATCCTTTCTCTGCCTCTCTGCAGAGAGATGCCTATGTTAATTTAAATATTTCCAATAAAGGTAAGTATTTGAATTCACTACATAACTCTTGCCTCTCTATATAACTTTCAAAATCTAAATAAGCATTTCTTAATGTCTTCTCCTGCTTGCTTCTGTAAATGAAAGCAATCCTTCACTCACTCACTCACTCCACAAACATTTAATGAATGCCAACCAAGACTAAGAAGTAGGACTAAAAACAGAATAAGTTGTAGCCCATAAACCTAGTAGCTCAGTTGTAGATCAATGTCTCAGGACATTTTAGTCACTGACTAAAACTTAAAGCTAAATTTCCTCTTTAAAGGAATTTTTAGTATTCTAAAAGAACAGTGATTGAAAACAGTTCTTCTAAGTAATTACATAAAATCAGATAGCAGCATCCTTAGTCTGAGAAAGAAAAATGGAGTTCTGTTTCTGAATTTCAATTTCAATAATTAGCATATTATCATTTATTACAAAGAAAGAATGTGGGTATATGTCTTCTATTTTTAACAATGAAAATCTAAGAATCATATCCATTGTAGAAATTTGATTATGATGACCTTTTTTTTTTTTTTTCCACAGCATACTGAAGGTTCCTTTATTACTTACATGTACTCACCAAAGCAAGATTTGGAAATTATTATAGCAATAATTTCAGGAAATGCCAAATAAAGCAAAATCCGTTTTTCTTAGGAAGACTTGTTCTTCTTATGATTCAGGAGGAATATATAGTCACTAATTACAAAATCTGACAAAGAAATATTCATTTTATATACTGGCCTTTACTGATGTTTCAGGAAGATAATGAGGATTTCTTAACTTGGTGGTAATATAGAAGCGGAAGTCAGGTGCATATTCAATTGTGGAGTCCCCAAGCCGGATACATGTACTCCCACCCTGCTTAAAGGTTTGTTTTAGTAGAAGAGGTTCCAAAATAGGATCTAGTTCTTCGCCAACATTTTCTAGCAACACTGGAGTAAAATCAGAAAAGATTTCATGTTATTTTAAATATTGACTATAAACATGCAACCCCTCCAAGTGCTTTCAGCCTTATAGATAAATTCTTTTCCTAGATACCTACAAAATTATTTGTGTCTTCTGAAAAGTATAAAGAAATAATGCCATAAAAATAGCTACATTCTGTGGGAAGGACTTAAGTGGTAGGTCTACCTAGTCATCCTGCCTTCTTCCCTTCTCCTGAGTCATAGTCCTGCCAGGTGCACGCTGCCTGCCCTGGGGTTCACTAGGTGTCCAGGTATTATGGCAGTAAATTTATCCATCTGAGACACCAGAGAAAAGGCATTTCCAGTTGTAGTTATTTAAACTGTGACTGTATTTTTAATTATTAAAAATGCTTATTGTAGAACATCTGCAAAGTACAGGAAGGAAGGTATAAATAAGAAATGGAAAACTGCTCCTAATTAGATTTGCTTAATTACTGTCTCTACTTCTCCTTAATATTTTAAGAATTGACTCATACAGCATATAGACTGATAGAAAAATGACACCAAGGCCAGGCACGGTGGCTCATGCCTGTAATTCCAGCACTTTGAGAGGATTGCTTGAGTCCAGGAGTTCAAGACCAGCCTAGGCAACATGGCAAAAGCCTGTCTACAAAGTCTCCACAAAGAAAATACAAGAATTAGCCAGGTGGCAGCTACTTGGGAGACTGAGCTGGGAGGATTGTGTTAGCCTGGGAGGTCAAGGCTGCAGTTAGCCATAATCAAGCTATTGCCCTCCAGCTTGGGCCACAGAGCAATATCTTGTCTCAAACATAAATAAGGAAAAAAAGAAAAATGACACAAACTACACATAGCATAACTATTGAATAAACTATTATCTCTAGTGTTATTTATCTTTCTCCACACACAGTTGAGACTAAACAACATACTGAATTTTGCATCCTAATTATTTTTTTGACTTACAGCATAAATGTTTCGCCATGTTATTGAAAACTCTAATAAGCGTGCTTGTAATTACTGCATAATAGTATATCATATTAGTGTTCTCTTTTTTAAACCAGTGTTCTATTATTAGATATTTGGATTGTTTCTTGTTCTGAATATTATAACAAGCACTGTGTTAAAAAAACTACATTTCAGAATATTTTCCTCTGATAGCATTCTAGAATGGGAATCCCTGGATCAAAGATCAGTGACATTGTTAAGGCTATTGATATCTTTGCTGAGTTAAAGTCTTACATTTTGGTGTGTGGGGTGCTACCGTAGCCAAATTTGGATGATGGTATTTTGTAGACGTCCCTCAAGGGATGGGTGTGCAATCTGGATGGGAAGAAATGGGCTCAGGGTGCTGGGGTGACAGGTATTTGGATCTCAATTGCCATGAAAATGCAGACATATTTTCTCCTTCCCACAGGTTACACCTGGCTAAATGAATTCCTAAAATTGTCTTCTTAGTGATTTGCTCCATTGCTGAGATCTCAGCCAAGGCAGGCATGTCAGGTTATTTTTAAACTCATTTTTATTTTCTACTTGCATAAAATGATTATTTTTCATTGTTAAATAATATGAATGCATCATAATGTATTAAATATGTTAATTTTCTATTGTTTAGATTGCTTCTACTTTTACACTATTATTAATAATGCCACAGTCAACATCTTTATAAATAAACCTTTGTGTTCATCTCTAATTACTTAATCAGGCTGGAGCCCTAGAAGTAGAATTAATGGTCAACAGTTATGAACATTTTAAAAGCTATTTGTATTCCAAGTTACTTTCCTGTAAAGCTGTAGATATTTCAGAGTTGCAAGGAGCACTCATTTTGTCATTTGTTTTTAAACCTATTTTTACAAAATATCACTGTATTTACAAATGCTGGACACCATGCTGGCATTGTATTTTCTTGTCATCCTCGTAACTTCAAAAAGCATGTTTTGCAGATGAAATAGGACAGGCAATCAAAAATAAATTTTTCAGTTAAATCAGCTAGTAAACGACAAAGCAAAGCAGGGACTTGAAACTGGCTGTCTGACTCCTTTGTCGCTCTCTTAACCACTATACCATACCGTCAGCATTCAATAATATACTTGTGACTTTTATTATTGATAGGTAAAAAATACTGTTAACATTTGTATTTTTGGCAGGGTGCTTTTAGCTGTTCTTTGGCTAACTATATTTTTTTTCTGGAAACTGTATACTAACATACTTGACCTTTTTTTCATTGTAGGATATATTATTTACAATTGGGTTCATTGACAAGCATCAGAATACCTAAAATGATAGCAATGACAACAAGGAGAAACTTATGTCTCATGTACAGGAGAGCCCAAGATAGTCAGCTCAAGGCTGAAAGGAGGTTGTATCTAAATAGTGAGGGATTCAAGATCCTGCCATCTTGCACCTTTACTATTCTTGGCACATGGCTTTGATCTCTTTGGCTGATACGGCCTTTTAAATCACATCCACATTCCATCCATCAGAGAAAAAAAGAAGAAATATCCTTTAAGGGTGTTTCCTGGGAGTCACAAATGGCACTTCCATGCTCATCTTTTTGGCCAGAATACAGTAATTTGACCAAACCCAACCACAGTCATATGGCCATATATAACCACAACAGAGGTTAGGAAATAAGTTCTTTAGTCTGGATGCAATGTTCTCATGTAACACAGGGGTGCTGATACTAAAGGCAAAGGTGAGTGGACGGCAGGAACAACCAACACTCATTGCCACATGCGCTAGTTTAAAAACTTTATCTGTACTTTTAAACATTGTTTTAGCAAATATTTCCCCCAGTTTTCAACTTGTTCTTATTTAACTATTTATTTGAGATGGGGTCTCACTGTGTTGCCCAGGCTGGAGTGCAGTGTGGCACAATCTCAGCTCACTGCAACCTCTAGCTCCTGGGCTCAGGCCATCTTCCCACCTCAGCCTCCTGGGTAGCTGGGACTACAGGTGGGTACCATCACACCCAGCTAATGTTTTGTATTTTTGGTAAAGATAGGGCTTCACCATGTTGCCCAGGCTGGTCTTAAACTCCTGAACTCAATCAATCTGCCTACTCAATCAATCCCAAAGTGCTGGGATTACAGGTGTGAAATATTGCCCCCAGCCTATTTTATCTTTTTGAGGCAGGGTCTAGCTGTGTCTTCCAGGCTGGAGTGCAGTGATATGATCACAGTTCACTGTAGCCTCAACCTCCAGGCTCAGGCAATCCTCCCACCTCAATCTCGCATAGCTGGAACTATAGGCATGCACCACCAGGCCCAGCTAATTTTTTTTTTTTTAAGATGGGGTCTTGCTATGTTGCCCAGACTGGTCTCAAACTCCTGGGCTCAACCAGTCCTCCCACCTCAGACTCTCAAAGTGCTAGGATTACAGGCATGAGCCACTGTACCTGACCTTCCACTTGTTTTTAAATTTGCTTATATTTCTTCTTATAATTTAAGTTTTTGTTGTAGAAATTTTCAAGCCTTTCTCAAAATAAAGAGAATAGTATATAATTGGTACCTGATATACCTACCAATCATCCTGCTTTAAGCCTTGTAAATTCGGCCAGTCTAGTTTCATCCATTCCTTATCTAACCTGGATTATTTATAAACAAATCCTAGACATCATAAAACTTCAGCTGCAAGAATCTCTTGAAGCTAAGAACTGTTTAAAAATTGATACACCTTAAAAATTTAATAATTCACAGTTTTGTCAAATATCAAGGCAGAAAATATAATTCCCCATTGTCTTAAGGTATTTGGCTTATACTGTTATGGCTTAAATTAAGATACAAATAAATTTCATAGGTTGAAACTTTTTCTTTTCAAATACTTTTTCCAGGCCGGGCGTGGTGGCTCACACCTGTAATTCCAGCATTTTGGGAGGCCGAGGTGGGTGGATCACGAGGTCAGGAGATGGAGACTATCCTGGCTAACATGGTGAAACCCTGTCTCTACTAAAAATACAAAAAAATTAGCTGAGTGTGGTGGTGGGCTGCTGTAGTTCCAGCTACTCGGGACGTTAAGGCAGGAGAATGGCGTGAACCTGGGAGGCGGAGCTTGCAGTGAGCTGAGATCGTGCCACTGCACTCCAGCCTGGGTGACAGATATATATAAAAAATATATATATAATATATTTATATATATAAAAATACATACATACAATATATACAATATAAAAAATATATAAACATATATAATATATAACATATATAAAAATATATATAACATATATATATTTTTCCATTGTATATTTGCTTAGGACATCCTTTCCCATCAAAGGACTATGTTTCCTTTTAGCATTTGTCTTTTTTCTTTCATATTTAATTTTTAAACTCATCTGGAACATATTTTGATGTGAAGTGAAACTCTGACCTAAAATGTTTTTCCACAAAGCCAATTTTCCTAATACCACTTGCTGGTGTATTGTATCATTTTCCTGTTGGTTTATAATGCTTAATTTATAGTGCATCAAAGGCTTACATATATTAGGGTTCATTCCAGAGCTTATTCCGTTAATTCGAATCTTACTCTTCTGAATGTTTTGTGGCTCATTACTCTTTTTTCTTCTAGGTTATTATTTTCTAAACATTTATTTCTGAAAGTTTACATCTTTACAACTTTCAGTTTTCCCGTCAGAGAAAAAGAGCTGTCGTACTCAAGCCTTCTCTCGTTTTTCTGAAAAGTTTTGTTTTTTTCTCACTTTTTATTGTTAAAATTACTCCACGTTTTTATTTTGTTGTTTTGTTTTGCTTTGTTTCTATTCACTGGTTGACTATAATAACTCCCCACCTATTTTGGTTCTCAGTTGTTACCGATTTAATATTCTTTTTGGAATATATCTATTCCACTGAATTTTTAAATCCTGATACCTTTCAGTTAATTATCTTTAGTTGTCTAGATGAGGTATATTGTTTATAAATATGATAATGATAATTTTGTTTCCTACTTTTCTTTTGTTTTTGTTCAATATATCTGGCCCTACTGAATCAATTGTTTCTTCCTTTAAATGTTATAGCAGCTTCATTGTTTCTTGTTTTATTGCATTGAAAACAACTTTCCTAACAATGTTAAACAATAAAAGTGATAACAGATATCAATTTTTCATTTTCACTCTTACATGATCATATTTTTAAAATCTAATTTGCTCAACCATTTTGAATCGAAATTCTGTTTAAGATTATAATGTTTCAGTTTCGCTTATTGCCTCAACATTTATCAATATTAATTTTTTGCATAAAATCTGATATTTAATGTTGGCTAAAAATAACTATATATTTCCATCCCCTACTCACCCTAACATTTTTCCTAGTTTTAAATGCAATTAAGAGTGTCTATATTAATATATGTATCACTTTTGAAGCTAAAATATACATTATGAAACTTAAATATTACAGACTTGACTCTTTTCTCCCAATTGTGAAAATTTATTGTCTTACTGCTAGAATCAAGTCTTAATCCTGTTAGGAAGGATATTTGTAGTGTCTTGATTTCAAAGAAATATATCCTTAGTACTGAATGTTTATTATATTATACGTCTCACTGGAAAATTAAAAGCATTTTAAATTTAAAAAGAGAAAAAAATGTATAGGTACGTGAATTACCCAGAAGGCTCTCTTTAATCTCGCTATTTTATTTTGACTTCTTTAACTTTTAATTAGATCAAAATATATACCATGTTGAAATTATAGGAGCAAATTCAAGAGACAGACTTCTCTTCATGTTTCTATCATCAAGATAAACAATTTGCTGGTTTATGTTAAAACCTCATTTCTCATTCTCAAGTGCCAGACATTACAGTACGTGCAAAGCTTATGGGAAACCAAGACTACCAAGACTAGGAATCCAAGCACACAGCCACTAATATTTTTGAGTAAGGCAGATCATCATCTCACTCAAAACAAACAGTTACCCTTAGCAACAGAAACATAACGAGAATTAAATGTTCTTTTCAAATTTCTCTTGCATGTAGGACATTAAATGTCGATTTTTTAGTTATGAACTATCTACATTATCCCATGTGAGACTTCAAATTAACAGAAAAAATTCTTCTTCTACAACTTATGTTCAACTCTGTAGCATATTTTATCAAAAGAAGACTCAACAATTACTGAGCACCTATCAGGTCCCCTTAAACAGCTTGTAGTAGAGAAACAAATGGTTATGCACATAAAATAAAAGCAATCATGGAAATTCATGAAAGTTTCAGTGTTCGTACTTCATTGGAGGGGTCGAGATGTCACAGAAAAAGAAGTATTTGAGCTGTATCTTAAAGGACGGAATTTAAAGGAATCCACCAGATGGATGGAAGAACAAAAACAAGCTAAGAGATTGAAACAATGCCATGTTGTTTTAATACTGGCTGCTCCCAAGTACCCTGCACTCCCATCTTCTAATCCCCATTTTGTCTGTAATCTCTTTCTGCCCCTTTAACCTATAAGCTTCATGAAAGTAAAGACTGAGTCTGTCTTATTCATGATGTTTTTAGTACCTACCACACTACCTGGTACATGGCAGTTGCAAAATAAATGTTAATTAAATGAATGAATGGACAAATGAATGAGCAAATGAAAGAAACATTAAACCAAAGGTAGTTTTGTGTTCCTGGTTTGTTACATACAAGGGGGAAAGAAAGTAAAGTGCTGGGAGATAAGAAAAGTAAGGAAGGCTCAGATATGATAAATTCTGCTGTCGATATAAAGATTTTTTTTTTTTTACAGATTCAATGGAAAGTCATTAAAATATCTTCTCTACAAATTGATTTATCAGCAATCTTTGTATGATTAGTATTTTACGCACACCTTATTCATTGGTGTAGCTAATACAGATGTACCTTTATTTTCTAGAATGCTGGCTTTCAAACATTTTTTTTTTTTAAGAAGCAGAATACTTCTTTTCAAAGAGGATCTTATCATAAACTGCAATATAAAAAAGAAAAGTGAGACCTGCTCTGGTTGAAGTAGAGGCAGGTAGTTGAAGCAGGCAGCTGAAGCAGGCAAAAACTTCTGCCTGCTCAACCCAGGCTGCCTGAGAGGGACAACAGATCAAAAGCCACTGTCCCTGAAGAGGCCAATATTTAAAGATAACTCCTTAAATGGAAGAGTCTTTATGTCGTAAATGTATAACAGTAACCAATTCTTTTACTTGATGGTTAAATATAGAAATAGCTTTAGAATCTGACATCTCTCTCTCCTTCCATTAAGAGATTAAAACTTTTCACCCTTCTCTGATGACTAACCTTAGAAAGCATTGTAAATAATCATTAGCATTTAAAAAGTATTTTATTCCAAAAAGTAGGTTAAATCAACTGAAAGAAAATCTTGCTTGTGTAACACAGGAAGCACCAGACAAAGGCAGAAGACTTAGGGACTAGTTTCAGCACTCCTCTTAACTGGCTTAATTAGTATATAGTATGGTGATATGCTATACACATAAATAGAAAGGGGACATCCATCACTAACCTTTACTGGGACCAGTATAGTTAAGGGGTAGTTAATTACCTTGGTTAAGCCATTTAATTAACATTCTCTAATACCTCACTTAACTTGTCAATAAAATGAAGTGGCTGGAATTACCACTGGATTTCCTTTTTTTAAAATTATTGTTGTTATTATTATTATTATTTTATTATGCTTGAAGTTCTAGGGTACATGTGCACAACTTGCAGGTTTGTTACATATGTATACATGTGCCATGTTGGTGTGCTGTACCCATTAACTTGTCATTTACATTCGGTATACATCCTAATGCTATCCCTCTCCCCTCTCCCCACCCCACAATAGGCCCCAGTGTGTGATGTTCCCCTTCCTGTGTCCAAGTGTTCTCATTGTTCAATTCCCACCTATGAGTGAGAACATACAATGTTTGGTTTTTTGTCCTTACGATAGTTTGCTGATAATGATGGTTTCCAACTTTATCCATGTCCCTACAAAGGACATGAACTCATCCTTTTTTATGGCTGCATAGTATTCCATGGTGTATATGTGCCACATTTTCTTAATCCAGTCTATCATTGATGGACATTTGGGTTGGTTCCAAGTCTTTGCTATTGTGAATAGTGCCACAATAAACATGCGTGTGCATGTGTCTTTATAGCAGCATGATTTATAATCCTTTGGGTATACACCCAGTAAGGGGATGGCTGGGTCAAATGGTATTTCTAGTTCAAGATCCTTGAGGAATCGTCACACTGTCTTCCACAATCGTTGAACTAGTTTACAGTCCCACCAATGGTATAAAAGTGTTCTATTTCTCCACATCCTCTCCAGCACCTGTTGTTTCCTGGCTTTTTAATGATCGCCATTCTAACTGCTGTGAGATGATGGTATCTCATTTACCACTGGATTTCAAGCTTTTCTGGCCACAACTCAAAGTAGCAAATACATTTTACGACTAAGTACATATATATGCATATAAAATTTAAACAAAAAATTTCATGAAATAATGCCTACCTTTATACTATGCCTTGTAGCCTACTATGTTCTATTCCTTCCTATTGCATCTTATTAACAAAATATTGGTCATGACCCACTAAATTGGTTATCTCTCCCATGGTTGTGACCCATACTTTGGAAAACACTAAACTGATAATCTCTATGGCCCTTTTGGGTCTAAAATTATGGAATTCTAACACCAAGATTTGTGACTGACATCACAGAAATCTCCAGAATGTCAAGCATATGGCAGATGCTCAGTTATCATAATTGTCTTTTACTGTGTCAAGGAAATTATTTGAATATTTAAATTAACCTAAGTAATTTTAATTACTTAATGTTTTGGGTTTTGTTTTTGGTTTTTTCTTTCTTTCTTTCTTTTTTTTTTTTGAGACAGGATCTCACTCTGTTGCCCAGGTTGGAATGCAGTGGTGCTATCATAGCTCACTGCAGCCTTGACCTCTTGGGCTTAAGCGATTCTCCCATCTCAGCCTCCTGAGTAGCTGGGACCACAGGCACATAGCACCATGCCCAGCTAATTTTTGTATTTTTGGAAAGATGGGTCTCACTATGTTGCCCAAGTTAGCCTCAAACTCCTGGGTTCAAGTAATCCTCCCATCTCAGCCTCCTGAAGTGCTGAGACTACAGGCATGAGCCACTGTGTCCAGCTTACTTAAAAGTATTTAAGGTGCCAGTTCCTTCAAGACGTCTTCCCCGATTCCTCTGAATTTCTACAGTACATCATCTATGCCTTTCTTATTATATCATACTAAAATATGATACACATAAATCATACAGTAAATGTTCAACAAAAAACATACATTGATCAACAGACACTGCCATAAGTATCCAACATACATAATTTATTTCTTCTTCATTCTATATGGTTAAAATATAGATGGGGAAACTGAGTCTCAGGAAGCTCACTGAAGCAAACACTGAGTGACAGAGGCAAGTACTCTGAATCCAAGGCCAGTTCCCTACCCATTAACTACATTGATCCCAATAAGAATTAGTGATAACCACTTTCTAACTTTATTACAGTGATGCATACACACACACACACACACACACACACACACACACACACACATATCTGATCTTACTGTTAAACAGGCAAAATATTTAGTAGTAGAGATCATGTTCCCCTTTTCTAAGTAACTCCTATATTACATTCTATATGCTAAGAACACCAAATGAATGAAATACCATGTGTGCATGTGTCTATGTGTCTATTACATAAACATAAAATTTCATAGGTAGACTTAGACTGTCTTCATTTCATACTTATTCTAATAGAGCCTTAAACTATAATTAATATTTTAAAACAAACTCCCTCTTAATATGCACAAATAAGGTGTCCATAAGACTACCTGGAATATTTATTATGATTCTTTTATATTATATTATGTCTAATAACAAGTGAGACTTGCTGCACCATCCTGGAGCTAAATAGATTGTAGTTTCCTAAGTGTTTACCTTTATTTGGTCATATAGTCAAAATCTGATGGGCCACGTGAATTTAAAGCATGACTAATAACTCCAATTTACTCAAATCACAAGTTTTCTGTTTTTTCGTTTTGATAAATGTGACATCTGCATAAGGGCTGTATTGAAAAATCTTTGTCATGTTTTTTTTTTTTGTTTTTTATTTTGTTTTTGAGACGGAGTCTGGCTCTGTCACCCAGGCTGGAGTGCAGTGGCACGATTTCGGTTCACTGCAAGCTCCGCCTCCCGGGTTCATGCGATTCTCCTGTCTTAGCCTCCTGAGTAGCTGGGACTACAGGCGCCCGCCACCGCGCCCGGCTAATTTTTTTTTTTTTTGTATTTTCAGTAGAGACGGGGTTTCACCGTGGTCTTGATCTCCTGACCTTGTGATCCGCCCGCCTTGGCCTCCCAAAGTGCTGGGATTACAGGCGTGAGCCACCGCGCCCGGCCTCTCATGTTTATAATCTATTTTAGATGGCAGATAATAACCAGGCACATAAAGTCTGTACTCCCCTCTCTGTCACTTCTTTTTTTTTTTTTTTTGAGATGGAGTCTCGCTCTGTTGCCCAGACTGGAGTGCAGTGGCACTCTCTTGGCTCACTGCAACCACCACCTCTCAGGTGCAAGCAATTCTCCTGCCTTAGCCTCCTGAGTAGCTGGGATTACAGGCATCCACCAGCATGTCTGGCTAATGTTTGTGTTTTTAGTAAAAACAGGGTTTCACCATGTTGGCCAGGCTGGTCTTGAACTCCTGACCTCAGGTGATCCGCCCACCTCAGCCTCCCAAAGTGCTGGGATTACAGGTGTGAGCCGTCACCCATCTCGCCTCTCTGCCACTTCTATAGGGTAAGTTGAGAGAAGAATACATAAATAACTGAACTAGTGTTGTGTTAAAATACTATTGGCATATATCAAGTGGCCTTTTTAAATGCAGAATTGGAGACATAATGAGAACTAAAGGGAAACAACAGACAAAAATTAAAACAGTTAAATTAGGGGAAGCATCACAAATGAATCTTGAGACAAAGAAAATCTCCTAACCTTCTGGGAGGTTTATAATCTTTAAAATTCTCATTTGATTAATTATCATTAAATAATGAAAAATGTTAACCAATTTGCAGTTTAAGATAAGTCTGGGCCAGGCGTGGTGGCTAATGCCTTTAATCCCAATGCTTTAGGAGGCCAAGGAAGGCAGTTTGCTTGAGCCCAGGAGTTAGAGACCAGCCTAGGCAATATGGTAAAACCCCATCTCTACAAAAAATACAAAAATTAGCCAGGGGTAGGAGCATGTGCCCGTACTCTCAGCTACTTGGTAGGCTTAGGTGGGAGGATCGCTTGAAACAATCTATATAGTTTTGGGTTAATTGTGCCCTCCCCAGGCAGTTCTGTAATGTATCTTAGTTATTCAACTACATACCAGGAGTACCAAACTGGATGCAATTTTCCAGAGTCCTGACATAGTCAGGTTCACTAAGTTTAATCACATAAAGACTATTGGCTTTTTCCATGTTCTTGATCCATTTATTAGCCTGACTTTGAGGATCTATCATCAGAGGCCACCTTCTTGCATTCCTGAAAAGGAGGAGAAAGATGATGCTGGTCAAGCCATGGTTTGTTTTCACACTATTTAATCATGTTCACAGCACAGGTCACTTTTTAAAAGTTTGCCCTTTATTGTAATATTTTACTTTTTAACTTATGAGAAACTATGTTCTTAAAACAGAGACATGTAGATTGAGTGGGTTACCTGAATGGCAACTACAGAAACCATCCTGCAAAATTAACACAAGTTATTATACTTTTTGGAAAGTTACAATTTCTAAATGTTAAATTACACTTTTGAAAATATTTGCTGTTCTTGCTAATTATGTCACAGTGACAACCATCAAGAGGACTGCGTTGGAAATATGGAAACTCCAGTTCTTCACTAAGCCCTCCCATTAATGAATCATGTGACCTTGGGTAAGTCACTTTGCTTCCTTATTTTCCACATGCTAGCATTTGTACAACAGGGAAAGAAGTTTGGAATATTATATCTCAAAATCTAGACCATTAAAGAAATAACGGCCTAACAAAAAGGTAAAAAGCATAATTTTATATCATCTAAACTTCATAATATCCAGGGACACTTAAGTGTTAACACAATTGTTGACCCAATCTTGGTTTCAAACACTTGTGTATTTAGTGTCATATATGTAGTTCATTACATATTTGCTTTATGATAAGAACAAGGGCAATACCCCAGGAGGAACCCAGTTTATTTTCTAGGATGTAGTGAACAGATAAGTTCATCAGTATCTACCATTACCATATGATATCCAACCACATAGCTTTCTACCTTGTGTGAAATGTAACTGGCAATAAAATCACTATTCTTTTTCTTTCTCTTAGAAGTTTCAATCAACACAAGCTATAATCCTGACCAGTTTTCTTAAGATACTGCCATGCCCTTCAAAAGTGAGCACAGCATGGGAAGTATGACATTTCAATGAAATTAAGTGAAAAAACAAAAAACAAAAGTGAGCAGAGCAAATTCATTTAGGGCATTAGAAGAGCAGTAGGAGAAAATAAAAGATGACTGAGGCAAAAAAATTGAAAAGAAAAAAAGGTAGGGGGGTAAAACAGGATAACATATTAAATTCACTCTCATTATAACATAAAATTGGAACATCAATGGATAACTTGTCCCCCAAAATAAAAGAACATATTTTTATCAGTTAGATTTTATTTTATTAGTTAGATATAGGTATAAATTAACATGTAGCTTAGGCCGGGCTTGGTAGCTCATGCCTGTAATCCCAGCACTTTGGGAGGCCGAGGTGGGAGGATCACAAGATTAGGAGATCGAGACCATCCTGACCAACATGGCAAAACCCCCGCTCTACTAAAAATACAAAAATTAGCCGAGTGTGGTGGTACGTGCCTGTAATCCCAGCTACTCAGGAGGCTCAGGCAGGAGAATTGCTTGAACCAGGGAGTCAGAAGTTGCAGTGAGCCGAGATCTCACCACGGCACTCCAGCCTAGCAACAGAGCAAGACTCTGTCTCAAAAAAAAAAAAAAAAAAAAAAAAAAAGTAGCTTAGATAAAAAAGAAAACAGTCTTCTTATCCTCCAATGTGAGCATTATCCTTGTGTCACTCTGGCTGACATAACAGTATACCACTGACTGACTGGCTTAAACAACAGAATTGATTTTCTCACAGTTCTGGACCCTGAAAGTCCAAGACTAAGGTTTCAGGAGGTTTGGTTTCTGCAGAGCCTCTCTCCTTGACTTGCAGAGAGTACCTTCTTGCTGTGTTCTATATGGTCTTTGCTCCATGCAAGATGTTCTGGTACTCCTCCCTCTTCTTACAAGGACACCAGTACTATTTGATGAGGGCTCCCCCTTATGATCTCATTTAACCTTAGTTACCTCGTTAAGGGACCTATGTTCTGGGCCGGCATGGCGGCTCACGCTTGTAATCCCAGTGCTTTGGGAGGCTGAGGTGGGCAGATCACTTAAGCCCAGGAGTTCGAGACCAGCATGGGCAGCATAGCAAAACCCCATCTCTACAAAAAACAGCAATTAGCCCAGCGTGGTGGCGTGCACTTCTAGTCCCAGCTACTTGGGAGGCTGCGGTGCGAGGATCACTTGAGTTTGCAGTGAGCCAGGATTGCATCACTGCACTCCAACCTGGGTGACAGAGTGAGACTGTGTCTTAGAAAAAAAAAAAAAAAGAAAGGACTTATATCCAAATACAGTTACATTGGGAGTTATGGCTTCAACATAAAAATTTGGTGGGGCAGCATAATTCAGTCTATGACATTAATTATGTAAGAAAAGACATCAAAAGAGTAATGTAACATCTTAGATGCAATTAACTAATGAAAAATCACTCTAAAGAGAGTGAGAGAAGGGAAATTAGAAAGAAATTAAGATATAAATATATAAACAGTTTTCATTCTGTCACATTTTAGAAATATATTTTTAAGTTTGGAGGATTATGTGAATGTTAAACAGCATTTATGTTTTCCTAAATAAATTGAATTACTCACTCTTGTATCACTTGCACATTTTTTAGCCACAATACCTATGTTCATCCTGTCTATTTGTCCAAAATGCACTTCTCCCCCATCTTTTCCCATTTAAGTCCTACTCATGTCTGAACATCAGCTCAAAAGCTATGTAGTCCACAAAGCCTCTCTCCATCTCTTTTCTCTCTGAACTTCTTTAGCAATTCATCCATGTTATATTTATGGTATTTGCATATAATGGTACTATTATATTATGGTAATTCTATAATTCCTTAGCTGCATCATCCAACTAAATTGTTTATTCCTTCAAAGGAAGGGTCCGTGCTCATTCTTTATTCTTTTTTTTCCTAGATCAAATAAAGGTTGCATGTGATAATCCACTGATATAGAAACAGTAAAGTCATGGGGCAAACACCACACAAATTAAATAATTCTAAAACTTAAAATTCTCTAAGACATTATCCCTGCACAGAAAATACTTGTCCAATGAGCAGCATTTCAAAACCAGAGGAAAAGACATCTGATGCTAACCAAGATGGACCAGGCTTTTTACAGCCTGCCTCCTTCACTGATTACATCTAAAAATGTTGAACAAAATACAAAAAACAACTACTTACAGATTCTAAAAGGTAAATAATAACAAATGAATGGGAGGAAAATCCTAACTTGAGGAATTATCAGTAATGGGGTAGTGAGTTTTCTAAGTTTTTCTTTCTTTCTATTTTCTGGCTTAGTGGGGGAACCGTACAGCAGGCACAGGTAGCAACAACTC
Organism: Piliocolobus tephrosceles; assembly: GCF_002776525.5. Lineage (NCBI taxonomy): Eukaryota > Metazoa > Chordata > Mammalia > Primates > Cercopithecidae > Piliocolobus > Piliocolobus tephrosceles. The sequence goes on from NC_045444.1 coordinate 81,898,841, forward strand.
AAAATAGATAACTGAAAAAAATGACCATATGTGAACCACACAGCATGGGCATAAATCCATGTTTTATTTCATGTTTTGCTTTTTTTTTTCTTTATTCTCTTTTGTCTCTACCCCAAGGTTAACCCCACTCACAGAACTGTATTATCACGACAGAAGAAGCAGTGGTGCAGTTACCCAAAACACTGAGCAAAAACCTGTCTTTCTGGACAGAAGTAAAAACAGAGATCCCTGTTGTGCACAGAATGTAAGGGAAATCCAAATATTTTTCTCTCTTTTTTCTTACCACTTTGCCCCCAGTGTTGGCACGAAATTGTGCAATAGCAAGGGAAGAGAAAATTCTGAAGGAACTTCATCATTTGGCCATTAAAAAAGTATACAAAAAGGTGCCCCTAGGATATGGAAAGTGGGGCAGGAGTGGGAGAAATTCTGAGGAGAAAAGACCTGAAGCTGTGCATGCATGGAACACATCTAAAGAAGCATATCAGAGGCTTTAAACAATATCATAAATCCTAGTCCATTTAAGTCCTGAGTAATGAATGCCGAGGAGTAGATTCAAACAGTATAGTGAAGGCTTACAAATCTGAACTGACATTGCAACATTACCTACAGAAAGACAGCTAAGAGACTGCTAAACCAAAAAAATCAATCTCATCCAGAGGATTTTGACAGGACCCAGAGTCTCATATTCGAAATTTCCGGGTTGCAATCCAAAATTACTCAACACACAAAGAATAAGGATGTGGTTAATTCTCAAAGAAATAGACAGATTTGAAATTACCAGAAAAAAAACTTTAAAGCAGATACAACCATACACCATGAGATAAAGGTGAACATTTTTGAAATACACGGAGACATTCTCAGAAGCAAAAGAAAACCCAAAAACGATTATGAGAACTAAATGGAAATTTTAGAACTGAAAAACATAGTATCTGAAATGAAAAGTCCCATACTATGGGCTCAATAGCAGAACAGAGGTAGCACAAGAGTCAGTGAAGTTGAAGATAGATGAATATATATGGTCCAATTTGATCAACAAAGAAAGACACTATCAGACTGGATAAAACAATATGATCCAACTGTTAGCTATCTATAAGATACCCACTTTAAATATAATAATATAGTTATATTTAAAGTAAAATGATGGTAAAAGATATACCATGAAAACACTAATCAAAAGAAAGCTGTACTGGCAATAGTAATATCAGAAAAAATAGACTTCAGAACAAGAAAACTATCGGGGGACATATGCAACGACAAAAGGGTCAATTCATCAAGAAGACATAATAGTCTTTAATGCGTATGCCTCTAACAACAGAGCTCCGAAATACATAAAGCTAAAACTGATAAGACTGAAGAGAGAACAAGTAGACAGAAAATTAGCAAGGATATTGAAGCCATGAACAACAGTATCAAACAAATCAACCTAAACAACTTTCAATGCCCTTCACTCAATAATAGCAGGATATTTTTTTCCGAGTATACATGGAACATTACAAATATAGACAAGATTTATGCCATAAAACAAACCTTAAAAAATTTTAAACAACTGGAATCATACAATGATAGTCTGAAAATAACAAATAAATTTGAAATTAAAAACAGTAACAAAAAATACCCTAAAAGTCTCCAAGTATTTGGAAATTAAAAAATATATTTCTGAAAAATCCATGAATCAAAGAGGAAATTTCAAAAAAAATTAGAAAGTACTTTAAAGGAAAAGAAAATTAAAATAAAACAACAAAATCTGTGCTATATAGCTAAAGCAATACTTAATGTGAAACATATAGCATTAAATCTATGGATTAGAAAGGAAAAATCTAGAATCAATAACCTTCCACCTTAGGAAACCAGAGACATAAAAGCAATTTATGCCTAAAGCAAACAGAAGCAAAAAATAATAAATATTAGAGAAGAAATCAGTAATACCGAAAACAAAAAAAGAACGGAGAAAAACAGTGCAACCAAAGGCTTGCTCCTACATAGGATCAACAAAATTGATCAAACTCTAGTCAGATTGACCAAAAAAATAGAAAGAATACACAAATTATCAACATCAGAAGTGATAGGTGAGATTATCATTACAGACTCTATAGACATTAAATAAATATTAAGGAAATACTATAAACAACTCTCTGTTCATACATTTAACAGCTTAGATGAAACTGAGCAATTTCTAAAAAGACAGAAAGTGCCAAAACTCACTTAGGAAGAAATAGGTCACCTGGATAGACCTGTTACTATTTTAAAAATTGAATTTATAGATAAAATCTTTCAACAATATAAAAATTCCAGGCACAGATAATATCTTTGGTCATTTCTGTAAAACATTTAAGAAATAATTCTAATTCTACATGATCTTTTCCACAAAATGGGAGAGAAGACGTCCCAATTCCTTTTATGAGGCCAGCATTACTCTGAAACCAAAACCATACAGACATCACAACAAAATAAAACAGATCAATATCCCTCATGAATGTAAATGCAAAACTCTTCAAATCACATTAGCAAATTGAATCCAAAAATATATAAATAGGAGAATACATTATGACCAAGTAGAGTTTAATCTGGAAAAGCAAGGATAGTTCAACATTCAAAAATCAATCAGTATAATTTACCATTTTAACAGACTAAACATAAAAAAACTGTAGGATCAACTCAATAAATGCAGAAAAAACATTTCACCAAATTTAACATCCATTAATGCTAAAAACTATCAGCAAACTAGGAATAGAAGGGAGTCTCTTTCACATGATACAAAGGAGGTACAAAAACCTACAGCTAATACCACATGTGATAGTAAAAACCTGATTCTCTCTAACATTAGGTAAAAGCCAACAGTGTCCGATTTCATCAACCCTGTTCATCATTATACTGGAAGCCCTTGTCAGTACAATAAGCTTAGAAAAAGAAATAAAAGGCATACAGATTAGAAAGTAGTAAGTTAAACTGTGACTAATTGCAGATTGTCTACATATAAAATATTCCAATAAATCTACATAAAATATCCTAGAATTAATAAATGAGTTTATTAAAGCTACAGGGTAAAAAGTATTCAAAAATAAACTGCTTTCCTAGTGAACAGTTGAACACAATCTTCTAAGTACCACACAGAAATAAAAGAAATACTGTGTATAAATCTAACAAAACACTGACAAAAGAAATCAAAGAAGACCTAAGTACATGAAGAAATACACTGTGTTCATATATTAGAAAACATACTAAGTTGCTAATTATTCTCAAATTGATCTTAGATTCAATTAGTACCAATACAAATCCCAGGAAGATTTTGTGTAGCCACTTAAAAATTGATTCAAACATTTATATTTAGAGGTAACAACTAGATAAAACAATTCTGAAAAAGAAGAACAAATGTGAAAGATATACTACCTGATTTTGAGGCTTAATATGCTTCAATAATCAAAGAAATATAGTGTTTACATCAAGATGAACAGGTCAATGGAACAGAGAACTCAGTAACAAACCCAGAATGATTTTCAACAAAGATTAAAGCCAATCTGATTTTAAAAAGGATAATATTTTCAACAAATTGTGCTGGAACAACTGTATTTTCTCTCTCTCTCTTTCTTTCTTTCCTCTCCCCCCTCACCCCCAACCCTCTCTCATCATTTATGTGTGTGTGCAGTTATACACAAACAAATCTTTTGTTGTTCCATATCCAGCTAATAACTATATCAAACTTATTTTCCCCAGACAACAGTCTTAATGTAACAACTTTTTTATTCAAAGACAGGATGTTTGTGACTTCAGCTTATATTCAATTTTAAAGATTTGGGCTTCTATAGAATAACATATTAGATGAATAAAATTTTAAAGGAGACATTCTTCAATGTAGATAAAAAAGAAAATACTAGTTTAAAAAATACACCAATAATTGTGGAAAGTTGTATGCAACAAACTGATTTAAATAGCTTCACCCTTGGATGAATATAAATTCTGAATTCAAAATGAACAAGCACTGTATTTACTTGCTTACTTCTCCATTATTATTTTGTATTTTTTTTAACAAGAAAATGTTTTTCTCCACATAATCTTTCTCTCTCTTACTTCTGCCATCAAACATTCTTGAATCTACAAAGGCTTTAAAATCAGTGGTTCCCAAATGGAAATTGAATTTTTATAGCACTCAATGTTCCAAGTTTTGACAGTGTGTATTTTGTTACTGTCTAGAGAGGATTGTTATTTGGTGCTTTCGTGGGCTTTTTGAAAACACAGACTTCTAACAGTAGAAATACATGTTCACAGCAGTCGCACAGACCACAGATTTTGAATATAAAGCAGCAGTACATTTCAGAGTTTTGATATTTTCTTTTTTACACACACATAAATTTATAAAAACAGACAAGGAAAGGTGTTATTCTTCTCAGTTATTATTGCTACTGAATTAAACCTAATATATATCTCTCTCCTATAGAAAAGAAAACTTACTTTTTTAAAAAGCAGAGTTATATCAGATACAGGTCTGATCTACTTACCAAGCTGTTAAACAGTCTTAATCCTTTACCCGTGAAATGTTCAGATACAATCTAATTGCACTTAATGTTATTACTAACCTTTGAAATTCTAATTAGCCAGGAGCCTATAGGTGTCAACAGCCCCAAAAGTTAATTATATTCTAACTTGCCCAAATTTACAGCTTCTTCCAGTTTTCCTAAATAATCACCTCCTCACTCAGCTGAGATAATATGTGAAAAGCACTTAGCACAGGATTAGGTCCTCTGTAAGTTCCCAATATTAGATATTACCATTGTCAAGCAAGACTTTCCGGGGAATGGAAGACGGCGCTGCACAGGTAAAGAAGATACTTAGCTAATACTTCAAAGTGATCACTTTAAACCTGTTTACTGAAAGCTTTCTGTATGAGATTACCAAAAAATATTTTGAAAAGAAGCCAAGAATGAAAATTGTTAATATTTTCTTCTTAGTATAGTTGCTACCATAACTTTTTGCTAGTATTTCAACATTTTTACAAATGAATAGCAAAGATGTAGGCATTATGACTCATTAACATCATTTTCTATCTCTGTCCCTCCCAAAATGTGAGTGTGTTGTCTTGAAAAATAATCACTGAACAGTTTAGAATCTTATGTGCAGATACATCCATCAACAGTTCTGTTTTTTTGAAATATGACTAGACCCAAAAATAAGGGTATGTTTACTTGCTAGAAAACAAGATGCAATTTGGCCTCTGATGATGGTTAGAGATGTCCTGCTAGGCAGAACCATGATATATAAATTGCAAATCAAAACAATGACTACCACTTCAGTAACTACTAACATGTAGGACATGACCAGCTACGTTCATAAGAGCTTGAGAAGAGCCAAAGCTCTTTTCTGAGATAAAAACAATAACAAAAGCAGCAAAAATGTGACTATTTTCATGCTGTAGTTAATTGGTCCAGCTAGATAAAAGTGAAAGTAAAAGTTAGACTTCCAAAATTTCAGAAATCTCCCACCTGTGTCAATCTGTAAGGTATATTCTAACGTTAAACATCAGCACAAACTGCCTGTATGCCACATGTTAAGTAAGTCAACAATGAGCTGCCTTTCTGTACTTGGTAAAAGGCACTTAAAAATCTGCTAAAATCTTTATTTTAGCAGCCAGCTAATGCACATATTTATCATTGATCTAGATTATCTGTTTTCTCCTTTGATTAATTTAGATTATTGGATCAGAGTACCCAGTATTTTAGTTCCCCAAAGTAAAGCTTTGTAATCTTTTCTTTAAATAAACAAAATAATTAACTTTAGCTCCTGAAAAAGTTGGTCTCTCTAACTACAGTTTACTTGGTTAAAAAACAAGAACCATGTGATACAACTTTTTCTTTTTGCTTTATCAGAAAGCTTTGAACTTAATTCAGGGCCCAGCAATAGGAATTAGCTTGTCTCTAATTCTAACAGTAACTACTCCTTAACTTCCCCTAGTGGTCTCATCAGATTTTATCTTGTTTTATATTATAATCATATTGCACATACCTCAAATTCTTGTAGAACATTTAGTAAATGAATGCTAAAGAAATCCATATGTCGGGATAATTTATTGAAAAATAAATGTGTTCACCAGAGTTTTAATTTGTAAACTGATTTTCATAAATACTACATACATAAAATTTAGGAATAACTAGCCTCCACATTTAGTGTTTACTTCTATTTTAAAAGTTCACATGCCTCAACCATTTTTACTTTAAAAAGTACCATCATATCATTACTTTTTCAGAGTAACCTAACAACTAGTCAAAATAGTCATGTAATACAGAAAATTTCCCACCGATAGTAGGAAATATCTGTGCTATTGTTAACATGCTAAAACTCCGAGAAAACTGGCCAAGTGATAAAAGGCTCACGGTAATGTGAACTTGGAAATAACACAAGATTGTCCTCACACTGTGACAGGCTGAAGTCCTTGGTTTCTGGGAGGTGAGACCTGGATGAGAGGGTGAGGCAGACAAGTCTTTAACAGTCTCCCAGCCCAGTCTACACAGGTTTTCTCTACTAACCAGGAAATTACAGGTGTAGTGGCTACTATTCCCTATCAGTGTAGGACCCAGAAATACATCTATCTAATTTAAAACAGTTCCACACTAGGGATTAAGAGAATTTGGAACACCCTGCCCAATCACCACCAATGGCACGCTAATGCACATTTCATTAATCTCTAACAACAAAACCCTATATTTTATGGAAATGATAATTTTGGACTTCCCTTACTTAAGGCAGGGTTTTGCTTTATTTGCTAAAAATTAATTTTTAAAAATTAAGTAAAAGTCATCTGGTTGGTTTACTACAGTGTCTAATATTCAACTATTATAATATTAATAAGAGAAGGAAGTGATTACTCATACTTAATTTTACTAGTTAAGTAATTTTTTTAATACTGTAAAAGTTTGCTACCTAAAATTGTTAGAAGGAACACAGATAAATCTACTGATTATTTAATAAAGACCATTTGTGAGAAAAATATTTTTCTTACATTATGATTATCCCATTATCAATGGAAAATGAGTCAGAAGGTAATCCAGCAATATTCCAAGTTCGAATTGTCACAGCTTCTCCCAGGGTACCCATAAGAGAACAATCATCTGAGCAGGGAATACCTCTTCCTTTGCACAAAGTTGTCCACTCTTTAGTTTGGTTCTTTAGAACATACACAGAAAGAGAAAGAAATGAGACTGGAGGTTATCAAAAGCATGCTTTATAATTCCTCAATTTATACTGTATTCACTGAGTCAACAAACCATTGTGGAAACTCTACCTCAAAAATGGTTTGTGTTTCTCAGATTCTTATTTCAAATAAAAATCTAATTGAGAAGGTCAGCTATGTACTCAACATATTCAATGTTGAGATAAAGTCTAGATTAAGCACTTAAGTCACAATTTCATATCTGGAAAAAATGATTACCAATTGTTATTATAAAGCTTCATTTTCAAAGCTACTCCTATCAAACTACCAATCACATTTTTCACAGAATTTGGAAACAGTATTCTAAAATTCATATGTAACCAATAAAGAGCCCAAATAGCCAAAGCTATCCTTAGCAGAAAGAACAAAGCCAGAGGCATCACATTATCCGACATTGAACTATACTACAAGGCTCCAATAACCAAAACAGCATGATACTGGTGCAAAAACATAGACCAATGGAACAGAATAGAGAGCACAGAAATAAAGCTGTACACTTACAAGCATCTGATCTTTGACACAGCTGACAAAAATAAGTAATGGGGAAAGGACTCCCTATTCAATAAATGGTGCTAGGATAACTGTCTAGCCATATGCAGAAGACTGAAATTTGATCCCTTCATTACACCATATACAAAAATCAACTCAAGATGAAATAAGGACTTAAATGTAAAACCTAAAACTATAAAACCTTAGAAGAAAACCTAGGAAATACATTCTAGACATAGGCTCTGGCAAAGATTTAATGGCAAGGATGCCAGAAACAATTGCAACAAAACCAAAAATTGACAAATAGGACCTAATTAAACTAAAGAGCTTCTTCACAGCAAAATAAACTATCAGCAGAGTAAAAAGACAAACTACAGAATGGGGAGAAACATTTTTAAACTATGCATCTGACAAAGGTCTATATATCTAGAATCTATAAAGAACTTAAACAAATTAACAAGCAAAAAACAAACAACCCCATTAAAAAGTAGGCAAAGGACACGAACAGACACTTCTCAACAGAAGACATACATGCAATCACAAGGATATGAAAAAATGCTCGACATCACTAGTCATTAGAGAAATATAAATCCAAACCACAATGAGATACCATCTCGCACCAGTCAGAATGGCTTTTGTTAAAAGTGAGAAAACAACAGATGCTGGCAAGGTCGCAGAGAAACGGGACTGCTTATACACAGCTGATGGGAATGTAAATTAGTTCAGTCACTGTGCAGAGCAGTGTAGTGATTTCTCAAAGAACCTAGAACTGAACTATTATTCAACCCAGCAACCCCATTACCGGGTATACACCCAGAGAAATATAAATTGTTCTACCATAAAGACACAGGCATGCTGTGATGGTTAATACTGAGTGTCAACTTGATTGGATTGAAGGATGCAAAGTATTGATCCTGGGTGTGTCTCTGAGAGTGCTGTCAAAGGAGATTAACATTTGAGTCAGTCGGCTGGGAAAGGCAGACCCACCCTTAATCTGGGTAGGCACCATCTAATCCACTGCCAACACAGCCAGGATATAAAGCAGGCAGAAAAACGTGAAAAGGCTAGACTGGCTTAGCCTTTCAGCCTACATCTTTCTCCCATGCTGGATGTTTCCTGCCCTCAAATGTCAGACTCCAAGTTCTTCAGTTTTGGAACTCAGACTGGCTTTCTCCCTCCTCAGCTTGCAGACGGCCTATTGTGGTACCTTGTGATTCTGTGAATTAATACTACTTAATAAACTCCCATATATATATATACACACATATGTGTGTGTGTGTATATATATGTGTGTGTGTGTATATATACATATATATGTGTATGTATATCCTATTAGTTCTATCCTTTTAGAGAATCCTATTAGTTCTGTTCCTCTAGTAGTTAATACTACTTAATAAACTCATATATATATATATATATATATCCTATTACTTCTGTTCCTCTAGAGAATCCTAATAGATATGTGTATGTTCATCGCAGCACTATTCACAATAGCGAAGACATAGAATCAACTCAAATGGTACATATACACCGTGGAATACTATGCAGCCATAAAAAGAATAAGATCATGTCCTCTGCAACAACATGTATGGAACTAGAGGCCATTAACCTAAGCAAATTAATGCAGGAAAAGAAAACCAAATACTGCATGTTCTCACTTATAAGTGGGAGCTAAATGATGAGAAGGCATGGACACAAAGAAGGGAGCAATAGATACTGGAGCCTACTTGAGGGTGGAGGGTGGGAGGAGGGTGAAGATTGAAAAACTACCTACTAGATACTACACTTATCACCTGGGTGATGACATAATCTGTACACCAAACCCTGGTGACACACAATTTACTTATGTAAAAAACCTGCACATGTACCCCTGAACCTAAAAGCTTTGTTTTGTTTTTGTTTTAAAAAACAAAGCTTCACTGTACAAAGTAGTTGGGACCACCACATTTTTTCTAAGTATTTTCTTTATGTTACAAATATCTAGCACATACAATATGATAGTAGAAAAGTAAATCCATTTTGAACCAGTAGGAGAGATAGAAAACATTTACTTCTGACTCACATGCCTTGTGAGTGGCTACGGCAAGGCATTTCAGTGCCAGTAAGGATCAGGGCACATACTGCAGTTTGTGAGACTCTACCTGGAGGACAGCCTGTAGGATGCACAGGAACCCAGGAGGGGTACTACAAGCCAAGGTTCGTGTTCAGAAAGTCAGAAGTCAACATCCAAGTTGAGTTTACAAATCAAAGATTTCAGAAATGGTGAAAGACATAATTGGAGAGAAAGGAGTTAGGAGAAGGCAAGGGGAAGGTGGGTATGTATGGTACTGGTACTAGCCTCTGGGTTGATGAGGGTGCTGGGTGCTCACAGGTGGCGCTGGCTGAGCGGCCATGCTGGGCATTGCCATCTCCCTCAGGCTCCTGCTGAGTGGGCTGGACCAACACTCCTTGAGGTTTGCACAAGAAAGGGCATCACAGTTTTGGGGGAATTGATGACATTCATGACCTTGATAAGACTGTTAATATTATGTAGAATTCCCCACAACTGGGTCTGTATGATGTTCCATCATAATTCAGATTATGCATCTTTGGCAGAAATATCACAGAAATCATGTGCTTTTCTCATTGCATCCATCAGATGGCACACAATTTCAAATTGTTCATTTACTGATGACACTAATTTTTATCACTTGATTAAAGTGTTGTCTGCCAGGCTTCTGTGTCATAATTATATGAGCTTATGTGTGATTATAGATTCTTCAGATGGTGGGATGCAACGCAAAGACACTCAGATAAATGAAAGGCAGAACTCTGTTATAGCTCCAAATGGGAGAAGGCTGCACACAGGGCCACACAGGGTGTTGTCAGGAGACAGAGTAGCATCAAGCCAGAGCTGTGGGAGGTAGTTTATATGTGGTAAATGGGATGGAATTAGCTGGGTTTCACAGGTTTCCTGGGCACTGGGTATTTTGCATCATTCTGTGGTTGCAAGGAAGAAGGGGCTGTCCTTGGTATCTGGGGGCCTTTGGAAGCTATCTATTGTAACCCAGGAGTGTTCGAGCCTAATAAAGAATATGGTTGGGGTGAGGGTTTAGCAAACGACTTACGAGAAAGAATTCTGAGTTTTTAACTATTATTTAAAATGGTTAAGACAGCATTTGTGAAATATTATATTATAACCTCCCCACTGTTAAATTGCTCTTTTCCTCATTCCTTTTGCAGGTAATAAGCATACTGTGGGGAGATATTTTATAACCGTGAGAATGCCGTTTTTGCCAAACATTCCATTTTTTCATTATTAATTTATGTCAGCATAGATTCATCTTTTTCATATTTTATCCAGTGAGTTATAATATTCCTGCCACTATTTATTGTGATGCTGAAATTGTCCAAGTTTGGACAGTGGGAACACCCTTAAACTAAATTCTATGTCCTTTTGACATGGCCCCATCCTTCTCTGGGTACCTCCCAACTCTTGCTCAAAAAAGACATTTCAGCTTTATCTTATAGTGAAGTCCAAGATAGCCACAGATAATCTTCCTGCTTTAAGCTCAGCTGACTAGCAACCATAATTCCATCTGCAAAGTCCCTTTGCCATGTAACGTGGCATAGTTACAGGTATAACACCTGGAGGTGAAGATCATAGGAGCCCAAATTCTCCCCATCATAAGTACTTAATAAATATCACCTGGCTATTTGATTTGGTTGTTGATACAAGGAATAGATGGTATCGCTATGTAGGGAGGAGGGACAGATAGCATTTCCAGTTTGAGTTGTATACACAGGTGCTTCTGGCATGTTTTATTTTTTATTTATTTATTTATTTAAATTTTATTTTGAGACGGAGTCTCACTCTGTCACCCAGGCTGGAGTGCAGCGGCATGATTTTGGCTCACTGCAACCTCTGCCTCCTGGGCTCAAGCAATCCTCCCACCTCAGCCTCCAAGTAGGACTGGGACTACAGGCACACACCACCATGCCCGGATAATTTCTTATATTTTTTTGTAGAGACAGGGTTGTACTATGTTCCCTAGGCTGGTCTCAAACTCCTGAGCTCAAGCAGTCTGCCCACCTCAGCCTCCCAAAGTGCTGGGATTACAGGTGTGAGCCACCTCACCCAGCACTACTGGCATGTTTTGTTCTATTTGTTTTCAGGCTGTAGGTTGACCTACAGACATTTTGGAGAGGTCTGCAAGCTTTCTTGGATCTAGCCTGATGCTGGAGTAGGCATGCTAGCCTGTGACATAGGGAAGAAGTAGAGAAAATAGAAGCAATATTTTCTGCAGAATGCTCTGTTTAGAGTTGACAGTTATAGTATGTTACCACAGACGAACTCTGGATTAGCAATTTAAGAGGCCTAATTACATGTTTATAAGGGTGTAGTATCAGAGAACAACCAAAATGAGCATGGAGGACTCTGAACAAGCATCTCGAAATTCAAGCCAATGGCCTTGGCTGGTAAGCAGGTGACGAGGTAGATGGTGGATTTGCTGGCATAAGGTCATGAAAAGAAAAAAAAAAGGGAGATAGATGGTAGAAGTGGAAAACTGGCCATTAAGAGTGTCATCTTGATGAAAATACCCAACACCATTAAAATAGTTTCAACTTTGGTTATTGGCAGAAAAAGTTCAATTAGAAGGTTCAAATTAATTCAAATCCAGGGCTTGTATGTTCTTAATAGCACTGTAGGATTCTGTTTTGGGAATTGGCACAGGCATTGTAATTGAGTGCTGTGAGCCCAGTTACCCTGGAAGAATTGGAGTTTTCTATGTTTTATTCATGAAAAGTGCCAGGAACTCTATGAAAGAGTTGATAAATAATTGACGACTACTCATATTCAAGTTTGGAGGGGAAATGCAGCTATTTATTGAGGGCCCTTGATATCCAGAGGCTTGAAACCCTTTGAGAAAAGGACCAAATTTCGTAGGCCTCTTAGTTTGGGTTCCTGAAGCAGACTGTGGGATGAAGATTCCTATGAGGTGACATGCTGAGGAAAGGATGCAGGAGGAAGCATGACAAGAAGGAGTAGAAGCCAATAAAGGACCAGCCTAAGTTCTGCAGCGGGTGGCCTCATTAGATGCCACAGGGAACCTCCATAGTGTAAGCTATTCCTTGGAGCTGTCGCAACCAGAGGGAAGGGAGAGAGACTCCCATGCTCCCTTCAATTATTCATTAAGGGCTGCTCAAGAGGCAAGTACATTCCCAGGCACTTCTTGCTCTCCAAACATTGGGTAAAGTAGGTTCTAGGAACCCAAGGGAAGTCCGACAGAAAGAGCCACAGGTGCTAGTTGTTGAGTGTGAAAGCACACAGAAGCCAGGAAGCCCTGATGTTTGCCATCCAACCCTTACGCTGAGAACTGAACGAGACAGTTTTGATTGGAAATAAACTGCTCGCTGTTTTGACCTGAGAGAAACAGATAAAAGAGTAAAGATGACAAAATGGGACTCAGAGACTTAATCCACAGGAATTCCTTCCTGTGATGTGAGAGTGACATGAGAGAATTGTTAAGGAAAGTAAAAACTTAGGTTGATCTAGTGAAGCAAGGAAGGAATAAAATTGCCTTCAATCCTTCACAGAGATGAGGTGGCATGGGATGAAGTGACTACTTGAATCAAGGGTTCGGACAGTGAATGAGTTCACAGAAAGCACTCTGAGCTTTGGCATGTCTTGTGTCTAAGTTGAATGTGGCTTTGTGTCTGCCAGTAAATTTCCAAAGTCTCAGTTCAGGTGCTTAAGACACCCTTGAAGCGTTTGTGTGGTGGTCTGACTAGCAGCCCCCCATTCTGACAGTAGCCAGGCGATGATGGCAAAGTCAGAAGATGCAGTCCCTTGGAGTGAGTCTGTCAGAGAAGGCCTGGTTGGGAGGATGATACATCTAGCTCTCCAAGCACTGGGTAAAGTGGATTCTGCTAGTGCACTAGGTAGTGCTAATACACTTTCTGTTGAGCTCTGGAATGCTAGACAGGAGCCAGTGCAGACACCGAGGGGTGTGCTCTGAACCAGCAGGGAAAGGTAGGGGTGGCTGAAGCCACTCCTTTTATTGTTCAAAATGTCAATGTAGGAGAGTAAGAAGAGTGCTAAATTAGGATGCAGGTAACCATCGAGTGCTAAAGACAGAAGCACCCACTAGGTGAGGGTTTCAAACATTTAGTTAAAAACACCACCACCAATTAAAGGATAACAGTGGCAGCAAGAGTCAGCCCTCCTCAGGAGACAGTGTTGAAATTAAATGAGGCTCAACTGAGACCATGTGCAAGCCAAAGCTCAGTGAAATTATAAAGCCCCACACAAAGGGGACTTAACATGTACTGTTTCTCGTTTGACACCAAAAACTATTGCCAAATGTTCTGAATTCCTCCCTTCTTTTATTCTCATTATCATCCCTCCCATTTTTTCTTTTAGTTATCTTAATTTTTCTAAATCTCTCTGCCTGCTTTGATAGGGCCATGATCCCGGTTGGATTCCAGTTCCATTTTTCTGAAAAGAGCTGAAGAGTATGCTGGGTCTCTCATTCAGTAAAAACTAAAAAGTCGAAGAGAAAAATAGGAAGAATAATTAGGATTAACTCCTAGGGTTAGGTGTTGGGCCAGGGAGAAGAAAGAGGCAGAATCAGTCAGAGAAGTGGGAAGCAAGGCAGGGAATGTGGTGTTTGTTTTCTAAGGAACAAAGCCACTTATCAACAGGGTTTTAGGCAGGCTCACCTTTTCCTCCCCTCAAGTTTCATTCTCTGAAAAGATTTTGAAATGGCTTGTTATTGAGACTGATAGGAAACAGTGGATGAAGTACACACACACACACACACACACACACTCACTCACAGAGAGAGAGAGAGAGAGAGTCCTGATACCTTTTTACAGTACTTGCTTAGGAACTGAGATTTTATCAGTAAAGGGTACCATTTTCCCATTACTGTTTTTAAAAAATTATTTATTTATTTATTTATTTATTTTGAGGTGGAGTCTCGCTCTGTCGCCCGGACTGGACTGCAGTGGCCAGATCTCAGCTCACTGCAAACTCCGCCTCCCGGGTTTACGCCATTCTCCTGCCTCAGCCTCCCGAGTAGCTGGGACTACAGGCGCCCGCCACCTCGCCCGGCTAGTTTTTGTATTTTTAGTAGAGACGGGGTTTCACCGTGTTAGCCAGGATGGTCTCGATCTCCTGACCTCGTGATCCGCCCGTCTTGGCCTCCCAAAGTGCTGGGATTACAGGCTTGAGCCACCACGCCCAGCCTAAAAAATTTTTTATTTTTAATCAGGCAGCCCCAAACTAGAATAGGTTCAGAGACTCCCCATTTTCACATTACATTTTAAAGTAGATATTTTTATTTTTAAAACAATTAGATTTTTGAAGAGTGTATTACATGGTGTCTTTTGGCTAACCAGCTAATCTATACAATAACTAAAATACACAAGTAGAAATCATGTAAAAATATCTTCCTCACTGTACTTACCAAAAAACTGAAACCAAAGTAAAACAAAACCTTGAAGGGTAATACTGGCTGGGATGGGCAGAGGGTCAGGAAGAGATGGAGTAGCGTCCCTTACCTGTCTGTAGGTGGATGTGAAGGCTCCGAGATAAGCAACCACTCCTGAGGAAATGAGGATATCCCCAGTCAAGTTGATGTACAGCTGCCCTAGCTCCAGAGCTGTGTGGCTCCATCGAGTTTTCTCACCTCCAAGGCCTCCAATCAACTGTTCAGCTCGTTCTAATTTTTTGCTGCACAGGTCAACCTCAAAAATAAAAGTGAGCTTTTATCAGCATTTACAAGTACAATAAGTTAAAAATTCTGCAAGATTTTACCCTCAGAAGTAAATTATTATTATTTATTTATTTATTTATTTATTATTATTATTGAGACAGAGTCTGGCTCTGTGGCCCAGGCTGGAGTGCAGTGGCGCAATCTCCGCTCACTGCAAGCCTGCCTCCCAGGTTCACGTCATTCTGCTGTCTCAGCCTCCCAAGTAGCTGGGACTACAGGCGCCTGCCACCACACCCGGCTAATTTTTTTGTATTTTTAGTAGAGACAGGTTTTCACTGTGTTAGCCAGGATGGTCTCGATCTCCTGACCTCGTGATCCACCCGCCTCGGCCTCCCAAAGTGCTGGGATTACAGGAGTGAGCCACCACGCCCGGTGTAAATTATTATTTTTAATTAGACTTCTGCCTGGGATTTCCTATATCACTATAATATAGTAAAGCCCATGATATTTTAGAATTTATAAATATAAAGTGTCTAATATAATTCATGAAATTAATAATGAATGAGTATCACATAATGCAAAGAACAGCTCTATTTAAGGAAATGACATACAGTACAGGATACTGAAAGTTAGTTAATAAAGGACATTCTTCTGCAAATATAGATGTTTTCCCTCCATTTTAAATATCTAGATGCATTTTATTTTAAATATTCTACAAACGTTTTCCCCTCATTTAACTTACGGTTGATTTTATCATGATCTTAAAGGTTAAATGTTTAAAAGTTTTAATAATTTATGATTATTTACAAAGCACAATTTTCAGGTTGTTAAACTGTGTCACTCAGGCACTTGTAATTCAGCTTAAATTAGGACATCGATCAATAGCTGAGAGCCTATTTGGTGCATAAGACTATCAACCAAATACGATTATATGTAATTAAGCAATATGATAAAAAAGAGATAATTACGAAGGTGCAAACTTGGTGAAAAGTTATTTCAGTTCACACAATAGCAGTATTCCAGCAGAATACGTAAATTATTTTTATTAAATTTTTAAGTGCCTTAACATCATTATTCTTGGAAGAAGATGAGATTAAATAAAGCTTATCATGATGTTAAAAAATAATTTACATGAAAAGAGAAATTCAACAATCAATAAAAGCTAAGACATTTAGGTTATTTTGGAATAAGAATTTGGCTTATGCTTTTTACTAATGTTACTAACATTTATATTAAGTCAATGATTTTAGATTAAAAGATGCATGATTCTGTATCAGTTTATCTACAGATAGGTTTGAAAAAAGCAAATGGTATGTAATTGTAGTATGTGTGATACTTCCTAAATTTAATTTTTTTCCTTTTGATTTTCCCTCTTTAAATGACTTTTGTCTTTCTCGTTTCTTTCCTCACCTATTCTTCTTTCAACAATGTTTATGATAAACTGAATCAGGTCTTAGACTATGACAAAGTTGCCATCAGAAACTACTAAGTAAAAATATTTTAGCTAAAATTTTACCTCCAAAAGCACATTTTTAATACACATAAATGCATATGTTCATTTCATATCACCGTAAGTTTCTAACATTTTATTATAAAAAATAAATAAAATTTTCAAACATATAGGAGAGTTGCAAAATGTTTAAAGAGGGCAACTGCATAACCATTTATTGATTATATTAAACTAAAACTGATCATTCAAAAATCATGCCATAATAGGTTACACTTCTAAAGATTAGCATAATGTCTTACATTTGTGCAAATATAGAATACAGGATAGATACTACAGAAAGACAAAGTCTGGTGTTCTGGAAAGAGTACAGCTATTAGAGTCAGGCTGCCTGAGTTCAGGTCTTAGACTTAATGCTCAGAAGCTGGGTCGACGATGGACAAGTTGCTTGATCTTTCTGTTCTGTACTTTCTTCAAAATGGTACACAATGATTACTTCCCTCAAAAGGTTATTGTGAGAATAAATGGTATAATATGTAATGTTCTTGGAACAACAGGCTCTTGTACATAATAAGCATTCAATAAATGTTGACTGTTATAAAATATTATGACCTTTTTCTGGACCGTAATCAGACGTCAGCAGTTAATTTTTCCAAATGGTATCACTAATTAAGTGAGAGTAATATTTTTAGTCTTGAAAACATTTTTAGTAAATACCGTATGGTTCTGAGTATTGAGTTCTAATTTCTGCTCTGCCATACAACCTAAATCACTTAACATTTTGGTTCTCAATTTCCTTACTTGCAAAGTGAAAAATGATTAAATAATCTAGCTCAATATTCTAGTAATCTAAGCTAGAGAGACTGGCATATATATATATATATATTTTGGAAAAGCCCAGAGAATAAGTATTTTAGTTTTCGTGAGCCAAGCAGCAGAATTGAGGATATTTATGTATTACATGGGTACTTATACGGCCATTAATATGTAATTATTTTAAAATGTCAAAACTATTATTAGCTCTTGGGCCATACAAAAACAGGCGATGGGCAGATGTGGCCTGCGGGCCATAGTTTGCCAATCCCTGACCAGGAAAGAAACAGGACTGGTGTGTTACATGCTACTATGAACATCGTTCTTAGTTACAATAATTGAGAATTTGTCCATCTTTTTCTATATCAGCACATACCTGGTTTTCCAAGTCAGCCTTCTTTTGTTTATTTAATTCAAGTGTGTCTTGAAGCCTGGCCAGCTTGTCCTGAACTTCCTTAAGGGCTGCCTGCTTCTTTCTAAGACCATCCATGGCAATTTTAAGCTCCCCTTCAGCTGCAGCCAGTTTTATCTTTTTGGGAGCTACTATTTTTGCCACTCTGCAAAAAGTAAAATTGAAAAATTAAATATTCATTTAATATTCCAGTACACTTTCTACCACTGAATTTACTTTTCTAATATCCTTACTGTGACTCAAAACACTTCTTTATGCAAAAATCTAAACTGATTTCTATATTCCATGTTTTATCTAAGAATCATCCAAGCTTGATCCTGGACATAAGAAATGGCCATTAAAATAGACATCAAATATACATAGTGTTTTAAAATAATACTTTTACTCAAAAAAACATTTTGCAAGTATGAATTTTGATAACTTTCTGAAAGAAGAGTAGATATTCAAGTAGAGTATTACAATGTTAGTAGAAGCCTAATTGCAATGATAAAGGTTAGTTTTGATGAGGAAAAAGTGAGGTATCTTTTATATTTTATTTTAAAAAATCCTCAAATCCTAGAATACATCCTCAACCAAAAACGGTTATCCTATAAATATGTATGTGGTAATAAAAGGAATTATATAGGAAAAAGGATGGATCTAAATTCTCTCCCTAGTATCTGGAAAATGGAGTCAGTCATGTTATCTAACAAACATTAAATTAATCATTAACTAATATATCATGGTCTGAAACATATATAGCACTACTATATATATAGAATGATTAAAATTGGATATGAGTTTGAAAAACATCCTGTGACAGTTGTTTTTTTGAAAAAACAATTACTCTGCTTTGTGTATGATATAACCGGTTCTCATATCATCACCAAAAAATGCTCCTTATTTCACAATAATACATATTATGCCAGCAGTTTTTAAAGTGTGGTCCAAGGACCCCTGGGGATCTTGACGACACTTGCCCCTTTAGGGAGCTCATAAGGTCTTCCCTTGTCCAACTAAACCTCTATGTGATGGTGGATTTTCTTTAATTGTAATCAAAACAACATATTGCAACAGAATGAGCGAAGAAGCAGATTATGGTGTCTGGCTATCTTACATTAGACCACACATTAAAGAGACTTGTAAAGGTATAATAAAATATCACTGTTATCTTTTTTTTTCTATTTTTTAAAGAAAAACATGAATTTATAAAAAATAAAAATAAGTCACTTATATTAACATGTAACATTTTTATTGCTTTTCAAAATGAATTTAACAAACACTTCAAAAAATTTTCCATTTTAATTTCTAATATGGTAAATAAACAAAAATCTTTTTGGGGTCTTCAATACTTTTTAAGAGTATAAACGGTTCCTGAGTCCAAAAAGTTTAAGAACCACTGTATTACACTATTATTTGGCATAATCTTGCCTCCAGTAAATATGCAAACACAAAGCAGATTCAGACAGGATTTTCCAAGGAGCCTCTCTCACTTACATAACTTTTAAATTTCATACTGTCTAACTGACCAAAAGTGAAGATAAAACATACCAGCCGGGTTTCTTTGTATCAGCACTTACTTATCATATGAATCCATTGCTATGACCCACTTGCACAGACCTTCGGCCGCTGTAGAAGCATTTCTGATTTTTTCTGGTACAAAATCTGGATTTGGAATATAATTTTTTCTTATGATATTCATATAAGCTGGAGGAATATTGTCCTTGTCATATTCATGAAGTGACTGTAGAAACCTCATGTCACCAAGAAGTCTCTTAGCTGGGCCCCAGAAATCCTCAATTTTTTTCCCTGAACCTGTCGGGTCAGGGATTTTGTCAGCTTTGATTCCTTTCAAGATGCATATAGCTTCCATAACAAGCTTGACACCAGCAGGAGGACTCTTCATGGATTTTACTACTGTAATATCCTTGAAATAACAACATGCTAATTATTTTAAAAGACACGTTTGTTTATACAGTAATTATAATTGGTTCCTATTTTCAAACTAAGCATACAGAAACTCACTGTGTTCACTGGGTAGAAATGGTGACAGTAATAGAACTGCACTGACACTCTTCTCCCGAGTCCCACCCATAAGTTTAGCCAAAATTCTCTGCACTATTTATTTTAAAAATCAACCTTCATCTTTCTAAATTAAAATATTCCTGTTTCACATCTTAACTTTTAATACACTTCATGAAATCTAAGACACTGCTATTGCAAAATAAAGTATTATAAAACACATTATTTTACGCATCCCCCCAAAAAAATCACTGACAAAATTAACACAAACACTTATCACATGCTCTATAACATGCATCCCAATGACAACAGTGTCTAAATATGAAAAAGGTACCCCTTAGAACCAAAATATAATCTCAAGTCTTATGCCTTTGTTGATTACTGTAGTGCAAAGATGTATGAAGTTCGTGAAATAACTGTTGCTTTATGGTAAGTTATAACATCTAGCAGCTTTCTTCCATTTCAAAGGTGTTTTTGCATGCACATGCATTTCTTTTTCAAGTCAATTAGGGAATTCTTTTGCCAATTTCAAAATGATTTCAACTTCATTAAATTTGCAGGCTAATTTGGAGAGACAAACTAGACTAGAACACAATGCTAATTTCTTTCTTGGGCTGTGATGACATGTGTCCTAGAAAGTGTATGGCGAAGCTCTTACCTGTGCAGTAAGAGTATCAAGGGCAGCCAATGCTGACTCTAGTATTGGCAAGGCACCTGCCAGGTCAGCATCACACTCATCTTTGATGGCTTTGGAAGCCATAGCTTGTTCGTTTGCTATTGTTTCATCAGCTTTCACTATTTTTTCAGTTTTGGCAACTTCTACAGACTCTTTCTCAATCATTATCATCATTTCATCAACCTTTTTGCTAGCAACTTTTAATTGAGGTTGTAATGCCTCCAACTCCATCTGCATTGTGGCTACTTGAGATGAAGCAGAATCCAGTTTCTCCAAACCCACTTGATATCTCTTTTTCATTTTCATTACTTCACTGAAAGGAAATGGATAAAACAAAGTTAATCATGAGGTTCCGTATCCTACATTAAGGAAAAACCTAAGTGTTTTTGAGCTTGCTAGTCTTTTTCAAGACATAACTACAGGAGTGGTCTAAAAGATTTTCATATATATGACAATCTGTCAAAACATGAAACCTAGAACATTGGATTTGTGCACAATTCAGAGCAGACAGCATGTTTTATTAATTTTTGTGTTTTCAGCACCTATACGTTATCAAGGCATACAACAGAAATTCAAAAGAATAAATACACTGGAGATGAGGCAAGGAGTATCCTATATCAAAATGAATGATGTACCTCTAAAGTTGGTAAGTTGATTCCAGCAACACTACTGCTGCTTTAAACCTTTTTATGATCACTTATTTTAAACACACTTCAGTGCTCAAAATATATTACTGTGAATGTTTCCAAATGTGAAAAAATGATTTTAACATATATTATACATCTTGAAACAGAGATTTGTTTTATTAAAGGAAAAGTAACAAATAGAGCAGATCATAAAGCTCAATACCCTGTTTGATGCAAAATGATTACAAAGTAATAACAAATGATGAGAAATAACATAATATTTTAGCATATTTTAAAAGTTAAATATTGTAATGTGCTTAAAAATTTAATCTGTATTTATCTGCAAATATATATGAATTTCTCTATAAAGAAAACTCTTCTTTATAATTTCATTTTAAAATACTTGATACACCATAATGTCTCCAAGTAAAAAAAGGACATGCTTTTAAAACCCCCTTCCAAAAATAGACTGGAGTAGTAAGGAACTGGCTTGAGCTGGAAAAGGTAACCTGGAGAACACTGAAAGGATTGCAATTTGTTTTAAAACAATTCATAAGTTAGAGCATGCCACGTTTTTGTCACATGTCTAATTCTGTCTGAGCAAGCAAAGTATTAGAGAGTAATGGGCACAGAGGGCACCGAGCGTATGGTACTGTATTATCGTGAGTCTGGTTTCAGCTGAAACCTTGTGCAACGAGCATGGCAAAGGTCTCATTCCTGCCAGCCTGAGACAGTTTCAATATTGTGGCTAATCCCAAGTGATGCTTTGCTAGCTTAACCACAGATTTCCTGCCAGGTAACCTGAAAACTTGCTTCTAGGTTACAGCACTACCTTGCTATCGGGACCTGAAGGCTTTAGTTATTATGGGAAGAATAATCATAGGGTAGGACTTCTAGTTGAGGTAAAGGAGAAATAAATTAATATCCTTTTTTTTCGTTTGCAAGGAATTTTGAAAAGAAAAAATTTGAAAAAAGGAAAATTTGAAAGGCAAATAAGAATATTTGAAAATACCTTAAAAACTATGACTCTTTCAACCTGTAAGTTTGAACTTATAACCTTGTAACTTTAAAACTTATAACCAATAAGTTTAACTCTTCCTATAAGTTTGTATCTCATTTTTATAATCCTCCTTTTTGTTAGGGTGGCCTTACTATTGTGAGTGCACAGTCAAACAAAAGCCATGAGTGATATCCAAAATTTAATCGATCTCCAAGAGCTTTTGATCCTCCTGGATAAGAAAATATGAAAAAAAGCAAGATTCCATTATGTTAAAGATCATAAGCTTGACACAGACAGACAATTATCTTGAGAGCCAAAGAAATAATGAATTCCAGTCAAGCTATGCAGCAGTCACGGTGGGCGCTGCAGATTTCACGAGGTAGTTGACAAATTCCTAAAGGTATGATTCAAACACAGGGTGGTAGACCACAGTGACGACGACAGTCCTGGTTGGGAGGGCACAGCCACAGTCACTATGAATACAGATGAGGAGTGTCATACCCATATCCAGGTAGCATGCTGCCCAGTATGAGAAAAGGTGCTTCAAAATGCTTGATAGTAGGTTAAACACAGGAAGATTTAGAATTAACCATAGAAATATATACAAAAATCAAACTCATAGTATTCATATTTTTATATTATCTGTGCACATTTGTTGTTTTATGTATTCTTTTTAATCTTTAAAAGAATTTGGTCTGTTCAATTCATGGAGCAGGCTTGAGCTTCCAATATAAATCATGTATCTGAGCAGTAAATTTACATTTGTTTTTAAGTAAAAATCATATTAATTTGTAGATAATATTCAAATATTTAAAAGTACTTAAGCCTTACCATATGTATATGTTTAAAATACTAGGCTTATAAATTATTTAAGTATCTAGTAATGTTTGATTTGTCAAATCAGAACTTGAAAGGGAAATATAAATACCATATTAAAAATTTTATTTAAAAAAGCTTTTGAATGGAGGCACACATTAATCCAAGGTTCCCTTTAAAGGTAGCCACTAAAATGTTCCAAACTTCCTACTTTCTACCTTAATGTTATAATGTTTTTAAATTTTGTAATATACATACTGAATTTTAATTTTTGGAACAAAAGAAATATTTGAATAAACTTTTATGCACACAAAAGTCACCCTCCAGAACATTAAAAAAACTCACATCGACACTTTCTATAGCAGGTAAGTTTACTCATGTTTATATTGATGTTTTCAAATGAGAGCTTATTAGAGAGTGACTGTCCCTCCCTAGAGTCTCAGCTGTTCAGTATCCAAAGAGAGGGTTTAACTATTACCTAATTATTTATCAGAGAAAAATCACTCTCTAGTAGTGTTTACTCAATATTCACAGCTCTGGTTGGAATATCTTCATTCTTCCAAGAGTGATTATGCATCTATGATGTGCTAGGCAATGTACCCATATAAGAAGGATAAGACCCCTCCCTAAATTCAAAATGTTTGTGGATTAAATCATTTAAAGATGTCACAAAACTCACAGTATATTTCTATGAAATAAATCTCTATTACATATTTATGTCATTTTTGCACACATAAGTATTTTTAATTTGCCCTAGCTTACTTAGAAACATGAAAATGGATTTTTACCTTCTTTTCTTTTCTAACAACAGTTTGAAGGTGGAGATTAATTCGAGGTAAGAGGTAGGAGTCACATAATTGTATCTTTGAAGTTCAACAAAGAAAGATTTGGATAAATTTATAGTAGAAGTGTGGAAGCTTTTACACATGTCGATACAGCCATCTCTTATTTCCTCTGACATTTCAATTTCTTCCAAGAACCGTGAGGCAACTGCCTGGAGTGCATCTTCAGGCCATGACTAAATGTAAGATAAATGCTTTAGCACTTTATTAAGATTACAAATCTGGATCTGTTACTACTGCAGCCCTTTACAACTTAGGGATGTTGGGGGTGAAGGAGAATAGTGTGAGGGATGGTGTGGGGGAGACAATTTCATAAGGAACCTTCCCAAGGACTTGCATAGTTAGGGCAGGGAGCCAGGAGCTAGTTAGTGCATATAACATTCACTGTCTGTGGTTTGTTCTGAGATTAGAGAAATTGTTCATGAGTGTTGCAGGAGAAAGAAAAGGCAAATGAACTAAATTTATGGAAAGTCTATTTCTGTATGCATTTTACTGGTACCATCTCATTTAATTATCCTAACATTTCCCTGAGAATGATGTAGGCATCATTCCTGAAACAGCTTCCAAATCCTTTCTCTTCTTTCTTTATCCACCTCAATCATCCCAATTCAAGCCTCCACTATCATCTGCCTGGAAGATTCCAATAGCATCCTAACTGTTTGTATTCTTTACATAGCTGCAAGAGTGCTCTTTTCAAAATATAAATCAGCTCATGTCACACTCCCCAATTTATAACCATTCAAAGACTCCCTAGAATTCTTAAAATCCAAACCAACTTGCCAATCTCTATTTGATTTGGCCCTTCCCAAATTTCTGACCTGTTATACCACTTCCGCCCACAGTTCCTGTGCTCCTGTCACACTGATTTTCTGCCACCTCTCCTTCCGTCTAGACACTTGACTTCACTAGTTCATCCTCACTGCCAAGATCTCAGTACTGACACTTTTTTGTCTTTCCAGTTTCCTCTTCAAACCCATAATTGGTCCCTTATTTAAAAAGCATTTATCTATAATCCCAGCACTTTGGGAGGCCGAGGCGGGCAGATCACCTGAGGTCAGGAGTTCGAGACCAACCTGGCCAACATGGTGAAACCCCGTCTCTACTAAAAATACAAAAATTAGCCAGGCGTGGTGGCGGGCGCCTGTAATTCCAGCTACTTGGGAGGCTGAGGCAGGAGAATTGCTTGAACCTGGCAGGCAGAGGTTGTAGTGAGCCAAGATTGTGCCACTGCACTCCAGCCTGGGTGACAAGAGTGAGACTGCGTTTCAAAACAACAACCACAACAAAGCATTTACTCCCTATTTGCTACCCTGTCTAATGAAATTGTGTTTTGCTTATTTGTCTGTGGACAAGAAGCCCAAGGAGAGCAGAGGTCTTGTCTATTTCATGTGCGTCATCTCCAGCTTTTAGATTAAGACTTGCTACAAAGCAAAACAGAACTCAATAAACGTTTTGCATGAAATAATTAATTTTACCAGAAGTGGAGGTACAGAGAGGTTCTGTAAACTTTCCAAGGTCATAAATGCTTATCTGTTAAATCCCCCTCACGGGATCTCAGCCATAGCCCCCAGATTTCTTACTACACAAGTAGAGAATGCATTATGATATGCTGTTAAAGCCAGAATTACTGTTCACATCTAGCTAGGTACTCTCCTTTTGCTACTCCCCTTCCCCACCCCTCCTCCGTACCCCCCATCCATTCGCTGCCTTTTTCTGCTCTGCTTGTACTTCCCAGTACGAAGTCCACTACAAAAAAAGGTCACTCTGGCTTTCTTCCTCTTAACTTCTTTGGGTTTAGCTAATGGGAAGAGAGTGGGGGCAGGGTGGAAGAAGTAAGACATACAGGTATTTTGTTCCTCCCTTCCTTTCCAGCTGTAGCTGAGTTCTAGGTTTCTGGTTCCTATTCCTGTTGGGCAGTCTTATATCCACAGCTCTAAGCTCTGACTTCCAGTAACACTCTTCCCTTCCTCTGCCCTTTTATACGCGGGCATAGTAACACTTCCTACTATTGCTCCACCCACTACTTCCTGAGTGTTCCAACATCCCCTCTTGGTTCCCTTAACCCTGCCTACACCTCTGTGAATGGTTCCTTCGTTATGCTTTCTCCAGTGAAGGGTTCAAGTGTGCTCTGTGTTTCCTGTCAGGACTCTGATACACAATTTTATCATAACACTTCCTATAATATATTGAAGTTAGTGATCACATAGACTCTTAATAAATACTTTTCTATTATAATTTCTTGAATTTTAATTTCATAAAATAAAACTGATCAGAAGATTCTGCTGAACTACATTTTGGGGTAAACTATGGGTTGGGAGTCTATAAAATAAGTCATGATGAGGGTGGAAATCAACATTTCTAGAAGTCTGTCTAAAATATACATGACAATACCTGAAACCAGTCAATGGTACAGCAGTTAACAAGAGCAGGGAACTTTCTAAGACGATTTCGAAATGCATCTCCAATGGGACTCATGGCAAGAACCACATGCAGTTGGTTGCGGCAACGATCAATAAACATGTTGAAAAGGGCTATGGGGCTGCCATCTGTTTGCTTGGTTTTATCCCGCTGGCGATCTAACTGACGCATCTTATCACATATCTCTTGTTTCTCATCTAATGCAAAGAGATTTGGAATCTCCCCAGCATTTAGCAGATTATTGACATCTTCCAGAAAAGACTCTTTTTTAATTTGAGTATCTGTAAACAGGAAGACACCCTGCATCTCACCTTCTGCACATTTCCTTAAGATCACTTTTAAATCTTCATGCCATTCAGTAGTATCATACCCCTTAGAGATTTCAACTTGGAAAACAGAATAATCAGCCATGTGGGCAGCTAATCTGGTGACAGATTGCCTTCCACTCCCTCCAACCCCTACTAGGAGAGCATGGCTGCGAGGTTGCTTCAGGATCCTGGAAATTCTGCTGATGTGCTCTATGGCAAATCGAAACAAGACGAGGTTCATGGGTTTTTTGCTTATATTGTTGTATTCTTCTAGGTGCATTTCTACTATCATTCGAAGATTATCCACATCTGCGATTTCTCTGTAGTTGGTATCCTCCCTCTTGGGATCATGGAAGTCACAAAACATTAAGCTGCGTAAGTCATCTTCTTCCACTATGCCATCATTATCAAAATCCAAACGTTGAAAAAGCTCATGAAAATCTGCATACATGTAGTTTCTCAAAATTTCTTGAATGTAGTTGATGAGCCAGCCTCTGTCTGCATTGTCCAGAAGGCGGTCATAATACACTCGAAGGACCTGTATAATAATTAAAAAGCAGCTTTAGGAACTTCCTTCTGATTTTTAAAAAAGTGTTATTATTTCTGTGCTAATCTCAAGTAATAAAAAATATTAGAAATTTCTGCGGGTTTTATTAAAAGTATATTCAAATAATCAGGACTGATTCATAATAGTGCTATTTTAAATGTTAATTTTAACTCTATATTTAGAATAATAAGGTTATATTCAGTTATCAATCAATGAAAGGTAATTTTGGGGGTGGTAGAAGTAGATGTAGAGATGCTAAGAGACTTAAGGCCTTTAGAAGTTAGTGACTGCTTTTGCTGGCTGCTCAGATGTGGATAGCAGAGCTGGGCACCAGTACCCAGGGGGCATCCAACTCCTTGCCAGTGATGTTTCCTTTTTCTAGGATAGATAACATTTTGAAAATTATTGACAACTCAATAGTTTTTGCTTTTGTTTTTCATAAAGCACATTTTCTAGAACAGGAAATGTCTTGGGTAGAGGGAGAGTTGTTTGGGGTATCTGTTAATTATTTTTGTTTTAAGTCGTTACAGAGAGCAATCTACCAAAATAAATCTCTGGTTATATGCACATGCTATGGGACTGCAAGAACTATCAGGCTTGCTACATGTAACTACTGTTTTCTTAAAGCAATGTAAGTGTCCCGGGGTACAGTCTATTTTGGACTGAATTGTGTCCCCACAAAATTCTTATGTTGAAGCCATAACTCTCAATGTGACTGGATTTGGGAATAGGGCCTTAAAGGAGGCAATTAAGGTTAAATGAGGTCATAAGGGTAGGGCCCTAATCTTATAGGATAGTGTCCTTATAAGAAAAGGAAGAGGCATTAAAGCGCACGCTCGCTCTCTCTCTCTTTGGTTCTTGTTTCTGTTGGGCAGCCCTTATATGCACAAAGGAATGGCCATGTGAGGACACAGAGACAAGGTGGCTTTAGCAAGTCAGTGTGAGAAAATAAATTTCTGTTGTTTAAGCTACTTAGTCTGTATTATTTTGTTAATGGCCGACTAATACATATATGCTATACATAATGCATATTTCGTCGGTAGAACGTTGGATCCTTACTCTGCTCTACCATTTTGAGTAAATCACTGAAAATGTCTGCATCAGCTTCTTCACCTATAAAATAGAAGTAGTATTACCTACCTCGCAAATCTCATAGATTTGGAGAAAAAGTAACATGACAACATATGTGCAAACACTATGGAATTCAAATAGATAATCACTGCAAATTGCCCTAGCATTAGGCTAATCACAGTGTTCAGGAATCGTAGTTTTAGTGTATTGATTGTTATCAAATTGATTATTTCACAGTGTTATCCTTTTTTTTTTCACTAATAGTGTCTGCATAAGCAAATGGTATTATTTAATCTTCCTTCATATTCCAACCAGTTCAAAAGTTATTTCTCTGTGAGACAATCTAATTTCCCAATACATGCCAATAGCCAATCTTTGAACTGAGGTACTTAAGACCTCAGACAATATTCCTAAATTAAGTCAACTTCATGTATCAGGATCAATGCCTAAGCATGAAACAAGTATATTATTATCTAGCTGGCAGTTTAGCAAGAACCTATAGCAGCATTTCTCAAAGACAGTCAACACATCTGCATTAAAATAATCTGGGGTACTTATTCAAAATGCAAATTCCTGGGCCCCACAGTGGATCTGTTGACTTAAAAACATGGATGATGATTCCTGGGAATATCTTTCCGTTTCTTTTTGTTTTTTCTTTTTCCTTATACAAGGTACAGATATGGTTTGGCTGTGTTCCCACCTAAATCTCATCTTGAATTCCCACGTGTTGTGGGAGTGACCTGGTGGGAGGCAATTGAATCATGGGGTGGGTCTTTCCCGTGCTGTTCTTGCAACAGTGAATAAGTCTCATGAGACCTGATGGTTTTAAAAAGGGGAGTTTCCCTGCACAATCTCTCTTCTCTTGTTTGCCACCATGTGAGAGGTGCCTTTCACCTTCCGCCATGATTGTGAGGCATCCTTAGACACACGGAACTGTAAGTTCAATAAACCTCTTTCTTCTGTAAATTGCCCAGTCTTGGGTATGTCTTTATCAGCAGCATGAAAATGGACTAATACAGGTACAACAATCTTAAGTGTACAGCTCAAAGAATTTTTGCACACAGTTACACATCCATGAAACCACCACCACGATCAAGATATAAAATTTCCAGCACCTTAGTAAGCTCCCTCATGCTCACTCCTGTTGATCTCTGCTCTCCTCCCTCCGCAACAGGGAACCATTATTCTATCACCACCTCTCACACTTTAACAAGTTGACACTTAAAACTTTCCATTATAAATCTAAATTGCTGCAAAGGATATAATTTCTGGCATATTTATATTGTAATTTGTGCTGTGAATTTATTTACCTTAAAGTCTTGATTGCAGACTTTTAAAATTGAGAAATAATTCATGGGCCATAAAATTCATTCTTTAAAAGAATACAAAATCAGAATATTCACAAAGTTGTGCAATCATCACAACTATCTCCCTCCAGAACTTTATCATCACCCCAAAAAGAAACCCTGGTACCCAACAGAGGCTACTTCTCATTGCCACCAGCCCTGGCCAACACTAATCTACTTACTATCTCTATGGAATTTGCTTATTCTGGATATATGATGTAAATGAATTATATCATGTAAATGACCTTTTGTGTATGGACTTTGTAACTTAGCACAATGTTTCTAGGTTCATCTATGTTGTAGGATATATAAGTATTTCTTTTTAGGACTGAATAAAATTTCACAGTGTGTATTTACAACATTTTGTTTGTCCACTTATCAGCTGATGGATATTTGGGTTGTTTCTACTTTTTGGCTATTATGAATAATTCTGCTAATAATATTCATGTACAAGTCTTCGCGTAGACATGTATCAGTTCTTTGGGTCCATAGTTAGGAGTGGAATTGCTAGGTCATATGGTAACTCTATGTTTTAACCTTTTGATGACCTACCAAACTGTTTTCTGTATTACATTACTGCCAGCTATGTATGAGGGTTCCAGTTTTCCACATGCTCACCAATACTGTTTTATTATTCATCTTTTTTATTATAGCCATCCTATTGAGTGTAAAAGGTACTTAATAGCAGTTTTGATTTGTATTTCCCTAATGACTAATCATGTCCTTATTGGCCATTCATATATCATCTTTGCAGCGATGTCTTTGAATCATTTGCCCACTTTTAAATTGGGTTATTAGTCTTTTATTGTTGAGTTATAATAGTTCTTTAGGTATTCTGGATACTAGACACTTAACCGTTTATATGATTTGCAAGTATTTTATCCCATTCTCTATATTTTCATTTTTTTGATGGTACTTTTTGAAGCATAAAATTTTTTAATTTTGATGAAACATATTCATCTATTTTGGGGGGTCTTGTTTTTGCAGAATATCTGTATTTAACAAGCAAACCAGGTGATATGTGCATTAAGTAACATCTGAGAGCCATGGAGAAGCCAAAGGGAATGAGTTTTAAGTCAGTTTTATACCTTAGAAACCATTTAGTGAAATTATATAAGGTTATCTAGTATGATAATGATGTCTGGAAAGGAAAAAGACATGTAAAGTTGTCTCTAACATACATTAAACCCTGAAGAAATCTTTTCTTAGTGAACAGAAATAAAGCACAAATTAGTGTTGAGTTCAATTGTTGCAGGGCTTTTTCTTAGTTCAGCTAAGTTCAGCTTAGTTCAGCTGCAGATTGAATTCCAGGTTCCATCTAGGAAGAAGAGGGGCTAGGCTCCTCCCCACTGCAAACAGCATGAACTTCTGTGGCTCCACCCCAGTGCACCGGCTGGCTGGAGGTTCTCTGGGGATCCTTTCCCACCTGTTGTCTCACAATTACCTCAAATTTTTAAAGATATTGAGAATAATGTACCAAACATCCTACTTGGCACTGCAGTAAGAAAAAAAAAAAGAGAGAAATCTCTGCTCTCATGGGGCTTGCCTGCTATCTGAGGGAGATGAACAATACATATAATGAATGAATTCTACAACATGTTGGACATTGAAAAATATTATAGAAAGAAGTAAAATAGGACAGGATACGAAAGACTGGAACTACTAGAATAGGGGAGGGGACACAGGCTGTGGTATTAAAAAGCTTCAACTAGAAGGAGGAAGTTGATCAAAGCCGGGAGGGAGCTATTCCAGAGCATCAATATCTGGAGGAAATATTGCAGGCAGAGAGAATAGCCAGGAGACCTGTACTGCTGGTGAAAGGGGGATGAGGATGAGAGCAGGAGGCAGCCTGAGGGGAACAGGCTAAGAGGAACACATCCTAGGTCCTATGGGCCACTGGACTTTTATTCTAAATTCCTCTGACTGAAGTGGGGGCTAATACAAGCTTTTGAGCTGGGGACTAAATTCATTATGTTTTATATAGGTGTGTATAAACATGAAGTAGTCAACCTCACTAAATGCCCAAAGAGCTCAATAACCATTATCAAAACTCAATAATCTGACATCTAAAGCAGCATAGAATCTAAAAAACTCTTAAAAGTAATTATGTCTAACACATATACAATAGCACAAACAACTTATTCCCATGATTGGAAGAAAGCACTGGCCTGTATAATCCCAGGTGACAAAACGTGTCACGTGTAGCAAGCTTGCCTGCCTTCCTCTCTTGAGACACTCATTCATTCACCAATATCTATTGAGGGTTTTCTTTGTGCCAGGCACTGGGAAAAGCAGCACAAAAATAAAATCGCCATTCTCCTAAAGTTTCTAATATTGTAAAGACGACAAGTAAACCCCAAATTTAGAAGGTGTCAGGTGATGTTCAATGTTATGAAGAACAAAACAAGGTAAGCAGTAAGAAGCCAAGGGGGTAGGGATGGCCCAAAGCGAGCCTGCATGACAAGGAGGGTATTTCAGCAAAAATCTGAAGGAAGTAAGTGGGAAAGCCTGCAGATAACAGAGAAAGAGTGTTCTAGGCAGAAGGAATATCAAGGGCAAAGTTCCTGAGGTGGTGGATGCCAAATGCTTCCTCGTGAGTGAGATTCACCCATGACAAAACGCTGCCTTCAGCCATGCATTCTGCTATAGTTTCAATGTTTATGTTCCCCCTACATTTATATGTTGAAATCCTCACCCCCAGGGTGATAGTATTGAGGTGTGGGGACTTTGGGAGGTAATTAGGTCATGGGGCAGAACCCTCATGAATGGAATTAGTGCCTTTATAAAGGAGGCCAGAGAGCCCCTCGCCCCTTCCACCACTTGAGGACATAGTGAGAAGGCACCATCTATAACTAGAAAACAGTCCCACACCAGACATGAAATCTGCCAGCGCCTTGATCTTGAACTTCCCAGCCTCCAGAACTGTGAGAAATTAATTTCAGTTTGTTGACAAGCCACCCAGTTTAAGGTACTTTTTATAACAGCCTGAATGGACTAAGGCATGCTCCTTGAATGAATTCAGTATCATCCTCCCTGTTCACTTCCCCTTCACTCTCCAGCTCTTAGTACATTTCTAATATCCATGTGGCCCCCAAACACAAGCCTGCATCCATATCCCGGGATGTGGGTCCCACTCAGGCAATTAGGTAACCTACTGTGGAGTGCTATAAGAATCTCCACATCATCCTTTCCAAAGAATCACTTTTGAAGACCTTGTTGTGGCCAAAATTTCCAAGTGGAACGGATCTTCACCGGGATGTATATTTGAATGTGTGATGATTTAGGAATTCAAAATGTATATCTAAAAAGTCCAGAGAAACTGGATTTTTAAAAGACCTTTTGAAATTTATATCTCTGTAGTACATGATTTTATTTATTTATTTATTTATTTATTTATTTATTTATTTATTTATTTTTGTAGGCTATTTTTTTTTCTTTTTCTTTTTTTATTATTATTATACTTTAAGTTCTAGGGTACATGTGCATAACGTGCAGGTTTGTTACATATGTATACTTGTGCCATGTGGGTGTGCTGCACCCATCAACTCGTCAGCACCCATCAACTCGTCATTTACATCAGGTATAACTCCCAATGCCATCCCTCCCACCTCCCCCTTCCCCATGATAGGCCCCGGTGTGTGATGTTCCCCTTCCCAAGTCCAAGTGAGCTCATTGTTCAGTTCCCACCTATGAGTGAGAACATGTGGTGTTTGGTTTTCTGTTCTTGTGATAGTTTGCTAAGAATGATGCTTTCCAGCTGCATCCATGTCCCTACAAAGGACGCAAACTCATCCTTTTTTATGGCTGCATAGTATTCCATGGTGTATATGTGCAACATTTTCTTAATCCAGTCTGTCACTGATGGACATTTGGGTTGATTCCAAGTCTTTGTTATTGTGAATAGTACATGGTTTTAACACATAGCATATTCTCGTGCTCTATGTTTCTTAACTGCATTATTAAAATTAAAATAAGGGTCTTGCTCTGTCACCCAGGCTGAAGTGCAGTGGTGCCATCATAGCTCACTGCACCCTCAAACTCCTGAATTCAAGCAATCCTCCCGCCTCAGCCTCCTAAAGTGCTGGGATTACAGGCATGAGCCACTCTGCCCGGTCTTCTCCACCAGTTTTTATAAGAACATGCTCATCCACATACCTATTCCCAAGAGAGCGTAAATACATTTTTATATAGTTTCTATGCTCTCAAGAATTTGCTTTGCAATTCTTTTGGCATCTAGTAATACTATACAAATAAGTAATGTAAAAAAAAAAAAAAAACCACAGTCACTTCTTTTTTTTTTTTTTTTTTTTTGAGACAGAGTCTCGCTCTGTCGCTCAGGCTGGAGCACAGTGGCCGGATCTCAGCTCACTGCAAGCTCTGCCTCCCGGGTTTACGCCATTCTCCTGCCTCAGCCTCCCGAGTAGCTGGGACTACAGGCGCCCGCCACCTCGCCGGGCTAGTTTTTTGTATTTTTTAGTAGAGGCGGGGTTTCACCGTGTTAGCCAGGATGGTCTTGATCTCCTGACTTGTGATCCGCCCGTCTCGGCCTCCCAAAGTGCTGGGATTACAGACTTGAGCCACCGCGCCCAGCCCCACAGTCACTTCTTATAAAAACAACTCCTTAAAAAGTGTTCCATTTCAAATTTATTTGAAGCCAAACTAACAAGGATTAAACTACTTAAGGGAAACTGGCTCAAAGTGACACCTACTTGGAAATATTCTATAAATCAACAGAAATTCCTAAATCTGCGTATGGGAGATAAAGCATCATAAAATATCTCAGTGTTAAATATTTAAAAAATTTTTCTTGAGCACTGGCCTTCAAAATGTCAAATAACTGAACACATTTCAGCAATATAAATTGCAGAATATTTCTTTTCACCCAGTTGTTGGCATGGTAAATCTTTGTTTCTCACATAATCCCATTTCAATAACAGGAAAATTTACCTCATGAACCCAAAGACGTTTAATCATTCCTGTGGTTTCTGTTGTTTCTGGTCTTGACAAACAAACACCTTGAATGACACGGGAGAAATCACGGAGGTTGAACAAGTAGTGAGATTTCGCTGGAGTAGGCAAAAGATTCTTCATTGCTTCTTTATACAGAGTCATTGTGCCATTTACGATTTGTGTGGTCAAATCTAGAAATTCATCTGGAAATTTATAACTTAAAATGTTTTAAAATAAAAAGAAAGGAAAATGTTAGCAATTATATAATTATGAGACATGAAGGATACTTAGCAGGACAAACATAAAATTTTAATTTTGATTAAATCAATGTCATTTATAAAATTACCGTATCTTGTTATAATAATAATACTAATAGATTTTTACTCCTTTTAAAGCTATTTTCTATGTACTATTTTATGTTATGTCCAAAAGAACTCTGTGAAATGAGCAGGGCCAGTTTAATGGACTTAAAAGCACTTAAGTAAGTGAACAGAAGAGACAGCCAAGGAACCCAGATTATGTAATTCCCAAATCCACTAGAAAAGCATTTCCCGACCTCTTTCATTCCCTGGCATTCTCAACTGCATATAAGTATAATTCATAAGGAACACTGGTGAAACAGGTATTTTCAGAGGAAAAAAAGGAAGAAAATTAAAATATATAAAAAAAAATAAGGAAAAGAGAAAAAAAGGAAAGTAAAACAGTGAGCCAAGACAAAGGGCATGATTATGGTATAAAGAACATAGAGAACTAATTTTCATTTAGAAAGATTGCCTATATTTAACTTCTGGTTTGTCAAGAAGCCAGCTTTTTACTCCATCACTGGATAAGGCAAGGAATGACAATTTCTTGAGAATGGACATGGGGACACAGACAGACTTCCCCTGCCCAGGTCAGCTTGGCTCCCTGATATCTGTGCATCTTGTGGAGTAGCAGAATCTCTGCAGCTAGGCAGCTCCAAGGCAATACTTCTCAGAGTTGGACAGGAATGCCCCTGCAGAACTCGAGTTCTACTAGAGGGCTTCAAAGTCACAGCATAAACCTGGTACATCTTTCCAGCAGTAATTGAACTCAGTGGTGAAAATTCAAAATAATAACTCAAACATGAACATATTATATAGCAGAATGGTCAGACCTCTTTGTGTTATGCTCCCACACTGGGAGGTGGGGGGGACAGAGGTAAACAATGTTATCTGTTACCTTCTCCTTATCTAGGAATGCTTTTGCTCTTTGAAATATGCTACTTAATATTGGTATGTTTCTAAAATATTTTATACCTCCTAATTAAAACAAAACAAATTTTTGATTACTTACCAGATTTTTAAATGCCAAGTTAAGATTCTAGAGAAGATTGTATACATGGATTTATCACTAAACTCATTGATTGTTATAATATTGAAATGTCGCATGTATCGAGGAGTTACTGGATTTCGACCACCACCTAAATATTAAAAGGTATAACTCTTAATAATGTTACTAGTATACATAAGAGTATTTTCTCAAATATTTTATAGTTTAAAGTAACTTGAAAGATGGACAAATTTACAGCACATGAAGTTAAGAGCAATCAATTGTTTGGATAACCCTGACATCAAAACTATTTTTCCCTCAAACTCAAGATGTTACTTTTCTAGGTGAATTATCTGAATGAGTTCAACTAATTAGACATAATCTTGGGTCAAAACTATACTACCAAGGGAAATCAGACCAGGCAGAAAAAGCCACAGGCCATGCTCTCCACGGTTTACAGCTTAAAGCAGTAAATGGTAAACATCCTCAATACAGTATTAAGATGTGATATTATACAATATTAATATAACCCTGGTGAATCTGACTGACCAAAGTTTAGGGCACTTCCCCTAAGGCTGGAATTCAGAACAACCATGACATATAACCAAATTCTTTCCCCACATCTTGAAGTGAATTTACCCAAGACTAATCTATACAGTTCATACAGTGACTTCACTGGCTGCTTGCATCTTTAAAAATTGGGGGATTTTTTTCCATAAAATAATGACAGATTTCTTTGAGCTTATACATTTATTTTGGAAAATGTAAAAGAGTTTAAGGAGATGGTGAAAGGGTTGCAGAAGAAAAGATGGTAAGGTCATCTACCCCAGCTCTGTCTCCAACCCTTCCAGAGAATCTTCAGAATTGTGGTATTTTTAGAAAATAGAAATTGGGTCCAAAAGGAAAAGATACCACATGGTTTCAGCCTACTCTTCTTACCAGTGCCTGAAGAGGCAGGGAAAAGTGGACATGTGAGTATCAATGCCTGGCTTGGGGTGGTGGGGGAGAGACAAAGTGGAACTGAAGTCTGAGACCCAGGAGCAATATGGTCTTTTATTAAAAAAAAAAAGAAAAAACAAAAACAGCCTGAGCATAATAATAACAAGCCCCCAAGCCCTTGTCTCCACAAAATAAGAAACAAAATTAGCCAGGCATGGTAGTGCATGCCTGTAGTCCTAGCTGCTCAGGAGGCTGAGGTGAGAGGATCACTTGAGCCCAGGAGTTTGAGGCTGCCGTGGGCTATGATCACACCACTGCACTCCACCTAAGCAACAGAGTGAGACCCTGTCTCAAAAACAAACAAACCAAAAGTGTTCAAAATGGCCCAGGGAATGTATTGAGAGCAATTACTGACTCAGAGCAAACTGCATTACAGGTTAGATAAAGGTCAGGGTTAGGGAGCAAATACCAGAGAGATTCCCTGAAGTGGTATATCAACACAAGCAACATTTTAAAAAATAGAATACCGGCTTGAGGTCAGGAAGAAAACAGTTAAAGATGTCTTGTTAGTAAATCAAGCCATTTTAGACATCCCAGCATTAAAAAGCAAATTTCCTCTACATAGAGATTCCTTTGCATATAAATTTATCTTGTAAAATTTAAAGGATCTTTTGGCCATTCCCTACTTAAATTCTTCTCAGCAGCCTGTTTAAATACAGAGACTGACTTGAATGGGACTTGATTGGGGTAGAAGGAAGATGATTTCTGAAGCAGGGACCATTCCATACAGTTGAAGCATTAAGGAATGACACAGAGGAAGATGAGCTGCCCCAGAAGGATGTGAGTTCTCAGAAAGCAGAAACAGGAAATTGGAAGCAAACTTCCAGAAGGTGGGAGAAAAAAGGATTTGGAAGAGTTCCAGAAGGTGGGAGAAAGAAGTTCCAGAAGGTGGGAGAAAAAAAGATTTGGAAGAGTTGGTAGGTGCATAGCCTATCCAAGGTCACCCACTTTGAGTTGGTCATATGATACACTCTGTTAGGTCACAGTAGATACACATAGAAAACATATACACAAAACATTGGAACTCAAAAGAGGTTTTTTCCAGTTATTTCTTTAGCTATCGCTAGAGTGATTTTTTCATCTTAATAATCCAAACTCAAAAAATGTACCTGGAGGTCCCATAGCACACATGATCTGAATGTCCACTAGTTTAATCATGGAACAATCTTTTAGGTCATACCAGTTCCAGTGATCTAACCACTGTCTAAGTAACTCAATGGGAGGCTGAGCCCCATATACCTCCCGAGCAGGCATATTGACATCATCTACAAAGACAACCTGAGAATGAGAAGAGAAGAGGTATAGAAAATATTAACATCTCAACATAGAGTCCTATTGTGTAAACAATATTGAGGCAAATACTTAGCTATCTACTTGCAGAGTACATATGGGGAAGTGATGGTTTCTTTTCTAAACAAGGATAATATCCTTAGCTCCCATGCTTTTAGCATTCATATTCCTCAAGAAATAGGGAGACATTCTCATTACTAATCTTCGTAGGTTAATAGCTTAGGACTTATTAGTCCTCTGATACAATTTGTTTCTCAATACACTGCATATTTTTTCCTTGTACTACACTTCAATTCATGAAAATAGATGAGAAAAATGTGATTAGGGTGAGAAGGGTGTTCTTTGTAGAGGAACACAGGTAAATCTATTGCGAGGAGGGTTGCTGAAGGTCTACAAAAGCAAGCAGCAAAGACTGCTGAATAAAAATGCCAGTGAAAAAATTAGGAAGGTAGATAATTTCTTAGATAAATATTCTACCTCCAACTCAAAGGGTCTACTGCACATACAAATATAACTACATTTTTAGGAGAACCTTTTAATCCAAATTTGTGACATAAAAAAACTATACAAAAAGATGTCTATCCCCAGGTTATTTGGTTTCCTTGTTCCAACTGCAGCAATGTATATGAATAGGCCTGGGTACTGTACAAAGAGTCATTACCATTCTCTTGCCCAAAGGAGGACCAAAAACTCCCTTTCTTCTCTTGTCCAATTTTGACATGATAATATTCTGAGTTTGAGCTGCTGTAGTTTGTGCCGAGAAGTTAATTAGCAGAGGTTTGTAGATTTCCTTATTTAGTTGATTCAAAAGAAAATTCTATATAACAAAATAATAAAATGAGCCATAGTTGGAATTATGTTTTGACATTTCAGAATAAACACTAAGCATCGTTACTGATAGACTCAAATTTAACCTTAAGTGCCATAACACTGTACAAATAGATGGAATCAGTAGGAATAACAGTTACCATGCCAACAGAGTGTCTCTATCTGTCCACCCCTTGCATGTGCCTTCTCTGGTTTTCACAGCTACCAGAGAGTACACATTCCTCCTTAACATGGAGTCACAGAGACTCAGAGGTTAGGAAACCTGCCTAAATTCTCCGTGATGGGCAAGAATTCAGACTGCCATTTGTCTCTCTCCAGATGAATGTTCTTTTTCATATATCTTATCATCTTTCCACTTACATACAAACCGATCTTTCTGTAAGTTATAAAGCTTAAAAATATAACTGTATTTTCAAAATGGAATTCACTGGGAAGCAGGTGGAATTACAATGGTTCTTAATCAAGATGTATGCCAGGGACGAGACATCCCAGAATTCCCTGAGGAGCTCTTCAAAATAAAATTGCCTCTCCTCACTTTTTCTTCCCCTTCTCTCCCTTAAGAGTTCTGTATAGGGCACAATCCCTTGCCAATTAAGGGCCAATTTATTAGAAAAAATACTAAGTAAATCACATATTTTCTTAATGAACAGTAATATCTATCACATGCACGTATGAGTAAAGGAAGGGAAATAGTGAAGTTTTTTGCCGTTCTAAACTTTACTTGCATTAAATGCTTGCAGCGTTCAGCTTATAATTAAGATACTAAATTATTAATCCAAAATATCAAATGGTAAAATATCTCAAGCAAGTCCTCTTTTCATGATGTGATTATATACTAAACATTACCATAATTAAGCTAATGGAAATTTTGAAAGCATACTTTGGAATATTAATCTATTCATCAAGGCAACACATATTTTAAGAAGGACTTATGATGTTCTCATTAATGACTACATTTAGCACACACGCCAGGAGTACCAGGAGGCAGAACAAATAGAGAAAATAAGGAAGACATAGGGTAACAAGCTGGTCAGAGATTCTGGAGGAAGGCTAACTTTTAATCCTCCCATCAGCCCAGCAGGAGCTACCTTTTTAAATTTAAAATTGTTTTCCTTTTCATAGAATGAGCACATTCTAAAATGGAAGCTCTTTAAAATCTTTGAAGACTTTTTGTTCTTACCTGTGATTGCCAGTGAGAATAGCGAAAACTGGGAATGGGGAAGTTTCGAATAAAAGTAGGAATATATTTTTGAGACTTTTATGATTAAAATTTCTTTTATGTTGTATAATTATAATGTAAGTGATAGATTATTTCAAGATTATTTCAAGTTTGAAAACAAGTTATTCTATTTATGTAAAGAAACAACTCCCTATTCTGAGCAATAACTACAATGAAGGAATGACATGTCTGAGTAAAGCAAATTTATACAAGTTT
This sequence comes from Piliocolobus tephrosceles, assembly GCF_002776525.5. NCBI lineage: Eukaryota > Metazoa > Chordata > Mammalia > Primates > Cercopithecidae > Piliocolobus > Piliocolobus tephrosceles. The sequence goes on from NC_045444.1 coordinate 81,939,343, forward strand.
TTAAAAATTATTGCTTAAGACTCTAAAAAATTATTTCACTTTGCTTGCCTACATGATGTACAATGTAAATACTATATTATAACATATTTTTATTAGCTAACAATGGTAGTCATATGGTAGGTAATCAATAAATTTTTGTTGGATTGATGGATGAACTAAATGAAACAAGAGTGAAAATAAAGGGTGGGTGTGGTGGCTCCAGCCTGTAATCCCAGCACTTTGGGAGGCCAGGTCAGGAGGACTGCTTGAGTCCAGGAGTTGGAGATCAGCCTCAGCCACATAGCAAGATCCCACTTCTACAAAAAAAATTATATGGGTGTGGTGGTGCATGCCTGTAGTCCCAGCTACTTGGGAGGCTGAAATGGGGGTATCACTTGAGCCCAGGAGGTCAAGGCTGCAGTGAGCTGTGATTGTGCCACTGCATTACAGCCTAGGGGATAGAGCAAGACCCTGTCTCTCAAAAATAAATAAAATAATGAAAATAAGAATGCAACACATACATAAGCCATGGCATGAACAGTTTGGCAGTGAGCACAGAGGCCATCTAAAAACAGAACTAAATCTAACCAGAATAAGCATAAATAGTTTTAAAACCAAAATCCAAAAGTAATTAATATGAAAAAAACTTCCAAAACAGTTGCTGCATAATATTAAAAATAATTTGGTAAAAATAAACTGAGGTTTTAAAACATCTCTGTCTTACCAGAAGATGGTGAAAGGTATTGGTGATAAATAGCAATATTTCACTATTCCTCATTAACTGGATAGGGGAAGGAGGTCAATGGATACTGTCATTCATAGTACTGATAATTTAAAACTGAATTTAGAAAAAAATTATAGACTTTAGAAAAAATCCTTAGTTTTTTTTTGTTGTAAGGTGTTGTTTTAACTTATGTTTTTAGGTAATCTTTAATTAGAATACTACTTTTTTCATCATTTATTTAAAATATAAGTAGACAGGCAATAATTTGAAGAGAAAATCACTTTAAATTGTAAATTTTATGTTTAATTCTTTCAACCAGATGAAATATATGTACAAAATTTTATGAAGCAGTTTATATAAATAAATTCTTAATGAAATTACTATAGGGAAATTAAAATTATATAGCATTGTTTTAAAATATTTTCTTTCACAGAAGAATAAATTTCAGAGACTTTAGCTGTATATTTGTATCATTTACAATACAACTAACAATTAATTGGGGCAATGAAATCCCCCTGAAGGGCATGGCGGACAATAACCTTTATAAGGAATAACTTAATATTCACCAAAAAATCAACAATTCCATGTCCAGGAATCTTAGGATATTTTCCTAAACAAATAAGCAAAGATAAGAACAAAGACTTAGCTATAAAAACGTTAATTGCAATCTTCTTTCTTTCTTTTTTTTAATTGTTTTTGAGACAGAGTCTCACACTGTCGCCCAGGCTGGAGTGCGGTGGCGCGATCTTGGCTGACTGCAAGCTCCACCTGCCAGGTTCAAGCGATTCTCCTGCCTCAGCCGCCCGAGTAGCTGCGACTACACCCGCCCGCCACCACGCCCAGCTACTTTTTTTGTTTGTTTTTGTATTTTTAGGAGAGACAGGGTTTCACCATGTTCGCCAGGATGGTCTCGATCTCCTAACGTGATCCCCCTGCCTCGGCCTCCCAAAGTGCTGGGATTACAGGCATGAGCCACCGTGCCCGGCCTGCAATCTTATTTCTAAAGCAAAATGTTAGGAAAACTGGGGATTTGAATCAATTATTATAAAATTATAGAATCAAATACTACAATACCCTTAAAATCATCTTGTAGAAGAATAATGAAATTGAAAAATATTTACAATATTAGTTTTAAAAGCAGATTACAAAATTAAGTTCCTAAGTTTGTGAAAAGTAATGTTTTTATGCCTAGGCACTTTATTGCCTGGGCTGAAATTGATGAAGGTATAAATGACAAAAGGCTTGTATTTTTCCCTAACCACTGCCTTCAATCATGTTAAGTCTCCATTCCCTGACCCGTGGTGATATCTTAGATAAATCTCTCAGCTTTCTGTACACTTCTAGTTTTTCTCATTTTTTTTTTTTTTTTTTTAATTCAGGCCAAAAACACTCCTTGAGTTAAATTCTCAGTGAAAATGTATCTCTCCCTCCTCTTGGATACTCCCATACATGCAAGCATTTAGTTTATGAGAGCTGTCATTCCAATCTTTTATGAAAGAGATTATTCAATAAACACTAGGATGGCTATGTAATTATATTGCCAAATACATTTCAGAAAGATTGTAAGATGTAATGTTAAAGTTAATAAAGAACTAGAAACAGGTACTGTGGGAGAATGTGAATTAACTGGAACCTACAATCAAAGAGGGGCCCTCAAAAGTATCTTCACTCTCCTTCACAGGCTGCATAAAGCTACTGAGACTGCGGCATTTTCTATTACAGCATCTAGCATTATCTTAACTAACAGACAACAATTCCAGACATCATTAAGGAAAATCAGTCTTGTTACTACATAATAATCCTTCAGATATAAAATAACTTAGAAGATATCAAGTGTAACTAAAACACACTTTTCAAGAGGTATGAAATTCTCATGTGGAACAAGCAATTCTTATTAAAATACCAAAATAAATGGGACAACAATTTAATGGTATAAAATGGCATCATATCATTAATCAACTTTCAAAAATAAACAGGCAATTATCACTTCTTGGTCTTTTGGCTAAAATAAAGAATAAAATAACTAGGCAATTTTTCAAAAATTCTCTGCAGTTCAAACATCAAAGTACTTGAGTATTTTAAAAATATTATTTGTCTACTATTTCAAAAACTAACATTTTTAGGAAGATTATGCACAGTTTAATATGTAGATTTCTGCAGTACTTACAATAATGTAAACACTTTTCCCAGTTCCTGTTGGTCCTACAAATATTGAAGGTTTTTGATGGGTGGTCAGCAATTCCATTAATGCAGAGTATCGAATTGTGTCCAGAGTTGGCACAATGATTTCATTAAACATTACATCTTTAGGAATTGGAGGAGCATCTTTCAATTTCTTTATCCATGGTTCCCATTTTCCTATTCCCTGTTTATAATAAACAACCAAGTAATGAATGTTATAAAATACTTTAAAAAGCTCTATACTCCTGTGCCATTGTAGAACAGACTAAGACCAACAAACCCCAATATGTATACATTTGTTTTATCCTTTAAGACACTTAACACTCAGTTTGAAGGTTAAATTGTATGTATAAATTAAGGAGAAATTAGCTTTTACATGAATACAAATGAAATGGCAATGCTGTGGTTTTTTGATGTTCTGAAACCACTGCTTATGCCAACCCAATGATCAACTATTGCGGCCAAATGTTAGATTATTTAATGGTATTGAGAAAATTAAACTAACCAATGAGCTAAAGAGTAAAGAGTAAAGAACTTCATTCAATAAATGTTAACCAGTATAGAATTTTTTCTCCCTAGAAGATACGCTGCATATTGCTTGCCTTTCATAACAGGATTTATAACATTAGTTTATCATTGCAGGCAAAATTTCTTTTTAAAAAATGTACAGTAAAAAAATACATAAAATTTACCCTTAACCATATTTAAGTGAACAGTTCAATAGTGTTAACTATGTTCACATTGCCGTGTGACAGATCTCTAGAACAGCAAGATTTCTTTATATGAGATTATTATTATGAGTTAACATTATGCCATATCTTTGCATCCAATTAGCTTGAGAACTAAAATTTTAATTTGCTATGACTGTGTTTATAACAAAAACATTCAAGAATATCATGTTAACTCTGTATTCTTAGAAAAACACCGCCATCCTTCTTGCAGAATAATCTAAACTCTTGGTCATTCAAAGTACATCAGAATTCGGACCCATCCTTCCTTCACAACCAGGCCTCACTGAGGCACCTGCTGGTCCCCCGCCCCCGCCACTTCCCTGGGCCCGAGCTTTGATGCATGACACTCATTGGGCCAGAATGGCACATGACTGTCATCTGAAGAGGTTATGAACTCACTGAGGGCAGCACTGTGCTTTATTCATTCTTGCATCTTCAGGTAGAAGGTTGTGCGTACAGCAGATAATTTTTTTTGAGGGGGTATTAAACTCACATCAGTCTGAACATTGTATTATAAAGAAATATTTCTAGAACCAATGAAGAAAATAATGCCTTTCCCAAATTCTTGTTAATCTTTTCAAACATGTGCCTTTTGATACCATATAGGAAAGAAACCATTAAGAATCAGAAAACCTGACTGGGCACAGTGGCTCAGGCCTGTAATCCCAGCACTTTGGGAGGCCCAGGTGGGTGGATCACGAGGTCAGGAGATCAAGACCATCCTGGCTAACATGGTGAAACCCCGTCTCTACTAAAAATACAAAAAATTAGCTGGGCGTGGTGGTGGGCGCCTGTAGTCCCAGCTACTCAGGAGGCTGAGGCAGGAGAATGGCGTGAACCCAGGAGGCGGCACTTGCAGTGAGCCAAGATCGCGCCATTGCACTCCAGCCTGGGCGACAGAGTGAGACTCAGTCTCCAAAAACAAAAACAAAAAGAATCAGAAACCCAGAAATGTACTGTTATTTAGAGGTTGTGTGATCCTGGGACAATCACATTAAATCTTAAATCTCTGAGCCCCATTTCCTCAATGGCAAAACTTGCAAAATAATCTTATCCTTCCCACCTCACCAAGGTGTTGGAAAATGAAATGGAAATAATTGCAGAAAACTTAATAAACTGTAAACTATGCTGAAAATGCAGGGTATTATCAGTAATTTGAAATTAAATAAAGTAAAAAATATTTGTTGGGCATAGTCTCGCCTTCTGGGGTGATGTAGCAATACATTGCAAGAACCATAAAAATTCAAAAAGCAATACAGTAATGCCTTTTCTAGAAATTTATCTTAAGGATATAATCAGATATGTACCCAATGACTGGTATCTAAGAATATTTACCAAAGTAGTACTTATAAAAGTGAGAATCTAAAAACAAAAACAGTCCAATGTCTAAGGGTAGGAAATTGACTTTAGAAAGCAAGTTTACTGAAGAAACATTAGTGAAATGGAAAGCTTTTCTCATTATTAAGAAAACAAGAAGGATATAAAGCTGTCCATTGGGAATGTGGTATGATCCCAATTTTACTTAAATCTGTATATATTTAAATAATATATATTCCTAAACTTGGTCCTCAGTACAATACTTGTGGGATTTGTTATACAAAAACAACCACCACCTAAGTTTTGTTTTCCAATCCGTTTGGGAAGCACTGAATTAAGATTACACCAGCTGGATTCCTACAGGACTTCTTAGTGCCTAGTATACTAACATGCACCATGAACCTCTAACAGCCATCCTTAAACAGTATGTGCCTGCTGTGATTCTATTTAAAGAGTGCAACTGGTCCATTAGATATTATCATCTCATAGTATCATTGGAAAGAACTATGTTCAGAGAAATCAACTAGTCCATGGCTATCCAGAAAGAAAGTGACTTTACTAGGACTCAAACCTAGAGCTGTCTGACTTCAAGCCAGTGCATCTTCCTCTATTCTATGCTGTCTCTTAAGGTAAACTGTGATGACAAAGGTGGCCACAGAATCATTATATGCTGTGTGTCGGAGAGGGGACTCTGCCAGGCTAGCAGCTGCAAATCTTGCTTCAGAACTCTTACCTCAGTGACAAATTGATAATCATAAATTGTTCCTTTTTCAGGAAATGTGACCGTTAGTGCCTTTGAGGATGTTTGCTCAGTACCACTCTGTAATTTAAACGTATTTCGAGTTCGATCTGAAATTGGACCTTCCATAAGTTCTCGAAGAATCTTATTAAATTTCAACCGATCATCATCTGTACAAGAAGCACCAATGGACCAAATCAATGAAAACAGAAAAATGCCCTGCATTGGAGAGATGAGAAGATTAAGAACAATTAAAGAATAATTTTAATCTGTCCTTGAAGCTTACATATCAGATCAGCCAGATTAGTATCTCTGAAAGGAAACACATAAGCTCAAATATATTAGTAGGTCATCTCAGGATTTTGTAATCATGAGAGTTTTAAAAAATCAAATCGCATGTCTTATAAAATCTTAGAGAAGATAATACAAAACAAAGAATACATTCTGGCCATAGTGAAACTTCAGAATGATTAATCTAGTAAATCTCATATTTTCAACACATGACAGCAGCTTGATATTAAAAGGAACATAGAAATAACTTACTATTAAGGTATTAAGGCACACTTTAATAAAGCAAATAACGTACCTATCCATTTTCTGTTTAAATTTTGATATGGTGGGTTTACTTTAAGTAGAACAAATTTAAATTATTTTATTTGTAATATCTGAGCATTAAGTGTCTAAACTAGAATTGCAATTCCGCAAGCAAAAGATACTAGCTTTCTTCTTTCCAGACTCAAAAAGAGGAAACAGGGTAGAAGACAAGACCCACCAATAAGGTAGGAAGCCTGTTTGCTTCTTTTAAAACAAGGTATTTTATTAAATACAAAGCCAAGAGATTCTGGACTATGCTCATGAAAATTCTGGACTCTACTTCAACCCTATTCACCTACTCCTAGTTTACTCACAGAATTTCTCTCCAGAAACCATTCAACACTAAGTTAAAACTTAATTTATTTCAAAACATATAAGTTAAGCAAGTACCATAGTGACCACGGTAGAAGTGCTACCATGAGTAGTGCAGTAATATTTTCATCAAAAAATCCGAAGTCTACTGATATTTTTATTCCCATTTAATAAATCGGTTTATTGATTACCTATATATTTTCTTGTTTTCCTTAATCCAAATATATATTTATATATACACACACACATATGTATACAAATAATTTATATCTCATGAAAAAAGGAAGAAAAATCAAGGGAAAAAAAGCAATACATTATTTTAATTTGGAAAGGAGGTAAATCTCGTTGCCAAAATGGTCACTGACATTTTGGGAATGGATCATTTCTAAGGCTGGTCAAACGACCTGAGATTTCAGTAGTAGATCTGAGGTGATCCGTGGGCTCCGCCCAAACCTCATGATGTACCATGACTGCCAGTCAAGAAGCTTCCCCACCAGCACTCAGAATCTAGGGCCTGGCTCTTTGCTCACTCTTCAGCTACTGCCTGTCAACTAGTCTCCAACTTCAGGGGCAAAATGAGTTTCATAAATTAGGAAGCTTTGGGGAAAGCAGTAGATACCTGTCTTTCTGTAGCAGGATACAGTGGGCAATGGACCTTACCTCAAGCAAAGAGTAAGTTTCTCGATCACTTCTCTCCTTTAGTTTGACTTCATCAGCAAAATCATCCATAAAACAGTCTATTAGATTCATTAAGGATCGGACCAAGTTTGTATCGGAAGTAGGAGATAATTCCTGAAAAGTCAGTAAGAAAAAGTCTAAACAATTTAAAATAGGTACTAGCTAAACTATCCCCAGCTAATATTTATTAAGCTCATTTAATTTTAACAGCAATAATTTTAAATTCATACTACCTATGAGTAGGTACTATTATTACAATTCACTTGGGAGAACTGGATGTTACATTTAGGTAGTGTGCACTCTTTAACCTTTCATATTGACTCTCAAATTTTAAAAAATTGCTGTTACATGTGTAGTTAATTTAAGATATGGATTCCATGGTATATTAATTTTATAAATAAAAACACTAAAAAAATTTCATAGAAGGCAGTTAATCTGTATATCTAAAATGTTTAATAAGTAAAATCAATTTTAGAGCATATTTATAAGCCACAGCAATACTCATAGTAAACTCATCACAATGAAATACAATTCCAAGTCTTGGAACCCTCAAAAACCTTGCTGGAGTGCTGAAATTGTCATGCACTTTACTTTTTTGCTTGTCACCATGATAGTTTATAAAATAAATGAAATAACGTGCAATGCTCTTAGAACCATGCAGCATATAGCAAGTTCTCATAGGCGTTTGTCTTCTCCCCACGCAGCTCTCTTCCAATTGCCAAAGTCACAGTGTTTGGTGATTAACAAGTAAAAATTAACTCTCTGAAACAGACTCCCTGAAGATTAGAAGCAGGTGACTTCATGTTCAGCTGCCACCTCATTAGAAACATCAGAAATGACAGCTGAGTTTCTAAGTGTGGGACTAAGTATTACTGATGCAACACTAAAATACAAATAGCTATCATTACAAATAAAACAGATAATTATTACTACAGAGTAAATAACAAGCATTCATAATTTCTTCAAGAGATAACAGAAGTGCACAGTACATTTTTAAAAGCTTGCATTATAAGTTTCATGCTTTCCTATAGAAAGGATGTTTCAGTTATATAGAAAATTTGTTTATTATTTATATTATCTAAATTCTCTGACAATGCCAGAATAAAAGTCATAAAGGCCCTGAAGCTTATTTTATTATGACCTCAGTTCATACATGTTTAATTGTTTTTGAAACACGATTACTTCACACCTACAACATATTTCAGTTACAGCCAAACTTCTTGAAAGCAGTATGGAAGACACATCACTTCCTTCAGATGTTCTTCCCTCTTTCCTCTCTCTTGTCTAAATCACTGATGTACCTGTGATTCTATCCCTTGCTCTCTTCTTTTTTTCTCTGGAATTTTTCTTTAGGTAATCTATATTAATGTGGTTTTAAGCTCCGTTTTCCAAATCTGTTCCTTGAGCTAAACTTCTGCTTCAAAACTTTTTGTTATATCTTCAACAGCAAGAGAACTATCAACCCTATTTCCCTACATTTGTTCCTGGGCCAAAGTCATTCTAAAAGACCTTTGGTCAGCATCTCCCAAAGCAGAAATTAAACATTCTTGCTCTATAATTTCCAGCTGGAGAGAGTTCAACCCTCAGAGGCAGGAGACTCCCATTTCCTTGTCATTTTCCTCCCTTCTACCATCCCCCCTCCCTTCCACCATACCCCCTCCCTTTCCTTCCCCTTCCCAGCGTGTATTGAAAGAAAGAAAAATGAATTTGCCTACTTTAGGACTTCTTTCCAGTCCTTCTACCATGGACTGACTGGCTTATTTTACAAACTTTGGATAATAAAGACTATTGTAATAATGGAAATTATTTAAAATGCAATAGCCCATCAGAAAAAAGAAAAAACATTTTGACATGGTTATGTGGGCCTTTGAGTTCTCTTTTTTTAGAGAGAGAGAAAAGAGTAGCACCAATATACCTCATTTGAAATATTTTTAGTGAATTGTATGAATTCTAATTAAAAATTTTAACTTAATCAGAAAAATGTTTTGATTTAATATCTCTTAGTTGATAATAAAAACAGACATTAAAATTGATATGTAAGTCTAATTTGAGTTTTCCATTTATTTTTTAATCTTAAAATTCTCATTTCTCTTACCTTTGTATGCTTTCTAATAAATTCAATCGAAACAGGGACCATTCTGTCAAATAAGCTCATTATAAATTCCTTCTGAATAACACTGACTGACGCAGGTAACATATTCACCCAAGATAACATCAGTGGTCTCCACCCTAACATGTGAGGCTCCATGTAAATCATGCCACACCTGGAAACCTGGAAAGCCATAAGTGGTTACCATCAAGGGAATGCTTATAAAATAAATATGATTTGGCACCTCTGTTTCTTACAATCTTCAGCAAAGTCTTGGAGGAGGGGAAAGCTTATATTATTTCATGATCTCGATTTTTGTGTCTAACTTTACCAAATAGTCCTAATCCAAGAGGAAAACATCCTGACCACTAAATGTGTCAAGGTATGTCAACAGATATATCTGTACTTTGAGAATCAAAGATTGGTCTTAAAAGAAATTCTGTTAATATTTTTTGTTTAAAGTCAAAGGTACTAAGCAAATACATGCATTCATAATATCTTATAATTTATAAAAAGATGTCTAAATGGAGAACTTACAGTTGCAGGGGAAGCAACTTCTAAATCCATTGGCTCAAAAATTAGATTCATTTGTGGTGACATTTGAATAATCTCCCCACTCATGAGACATAGCTTCTTGTTGTCATCCAACACAGTGTTCATATTCTCAATCCACACTGCATCTACTGGACCATCAAAAATTAACCATTTCCTATCTGGAGTCTGTTTCATGCACATGTGAACAGAGGGCAAAAATATAATGATGATAATATAAGGAAACAGTCCAATAATATTATTCAAAATTTTAAAATATAAGTACTAGGATTAATTTCATCATGAAAATGTAAAGGCACTTTTTGAATAAAGATTACTACGTGTGTGTGTATGTGCACACACACATGTATATAATATGTATCACTAAAGAAGCCTATACTATATATGCCATGGACAAGACAAAAATATGTCATCTTTCCTTAAGATTCAATCTTTTTCAATCTCTTCCTTCCTTCCCTTTCTCTTTCTCTTTCTTTTCTTTTTCTTTCTTTTTTCCTTTCCTTTCCCTGTCTTTATTTTTTTTTTTTAATTTTTAATTTTTAAAAAATTTTTCAGGGTCTCACTCTGTTGCCTAGGCTGGAGAGCCAAGTGGCATGATCATGGCTCATTGCAGTTTCTGCCTCCCCGGCTCAAGCAATCCTCCCACCTCAGCTCCCAAATACCTAGGACCATAAGTGCGCACCACCACACCCAGCTAAATTTTGTATTTCTTGTGGGGTTTCACTACATTGCCCAGGCTGGTCTTGAACTCCTGAGCTCCAACTGCCTTGGTCCCCCAAAGTACTGGGATTACAGGCATGAGCCACTGCACCTGGCCCTTGATCAATGTTTCTGAACTCAAATATATTAACATGTTTTAGAAAGTAATATAAGTAAAAAATATATAACTGTCAGGAAAAACAAAATTATTCAGATTATCTGACTCTATATAGTTTCATGTTTATGCAAATTAATTGCCCTTGTGTGCTAAACCAAATTTCTTATCCCCTTCACTGAATGAATTCACACACATACATACATGTGTACACACTCCCCTTGGGCTGAACTCTCTCCTGATGGTATAGAAAATTACAACCAATATAACATTCACAGTCCTACAATGATGTAATAAGTAGGAAAATATTTACACATTGTCCAGAATATAGTAAATGCTCAACAGATATGAAAGATTAGTCAGGTATTAGCCAGAGTGTACAAAGATGGATTCTCCTTTTCAGATCCTTATAATTCAAGCTTTTTTGTGTACAATGATTCCTCGCTTTTCCTTCAGCAAATATGAGTTCAAGTTGAAGTGATGAAGGATTTGAATCCTTAGCACATTCTCAGTCCCTGCAGCCAACTGCATTAATCTATAAGACAATGGGTCTGTCTCAGGCTCAAGCCACCCCACACCCACACTCAGAGTCTAGTTCTAGCTGTGTTCAGGAAGGAAGCAAGGAAGAGCTACAGCTCGGTGATCATCCTGAGATCAACTTCCTTTTCTGCTGTGGGCTTCCCATACCTGTTTTGCATCACTTTGGGAAACACTACCGTGCAATGGTGAGACCTTGGGCTTCACAGTCTCAAGGACCTCACTTCTCATTTGACTCTACTGCTTATGAGCTGTGGACTTCAGGTGAAGTACTTACTCCCTGAGAATCAGTATTTGTGGGACCTAGCTTCCTGAAAAATGTAATGTAAGCTGTAAGAATAAAATAGAGGTATGTCATGATTATTTCTGTGTAAATAATGTAACTGCGTATATTATCTAGTGACTTCATCTCTTATTCTTAGCCAGAGTGCCTCCACTGTGGCAAGAGAGGACCTAAGAAGCCACATCAAGAGTTCCATACCTCTGTCTGCTTCACCTATGCCCACAATTTCTTTTATCCTTGAAATTACTACTAACACTTGACTTTGGGCAAGATCTCTGCTGCATGAGAGTCAGTTCTTATGTCGCTCATTGCCTAAGGTCTTTCCAGCAATAACAACAGAGCTGAGATTTCACACTTTATCCATTATTACCTGACTCATGAGTCATGCTCTGCTGGGTCCTTAAGTGGGTAGACAGCATCAAGTTTAAAATGTATGGTAGTCAGACGAAAGAAAACACTTATAAAAAAAGATTTGATAAACAAATTAAATGTCCTGAGCCTAGGCCCCTTTTCCTACACTACTAGCTTTAGCAAGCAGTCTCTCATATAATCACACTCTCTGCAGAACCTGCTAAAATATGGCAACCCTGGAGGGTCCCACGCCCACGGAGCCTCCCTCATTGCTAGCACAGCAGTCTGAGATCTAACTGCAAGGTGGCAGCGAGGCTGGGGGAGGGGCGCCTGCAATTGCTGAGGCTTAAGTAGGTAAACAAAGCCGCTGGGAAGCTCGAACTGGGTGGAGCCTCTGCAGCTCAAGGAGGCCTGCCTGTCTCTACAGACTCCACCTCTGGGTGGAGTCTGACAGCTGTCTGACAGCTTTGAAGAGAGCAGTGGATCTCCCAGCACAGAGGTTGAGATCTGAGAACGGACAGACTGCCTGCTCAAGTGGGTCCCTGACCCCTGAGTAGCCTAACTAGGAGTCATCCCCCACTAGGTGCAGTCGGACACCTCATACCTCACATGGCGGGGTACACCCCTGAGACGAAGCTTCCAGAGAAAGAATCAGACAGCAGCACTCGCTGTTCAGCAATATACTATCTTCTGCAGCCTCTACTGCTGATACTCAGGCAAACAGGGTCTGGAGTGGACCTCAAGCAATCTCCAACAGACCTACAGCTGAGGGTCCTAACTGTTAGAAAGGAAAACTAACAAACAGAAAGGACACCCACACCAAAACACCATCAGTATGTCACCAGCATCAAAGACCAGAGGCAGATAAAACCACAAAGACAGGGAAAAAGCAGGGCAGAAAAGCTGGAAATTCAAAAAATAAGAGCGCATCTCCCCCTCCAAAGGAACGCAGCTCATCACCAGCAATGGATCAAAGCTGGACGGAGAATGACTTTTGACAAGTTGAGAGGAGAAGGCTTCAGTTGATCAAACTTCTCAGAGCTAAAGGAGGAACTATGTACCCAGTGCAAAGAAACTAAAAATCTTGAAAAAAGAATGGAAGAATGGATAACTAAAATAATCAATGCAGAGAAGGCCATAAACGAACTGACAGAGATAAAAACCATGACACGAAAAATACGTGACAAATGCACAAGCTTCAGTAACCGACTCGATCAACTGGAAGAAAGAGTATCAATGATTGAAGATCAAATGAATGAAATGAAGCAAGAAGAGAAGTCTAGAGAAAAAAAAGGAAAAAGAAATGAACAAAGCCTCCAAGAAATATGGGATTATGTGAAAAGATCAAATCTACATCTGATTGGTGTACCTGAAAGTGAGGGGGAAAATGGAACCAAGTTGGAAAACACTCTTCAGGATATCATCCAGGAGAACTTCCCCAACCTAGTAAGGCAGGCCAACATTCAAAATCAGGAAATACAAAGAACACCACAAAGATACTCCTCAAGAAGAGCAACTCCAAGACACATAATTGTCAGATTCAACAAAGTTGAAATGAAGGAAAAAATGTTAAGGGCAGCCAGAGAGAAAGGTGGGGTTACCTACAAAGGGAAGCCCATCAGACTGACAGCAGATCTCTCAGCAGAAACTCTACAAGCCAGAAGAGAATGGGGGCCAATATTCAACATTCTTAAGGAAAAGAATTTTAAACCCAGAATTTCATATCCAGCCAAACTAAGTTTCATCAGTGAAGGAGAAATAAAATCCCTTACAGACAAGCAAATGCTTAGAGATTTTGTCCCCACTAGGCCTGCCCTACAAGAGATCCTGAAGGAAGCACTAAACATGGAAAGGAACAACTGGAACCAGCCACTGCAAAAACATGCCAAAATGTAAAGACCATGGATGCTAGGAAGAAACTGCATCAACTAATGAGCAAAATAACCAGCTAATATCACAATGACAGGATCAAGTCCACACATAACAATATTAACCTTAAATGTAAATGGACTAAATAGTCCAATTAAAAGACACAGACTGGCAAGTTGGATAAAGAGTCAAGATCCATCACTTTGCTGTATTCAAGAGACCCATCTCACGTGCAGAGACACACATAGGCTCAAAATAAAGGGATGAAGGAAGATCTACCAAGCAAATAGAGAACAAAAATAAGCAAGGGATGCAATCCTAGTCTCTGATAAAACAGACTTTAAATCAACAAAGACCAAAAGAGACAAAGAAGGCCATTAAATAACGGTAAAGGGATCAATTCAACAGGTAGAGCTAACTATCCTAAATACATATGCACCCAATACAGGAGCACCCAGATTCATAAAGCAAGTCCTTAGAGACTTACAGAGAGACTTAGACTCCCATACAATAATAATGGGAGACTTTAACAACCCACTGTCAACATTAGACAGATCAACGACACAGAAAGTTAACAAGGATATCCAGGAATTGAACTCATCTCTGCACCAAGCGGACCTAATAGACATCTACAGAACTCTCCACCCCAAGTCAACAGAATATACATTCGTCTCAGCACCACATTGCACTTATTCCAAAATTGACCACATAGTTGGAAGTAAAGCACTCCTCAGCAAATGTACAAGAACAGAAATTATAACAAACTGTCTCTCAGACCACAGTGCAATCAAACTAGAACTCAGGACTAAGAAACTCAATCAAAACTGCTCAACTACATGGAAACTGACCAGCCTGCTCCTGAATGACTACTGGGTACATAACGAAATGAAGGCAGAAATAAAGATGTTCTTTGAAACCAATGAGAACAAAGATGCAACATACCAGAATCTCTGGGACACATTTAAAGCAGTGTGTAGAGGGAAATTTATAGCACGAAATGCCCACAAGAGAAAGCTGGAAAGATCTAAAATTGACACCCTAACATCACAATTAAAAGAACTAGAGAAGCAAGAGCAAACACATTCAAAAGCTAGCAGAAGGCAAGAAATAACTAAGATCAGAGCAGAACTGAAGGAGATAGAGACACAAAAAACCCTCCAAAAAATCAATGAATCCAGGAGCTGGTTTTTTGAAAAGATCAACAAAATTGATAGACCGCTAGCAAGACTAATAAAGAAGAAAAGAGAGAAGAATCAAATAGATGCAATAAAAAATGATAAAGGGGATATCACCACTGACCCCACAGAAATACAAAGTACCATCAGAGAATATTATAAACACTTCTACGCAAAAAAACCTAGAAAACCTAGAAGAAACGGATAATTTCCTGGACACTTACACTCTCCCAAGACTAAACCAGGAAGAAGTTGAATCCCTGAATAGACCAATAGCAGACTCTGAAATTGAGGCAATAATTAATAGCCTACCAACCAAAAATAAATCCAGGACCAGATGGATTCACAGCCAAATTCTACAGGAGGTACAAGGAGGAGCTGGTACCATTCCTTCTGAAACTATTCCAATCAATAGAAAAAGAGGGAATCCTCCCTAACTCATTTTATGAGGCCAACATCATCCTGATACCAAAGCCTGGCAGAGACACAACAAAAAAAGAGAATTTTAGACCAATATCCCTGATGAACATTGATGCAAAAATCCTCAATAAAATACTGGCAAACCAAATCCAGCAGCACATCAAAAAGTGTATCCACCATGATCAAGTGGGCTTCACCCCTGGGATGCAAGGCTGGTTCCACATACGCAAATCAATAAACGTAATCCACCATATAAACAGAACCAAAGACAAAAACTATATGATTATCTCAATAGATACAGAAAAGGCCTTTGACAAAATTCAACAGCCCTTCATGCTAAAAACTCTCAATAAATTCGGTAGTGATGAAACATATCTCAAAATAATAAGGGCTATTTATGACAAACCCACAGCCAACAGCATACTGAATGGGCAAAAACTGGAAGCATTCCCCTTGAAAACTGGCACAAGACAGGGGTGCCCTCTCTCACCACTCCTATTCAACATAGTGTTGGAAGTTCTGGCTAGGGCAATCAGGCAAGAGAAAGAAATAAAGGGTATTCAATTAGGGAAAGAGGAAGTCAAATTGTCCCTGTTTGCAGGTGACATGATTGCATATTCAGAAAACCCCATCATCTCAGCCCAAAATCTCCTTAAGCTGATAAACAACTTCAGCAAAGTCTCAGGATACAAAATCAATGTGCAAAAATCACAAGCATTCTTATACACCAATAACAGACCAACAGAGAGCCAAATCATGAATGAACTTCCATTCACAATTGCTTCAAAGAGAATAAAATACCTAGGAATCCAACTTACAAGGGATGTGAAGGACCTCTTCAAGGAGAACTACAAACCACTGCTCAACAAAATAAAAGAGGACACAAACAAATGGAAGAACATACCATGCTCATGGATAGGAAGAATCAATATCGTGAAAATGTCCATACTGCCCAAGGTAATTTGTAGATTCAATGCCATTCCCATCAAGCTACCAATGACTTTCTTCACAGAATTGGAAAAAACTGCTTCAAAGTTCATATGGAACCAAAAAAAGAGCCCGCATTGCCAAGACGATCCTAAGTCAAAAGAACAAAGCTGGAGGCATCACGCTACCTGACTTCAAACTATACTACAAGGCTACAGTAACCAAAACAGCACGGTACTGGTACCAAAACAGAGATATAGACCAATGCAACAGAACAGAGTCCTCAGAATAATACCACACATCTACAGCCATCTGATCTTTGACAAACCTGACAAAAATTACAAATGGGGAAAGGATTCCCTATTTAATAAATGGTGCTGGGAAAGTTGGCTAGCCATAAGTAGAAAGCTGAAACTGGATCCTTTCCTTACTCCTTATACGAAAATTAATTCAAGATGGATTAGAGACTTAAATGTTAGACCTAAAACCATAAAAACCCTAGAAGAAAACCTAGGTAATACCATTCAGGACATAGGCATGGGCAAGGACTTCATGACTAAAACACCAAAAGCAATGGCAACAAAAGCCAGAATAGACAAATGGGATCTGATTAAACTAAAGAACTTCTGCACAGCAAAAGAAACTACCATCAGAGTGAACAGGCAACCTACAGAATGGGAGAAAATTTTTGCAATCTGCTCATCTGACAAAGGGCTAATATCCAGAACCTACAAAGAACTCAAACAAATTTATGAGAAAAAAACAAACAACCCCATCAAAAAGTGGGCAAATGATATGAACAGACATTTCTCAAAAGAAGACATGAATACAGCCAACAGATACATGAAAAAATGCTCGTCATCACTGGCCGTCAGAGAAATGTAAATCAAAACCACAATGAGATACCATCTCACGCCAGTTAGAATGGCAATCATTAAAAAGTCAGGAAACAACAGATGCTGGAGAGGATGTGGAGAAACAGGAACACTTTTACACTGTTGGTGGGATTGTAAACTGGTTCAACCATTGTGGAAAACAGTATGGCAATTCCTCAAGGATCTAGAACTAGAAATACCATATGACTCAGCCATCCCATTACTGGGTATATACCCAGAGGATTATAAGTCATGCTGCTATAAAGACACATGCACACATATGTTTACTGCGGCACTATTCACAATAGCAAAGACTTGGAATCAACCCAAATATCCATCAGTGACAGACTGGATTAAGAAAATATGGCACATATTCACCATGGAATACTACACAGCCATAAAAAAGGATGAGTTCATGTCCTTTGTAGGGACATGGATGCAGCTGGAAACCATTATTCTCAGCAAACTATCACAAGAAGAGAAAACCAAACACCGCATGTTCTCACTCATAGGTGGGAATTGAACAATGAGATCACTTGGACTCTGGAAGGGGAACATCACACACCGGGGCCTATTATGGGGAGGGGGATGGGGGAGGGATGGCATTGGGAGTTATACCTGATGTAAATGTTGATGGGTGCTGACGAGTTGATGGGTCAGCAAACCAACATGGCACAAGTATACATATGTAACAAACCTGCACGTTGTGCATATGTACCCTAGAACTTAAAGTATAATAAAAATAAATAAAATAAAATATGGCAACTAAGTTAACATGTATTGGTCTGTGGATTCTTTTCATGAGGGTGGGCAGCAGAATAAGCCAGGAGTAGGTAAGTGCCCACTCTCCATTCACAGCCCGCGGCAGCCGGCATGCCACTTACCTCCTCTGCTTTCCACAAGGCAGTCATTCTCTTCCTAATATGCTAAAGGAAAAGTGTGGGAACTTTAAGACATCATTTTGCAAAGGTATGCAATTTCTTCTCTAAGCATTGGTGTGTATCTAACAATTAGCGGGCATGACAATAGCCGCAGCCCAAAGAGTGGGTGAATGAAGAACATTACTGAAGAGGCAAAAGGATCAAGTCATTCAGATGTTCTCATTTCTAGTTCATCTCACATCTGAGAAAAGAACCAGAAATACTTTGCCCTGTCCTTTTATTTTTCCTACCCTGTCTTCTGTATACCTCCAGAGCAAAGAAGCTTGGTCTCTGGCATTTTTGTAGGTGCTGACATTTTTTTTTTTTTTCACAGAAGTACTGCCAGAATATCCAGTACTGTGTTTTAAATAAATATCTTAATTTACATATACAATTAGTTTGCTTGGAAAAAAGAAATTTGTCAGAAATAAATATCTTAACCTTTTAAGATATGCATGTGAAAGTGTTAGAACTTACCACTGAAGAAGCAAATGCTCTAAAACTGACAGCAAGGACCCCATCGGACCATTCATGGGACACTAAATCAAACTGTCCGTACAGTTGGCCCATGGTGACAGACTTAGGATTTAAAACAGTTATTTGAACTCTGTTTTCTTCCATTAGCCCCTTAATGAAAAAAGATCAAACATTTATTTATGCAAAGAATATTGTCTTTATTCATAGAAAACATTATTGTGTATATAGAAAATCCTAAGGAATCTACAAAGAAAGTATCAGAAGTAAGTAGTGAATTTGACAAGGTTCCAGCATAGAAGGTCAATATGTAATAATCCCAGCACTTCGGGAGGCCGAGACAGGCGGATCACGAGGTTGGGAGATCGAGACCATCCTGGCGAACACGGTGAAATCCCGTCTCTACCAAAAAAACACAAAAAACTAGCCGGGCGAGGTGGCGGGCGCCTGTAGTCCCAGCTACTCGGGAGGCTGAGGCAGGAGCATGGCATAAACCTGGGAGGCAGAGCTTGCAGTGAGCCAAGATCACGCCACTGCACTCCAGCCTGGGCAACAGAGCGAGACTCTGTCTCAAAAAAAAAAAAATAAATAAAAAAATAGATAAATAAATAAAATAAAATAAAATAAAATCAATTGTATTATCTACATACAATGCTAATGAACAACTGAAAAATAAAATTTAAAAAACATTCACAATAGTATTTAAAAGCTCACAAAATACTTAGGGAGAAATTAGCAAATGTTGTGCAAGATCTATCATCTATCTATCTATCTATCTATCTATCTATCTATCTATCTATCTATATATATTTTTTTTTTTTAGACAGAGTCTCACTGTGTCGCCCAGGGTGGAGTGCAGTGGCCGGATCTCGGCTCACTGCAACCTCCGCCTCCCGCGTTCACACCATTCTCCTGCCTCAGCCTCCCTGTATTTCTTAAACTACAAAATAGGTTGGCAAATTCTCCTGTAAAGGACAAGATGGTAAATATTATAGGCTTTGCAAGTTTCATATGGCCTGCCACATATTCTTCTATGTTTTTCTTTTTCTTTTTTTAAATTAACAGTTTAAAATGTTAACACTATTCTAAGTTTATTGGCATTCCAAAAAAAGGCTTGGGGCTGAATTTGACCCATGTACTGTAATTAGCTGACCCCTGCTACAAAACAACCTCTGAGAGAAAATTAAAAGATCTAAATATAGAGAAACAGCTATTTCTTGTGGAGTGAAAAAGTTAAGGTTGGTAATTTGTCAATTTTACCCAAAACCTTGAAAGCTGGTCTATGGCATTACAAAAGACATTAATGCCCTCTGGACATAAGCTTTTTGTTGTTGTTGTTGTTAATTAATTGGCTTTTTAAAAAGCGGCTTACAGAAATATTGAGCAGAAAGTACAAAGATTCCCGATACTCTCTCCACTACCCAGACACAACACTTTTCCTTATTATTAACATCCTGAATTGGTATGGTAAATTGTTACGGCTGATGAATTCATATCAATGTATTACTATTAACTAAAGTCCACAGTTTACACTAAGGGTTCACTCTTTGTGTTTTATAATGATATGGGTTTTGCCAAGTGTGTGGTATCATTATTCCCCATTATAGTACCAAACAGAACACTTTAACTCCCCTAAAAATCCTCTGTGCTCCACATATTGGCAATCATTTATTTTTTATACGTAAAAACATAACAAGTTCAACTCTTTCTAACATTGCCTTCTGCCTGGCACTCCCGAGCTTGGGACACAAACTACCAAACTGGGGGGGGGAAAAATGGTGAGAATATTAAGCTTTTTGTTTTTTCTTTTTCTTTTGAGACAGGCTCTCACTCAGTCACCCAGGCTGGAGTGCAGTGGTGCAATCTCGGCTCACTGCAGCCTCCGCCTCCTGGGCTCAAGTGGTCCTCTCTGAACCTCAGCCTCCTGAGTAGCTGGGACTATAAGTGGCACACGCCACCACGCCCAGCTAATTTTTTGGGCTTTTTACAAGTAGGAACAGGGTTTCACCATTTTATCCAGGCTGGTCTAGAACTCCTGGGCTCAAGTGATCTGCCTGCCTTGGCCTCCCAAAGGGCCAAGATTACAGGAAAGAGCCACCACTCCCAGAAGAATAGTAATCTTCTGGCTCTGTTGCCCAGGCTGGAGTGCAGTGGCAGGATCTCAGCTCACTGCAAGCGCCGCCTCTCGAGTTCACAACATTCTCCTGCCTTAGCCTCCTGAGTAGCTGGGACTACAGGCGCCCGCCACCACGTCCAGCTAATTTTTGTATTTTTAGTAGAGACGGGGTTTCACCATGTTAGCCAGGATGGTCTCAATCTCCTGACCTTGTGATCCACCCGCCTCAGCCTCCCAAACTGCTGGGATTACAGGCGTGAGCCACTGCGCCTGGCCCAGAATAGTTATCTTAAAACAATAAAACAAGTTCAATATGTTTGCTTTCTTTTGTGTGCTCAGGAAGGCGACAACGATGTATCTTCCTAAATTAAGAAGTATAGGAAATCTCTATTATCTTCTTAACCAGAAAAAAGTTGCTGTCACCAAAGAAAAGTTTTTATCCTAAACGGAGCAAGGCTAGTGTGAAGCTATAGCTTGTTTATGGTGGCTAAGGAAGACTGCCCTATGACATAATCACAATGTCACCCTTAGAATTCCCTGAAAATGAGCCATTTAGACTTTACAAGTGGACCAGAATACATGCTCACATCTTCATCTCCTTCTACTCTGAGCAGTGACCTGTTGGGTTCTTTTGGAGACTTTATTTTATATATGTGCACATATAAAAGATCAGTTCCTATGATAATAAAATAAAACAGGAAAAATACAAATGAGCAATAAACAAGATAAAGAATGCAGAAGACAAGTAAGAAGTGAAAAAATGGAAGAAAAAAGAGAAGGGAAGTAAAGAAACAAAATAGCATGAAAATGTAAAAGCAGAAGAAACAGATGACAGGAATAAGTAGCATATGAGTTTGGACAATAAATACAAATGATTTTAAACTTATCTTTGAAAAGATAAAGACCACTGACCTGCAGAAAACAAAAATCAAGCTATTTATTCTCTATAGAAAGTAAATCACAGTGACACCCAAGGATATAATTAAAGACATGGGCAAATATACATACAGAGAGAAAGTAGAGGTAGCAATATTGAAATTAGACAAGGGAGATCACAACAAATAACAGAAAAGTAAGTAATTTTATATTGATTGAAGGGGAGTCTCCTCAAGTAAAGATATAATCATCACAAATCTCATACAGGATATGAACACTGAAATTTATAAAGTGAAAACTATTTGAAATATCTGTAAGGAGAGGTAAACAAAAATACAATATTAGTTGAAGAATTTAAAACAGCCCCATTCCTTCAGCATTTCAAAGTCAATCAAAATGTGATGTGTACAAGAATTCTGAATGAGTCATTATATATGTGTGCATATATGCACACACACACATTTCAGTTCAATACCACTAGCAGCCAATAACAGAAGCTTGCATTACAAATCTATCTAGAAAATAAAAACGACTCCTCTGAAAGTATTACAGGAAAACCTTCAAATTTTTCTGTTTTCAGACTTTTTTTCTACAAGAGACATGTATTACTTTAATAATTTTTTAAAAAAATAAATAAAAGGTTGAAAGCAAGTTTGTGGCATACCCTTCATATGTTGAACTTCCTATTTGCTTCACTTTACTTTTCTAAAACTTTATTTTCTCTTTGACTCATTTTTCTCACGACTTTAAGTTGCCACATTGAAAGCATCTTTTAAAATAATGGTACATTCTGCCTTGCACAAAGTCAATTATAAATAAATTAATGCATTAATAATATACTTACCTTTTCACATATATCATTTAGTGCTCCAGCTAAGACGCGGTATGCACTAGTTTTTCCTCCAAATGGTTCTCCAACAATCATGAAACCATGACGCACAATCATCATTTCATATACTTGAAGAATCTTCTCGGAAAAGAATGTGGTCATTTGCAAATTCATGGAGGCACAATTGTCTTTGATAGCTGCCAGCAAATCATTGTAATCTGGTTTTGGTAATTTTACCCCAGGAAACAAATCCGAAGTAATTCCCTGATGATAGATGATTTGAAGGATTTACATTTTATATTTATATTAAATACACATATTTTGTATTGATGGAAATAGGGCCATTAGATAATAATAGTGCAACAATTTTTTTAACAGCTTTATAGAGGAATAGTTCACATACACAAACCTGTATTTTTTTCTTTTTTTTTTTTAATTTTTAAATTGTGATCCTTACATGTTCGTTTTGCAAACAGTTTTTGTTTTGGTTTGGTTTGTTTGAGACAGGGTCTGGCTCTGTTGCCCAGGCTGGAGTGCAGTAGCACGATCATGGCTCACTGCAGCCTCCACCTCCCATGCTCAAGCCATATCCCACGTCAGCCTCCTGGGTAGCTGGGACTATAGGTGGCAGTATTTTAAAGTATAAAATTTCATAAGTAAAACTGTCAAAATAAATAACCAAGATAATTAACATATCCATCACTCCCCAAAAGTTCCCTGTAATCTTTTGTAATCCTCCTTCCCTCCTCTCCTTGCTGCCTCCTACCCCCATCCCCAGATTGCCACTGATCTGTTTTTGGTTACTATTTTTATTTGCATTGTGTAGACTTTAATATAAATGAAATTACACCATATGCAAACTACTTTTTCCCTCTGGCTTCTTTCACATGGCATAAATATTTTGAGATTCATACATGTCACAGCAGGTATCAATAGTTTATTCTTTTTTTTTTTTTTTTTTTTTGCTGAGTGATATTTCATTGCAACAAAGTGCTACAGTTTTTAAATCCATTTACTTATTGACATACATTTTCATTGTTCCAGTTTTAGGCTATTACAAATAAAGTGACTACAAACATTTGTATATGACTTTGTATGAACAAATGCTTTCATTTCCCTTGGGTGAATACTGAGACATGGAATACCTGAATATGGTGGATAGGTGTTGAACATTTTAAGAAACTGCTTAACTGTTTTCTAAAGTGGTTGTACTATGTCATGCTCCTCCAGTCATGTATGAGTTCCAATATTAGGTATGATCCATCTTAAATTTTAACCATGCTGTGTAGTGATATTTTGTTATAGTTTCAATTTGTGTTTTCCAGTGAGTAACTTCTTTACCTGTGCTTAGGCCAAATGTTTATATTTTTCCTGATCTGCAGCTTGTCTTTCATTTTCTTATGTGTCTTTCAAAGAGCAGTTTTTTTTTTCCATTGTGTCAATGTATTCTTTTATGGATTGTGGTTTTGGTATTGTACTTAAGTAATCTTTGTCTAACACAAAGTCACAAAGGTTTTCTGCTAGAAATTTTAGAGCTTGAGGTTTTACATTTAGTTTCATGTTATTTTTAAGTTAAAAAGTTGGAGTCCTGACTTCTAGTTCAAAAATGGCAGCATAGAAGCAAGTTGACTTCACTTGTCACCACCACTTGAGAAACACTGCTTAATAAATGTTTGCTGAATGAATATACAACTGCATGACAATACACCTAGTGAGGTATATTTCCATATTCTGAAAATAAACATAGCTTTTACTCCTGGAAAATCTGTACAGTGCACTAGTACTAAACAAATTGAGGGAAAACTTTAGGGAGAAAATCTGAACTCTTTCCTTGTTGATTTGCTCCATAATGTATTTGCATGTCAACTCTAAATACTAAGTAAAGCTCTTTTCAGAATGATGAGACACGCATGGTTGCCATCAGTAGCTAATGACACTGGCCAATACTAGCAACAGCATCTCTTCTCCTCTTCCCCATGACATAACAATGTCTTCAGTGCTAGGAAAACTGGATAAGTATATGCAGAAGAATGAAACTAGATTCCTATATCTGGAAATATGTAACATACTGCAAGCTAATTGCCTGAATTCCAAGACAGTGCAAGTTAGTCCAACATCCAACATTTAGGAGGAGCTCACTACCCCTCCGAGTTCTTCTACTTGGTATGGAGAAGAGGAAAAGAATGATACCAAAGGATATTATGAAAACTTTAATCATTCTTCTAATACTTCCTCTCAATTACTCACAATCTTAAATTATAACAAGATTATTAAGCTTAGTTCTTATCATGAAAAACAATTTCATAAAAGTCATCTCATTCTTTTAAGGAAATTAAGCATATTTATCTATTTTATTTCTTCAGTCATTAGTTGAAAAAACATTTACTATTATCAATACTGTGCTAGGGATTCAGTGGTGTGTTAGACCAATTATTTTTCTTTACGGAGCCTACATTCTAGTGGAATTTATAAGCAAATATTTTGTAACTTTTCTGTGCTCATTATTTTCTGCAGTAACAAACTTAAAAATACTATTTTAAAATCCCAAGTTGTTGAAAGTTCTCAAAGTGACAAAGCTAGCTAAACACACTTGAAATAAAATATGGAATTATCTATGTTTCTCTGTACTGTGTCATTTTTTTCCATAGTGGGAGCTTCACAACCTTAAACATGTGATAAATACATTATTATAAGAGTTTTGATACATTGGGATAATGAATGTTCTTACCTCAAAGAGTGGTAAATCATGAGATAAAAATTTTGGCAGATTTACATCAATGATAGATCTAAGCAGCAAAATTTCTTCATTTTCATTTGGATATTTCAGCTAAAAAAAAACACACTCATGATGATATCTGCATCTGCTAACAGCACCCAACCCCTTCGTGTTCACATACACACAAACTTACAGACCTTGTACTCAATTTAAACAAATGCAGCTCTTCTTTCATTATATTGAATTGTTATCAATTTCAGAAACTGACATTTAAACTTGTTGTATTTTTTTTTACTAGTTTATAATAAAAACCCAGGTTAAAGTAACTACCTTTTCACAGATATGCTAAGTAAACAGGTACTAACATGAATTAAATATAGTTTGGCAGCTGCCATCCCTTGTATTGGGTAGAGCTTGCTTGTTCTCTACATGTATTCACGACTAGCAGTATATTGGTCAAATGAAAATTATTAAAAGTGGGCAATTATTTTGAAAAGATGCATTTAAATTTAAAACATATAAACATTCACTCATTTGCCCATATTTTGATGCCAAGGCCTTTTCTCTGAGTATAGAGTTAGGCCCCATTTTTTTTTTCCAAAAGCCACATCAATAACACATCATCTACTCTATCTTGTTGTGTTCTGTTTTTGTTTTTTAAAGAGGCTACTGCTCTTCAAAGATACTTATAATACAATTTAAGTATATCAGCCTGATACATTTTTAAGTTTTTCTTCAGTTTTATACACATTTCTTATCAACATCTTATTCAAAGTCAAAATTTTAGCATTTTATCTTTATTAAATTTTTCTTAAATAAGAACTTAGTTTTCACAGAAAAAAAAATCCTTCTTTTTATGCTTATATATAATCAGTTTTCCCACTATGCAGTTAGATGACATAGTAACAGCAACGTATCCAAGTGGCTTCAAAAAGGTTCAAGAAAAAGCAAACCAGCTCTGAGTAAGGAATGCAGCTCATCTGACAGAAGCCAAAGTGGAAGGGCAGGGGATGCTGCTGGCTGCACACCCAGAATGCCACGTGTTAGCAAGTTCCACAGAGAGAGTGGAGACGGCTGGACACATGCTAAGTTAGTTTAATAAAATGTGTTTAAGAAAACTCACATTAGATTCCAAAACATTTGTGGTGTACCCAAAGTTTACTACAAATCTGGTTGAACTCTGAACGTGTTACTCATACCTATAGTAATGTTCACATGAATTAACAAAAATCCAAACTCAGAATTATTTCTTCCACCTTTAACACATTATTCAACATCTCACTCCAAAGTTTCTACCACCATGCATATAATTTTCCAGAACCCTCTCCCTTTTCTCTAGAATCTCTCTGCCTAATAAATGCCATGTTGCTACTTAATTAGCTTCAGCCTTACAAAGTGTGTGATGCCTGGCAATCAGAGTCAGTCTCTGAGTCTTGAGTTCTCCAACGACGGAGCATGTCCTGTTGATCTGGATTTTGTTTTTGGATCAATCTAACTGTACATAAATTATGAAGTGTCAGAAGTCTCTTTTGTTCTTTGAGAGGCTATTATTTTAAAGCAAATGCTTAAATTGTTTATTGCTATAACAGAAACAAGCTTCAAAATATTCAGGCCAAAACATTCAACAATTCTATATTAGCTTTGAAAAAGAATGATAGGATGTATTTGCAGGATTCCTTTGCTGCATAACTTTAATAGCTCAATTCCATAGTCAAGATTTCAGTGATGACACACACTAGGACAATGCATTATCCTTCCCATTATCTGACCACAATGTAATCCTGACATGCCAACTTAATACAAATTTTTGCCTCTAGTCCCTTTTATTTACTGCGAAAAACAATGACTTGAAGTTATGTCAGGCTAATGTGAAATAGAACATCACCACTATATATCAGAATTCTTGATAATGTTATTATGGAAGATAAAAATGCATCCTATTACTCTTAATCACATAGGATATAATTTAAAATCTGTATCTTCTACAAATCATGAATGTGAAAAATTTGAAGCTTCAAGGTCACATTTTGCATTCTGCTATTAACTAAGCCTATCTTGATTTCATAAAGAACTAACTAATGTACGGTTATATCTCATGGTTCTACAATATATTCTCAATGAAAAGTCAACCAAAGCTTAAAGTATTTGGGCTTTCATATATTACAGTTACAATTCAGACTATTTTGAAGGTAAACATCATACTGCAAATCTATTACTGCTAGTCCACAGTTGGCTGCAATCGTGTAATTATAGTAAGTGACAATATTTAGAGTCTTTTGTGTATATTTATTAATTATACTTATTTCATTTAATGCTATATTTGTTTATACATTTGTATAGACTGAGAGCATTCAAAACATTTCTCAGGAGTAAGCAATTTTATTCCTTGGTAGTATCTCATTAATGAAACAGAACTCAAATCACTAAGAATTACATGTGTAAAGTTTTACAAATTATAAAATTTCTTTTTTCATGTGTACAAGATAATACATTTTTGGTGTAATAATTGATTTTTTTCAATAAATTAATGAAACCAACAAGTTATTGGAAATCTGTGAAGATCCAGTAGGCTGGAAATTTACAAATAGGAAATTTACAAGTAAGAAATATTTGTGTTCTCTACCTTCAGATTCCCAGCAGCAGTAAGAACTGACTTCACAGCTCTCATTCCATAGTCGTAGTGATGTTGAGATGACAACTGTTCTGAACACAAGCGGTACGTAGCCACAATTTTCACTGACAGTGGCCGAGCAGTGACAAACCCACAGGAGTACAGGACTATTTCAGCAATCATGGCATAGTCAGGCACCATCATTGCTACTGTGCGAAAGAGAGCCTATGGGTATGTAGAAAAGTTACTTTTAAAAGGATCATCGTAAAATAAGCTAGGCCCAGAAAGATAAATACCACAAGTTCTCACTAATATGTGGAAGCTAAAAAAGTTTGTCTCCTAAAAGTAGAGCGTAAAATAGTGGTAACTAGAGGCTGGGAAATGTGAGGTGGGGCAATAGAGAGAGGCTGGTTAACAAATGCAAAATTTCAGGTACATAAAAGAAATAAATTCTAGTGTACTGTAGCACTGTGGGGTGGTTATAGTTAAAAATAATTTATTCTATATTTTTAAATAGCTAAAAGAGAAGAATCTGAATGTTTCTAACAGAAAGAAATAAATATTTGAGGTGATAGATACATTATACCCTGATTTGATCATCACACATCATTTACATGCATCAAAATATCACTCTCTACTCAATAAATATACACAATTATTATATGTCAATTAAGAATAATTTTAAAAGGCAAAAATGTGTAAAGAGGTTACAAAATTAAAATAAAAAGACCACTGTAAAGATAATCATGCTCTTTATTTCATAATATTATGACTTTATACCTTTTCTACAATAGCTTTACATTTTAATGTTCATAGTCCATTAATAATAATGTATTGTATTCTTGAAATTTGCTAAGAGAGTAGATCTTAAATGTTAAGAACTACTTAACAGAAAGAAAATAGAAAAAGTATATACGTGAGGTGGTGGGTAAGTTGATTGGCTTGATTTGGGGTATTGTTACACAATGTATATGTATAGCAAAACATGGCATTGTACACCTTAAATATGTATGATGTTTGTCAATCATACCTCAATAAAAACATCACTGACCTGGAAGTTTAAAAAGTAAACAAATAAACAGACAAATTCCTGGCTTCTGAAAATATAAAATAAAATAAAATTTAATGTTCAAATCATATAGATAAAAAGCAACTTAAAAAACCAAATTTCTGTTGTGGTTATATAATATATCATTATCTTTTTGTATCAATTCTCTTTCGTCTTAAGTGTTCAATTTCAATTTCAATTACATTATATTCTTCGTGGGAAGCAACATGTTACAGAACCTCAGACTCTTCCAGGACGTTCAAATTTGGGTTTCTCATCTGGGCTGCTGAGTGTCCCCCTGTTGGGAGAGTGGGCTTCAAGCAAGGCTCTACAGGGATCTACTTAATTGTATAATCTAGGGTTTACCAGATTATGTTAGTGTCAGATAAATGATCCATTTTGAGATATTTTAAACTTTTTTGAATCTGAAGTCACAATGTCAGTCTTTCAGCAAGCATAACAAAGGAAAGAAAACTGGAAATAAGTAATAATTATTAATAGAGATAAATCAATTTTACAAATTGTAAAGATAACTTTTTCTCATGATATTTAAAATACTGAGGTTATATGATGTTATATGATGGTAAGTAAACAGAACCTCAGTATTTAAAATACTGAGCTTATATGATGTTATATGATGGTAAGTAAAAGAATAAATAAGAATTTAGGTGTAGAATATTAGTGTGTATGAGGACTCATTTCAACAGCTCATGTATTAAAACATAACTTGCTTGTACAAAATATGGAAAACAACAATATTCTAAGGGAAAAAGAAGTTATTCTAGTGAATGACAATCGTAGTCAGATAGTTCATAAATACATTCTGGGAATTAGTTGAATTACCAAAAACTCAAGGTAGAAAGAAAATAAGAACATCTTGCTTAAATGACTATTATGACTCTTCTAAGTTGAGAACAATTTGAAAATTTGTATCAAGTAAGATCCTTCTAATGTGTTGTGTTAATTACTAGCTAGAGGCCGTAGTGCTGCTGTTTTATCAATAAGGTTACCATCAAAGAATGGAAAGAATAAAATGTTTAAAAAATATAATTTGAGCAAGTAACTTGAAATAAAAACGCTTAAGCAAGTGTTCTAACCATTACACACATGAGGAAAAAAAGAGCACGGGAATTGCTATACACTTGGTATCTCTCTTAAGGGATAGGTTCTCAACGGCTTTTTTAAAGAATAAAAGAGAGAATGACTGAATTAACAAATCAGTCAGCCAGTCAACGGGGTTAGGGTGATAAAGTTTTTCTACAATAGCCCAAATTATTACTAGTTTGAGGTCAACATCCAGGACTGTGTGTTGTAGGTTTCCCTTTGACCACCCTAGTTACTTCACAAATATCCTATTCACCTCTTAGCACTGTTAGCAATATGGTTGTGGAAAATGATGAAGCAGACATATTTCTGATTAGCAGAACAAAAAATAAAGTGAAGTAAAGAAGTGTCAAGGGGTATCATGATATTCCATTTATTAGGAGTCCTCTACCAACGATTAAACAATGATACTTAACACAATGAAAAGCATCCTGATTGAAATATTTTTTAAGCCTAAACCAGTGATTCCCAAACAGGTTGTGCAGCATACAGATATACTGTGGTTTGATTTTGGATGTACCAGAAATAATCTGTTGGTAATAGCAGTAAGTTTGAAGATAATTTAGTGCTTTGCTAAAAAAATTAAATTGGATTCTAGCTTAACCAGTGACATAGTTTGTTGAATGTGAAAACAAAGAGGGTACAGATCCAGGTAACATGCCAAGACTTGAGTAAATTCCAGTGCATGTAATCGATGTGAACATAATCTTCATGTTTATCTCAGCAAAAATAAATGATCAAGAATAGCTGCTCCACTGCTTCTGCTCTACTGGTGGAAGAAGGAGGGTGGTACATAAGGAAATGTGTATACTTTCTGGAGCATGCTTTCAAAAGACTACATATTGGTACAATAGAAAAAATTCAAGCAATAACTTTTTATCATTTATTTCTAAGAAATTGCAAATCGATTTTATAAATATTTTGATCTGTTCAGGAACAAGCTTGATTTTCGTTGAATGAAATGGAGGATTTAGGATCTATTTTGTTTTTTTCTCCTCAATACTATTAGTGTTTCATCCTACATATACTCTGAAAAGCTATGTATCACTTCATTGGCTTTGTGACATTAGGAGATCTAGAATGTGTCTATTTTACCGTGGCTTCTAGCAAACTATTCTACACTTGATCTTAGCCAAAAGGCCGAGAAGCGATCTAGCAAACTATTCTAAAATGATCATTGACTACTGATTCTTCAGAATGGTTTAAATCTAAAATATAGCTTCCCTAAAGTGAAGATGTATTTAAGAAACTGCTTTATTATGCAGATTGTCTAAATGTAACAGGATGTCAAAATGGGACTCTTTCTGCATGATATGACACGTCAGTTACTACAGTGAGTATGATCTTCTCAACATACAAAATTTACAGAGGAAATGTCTACAACCTTGAACCCTCTCATCTACTTGTAGATGACAAAATATTTGAGAGAGGAAGGAATTGTGAAAATATTTCTTTTGAAGGGAGCTGTCGTTAATGCTCTGAGTTCCCACAACCCTCCTAACTACACCCAAGTTCTGTGAGAGCTTGGTAGATATTCCTGCATTTTGGGAGATATGGACTGGTACCT
The DNA here is from genome assembly GCF_002776525.5 of Piliocolobus tephrosceles. NCBI lineage: Eukaryota > Metazoa > Chordata > Mammalia > Primates > Cercopithecidae > Piliocolobus > Piliocolobus tephrosceles. The sequence goes on from NC_045444.1 coordinate 81,970,751, forward strand.
GACTCATGTCTGAAAAAGGATAGTGACCTGTGGTAGCAGGATTAATACCCAGGGGTTGTTGGGAAAAGGATTTATGAGTGGTACACAACAAAAAAGGCCCACACTGAAGCTCTATAAGTCCTGCCCTACATACCTCCTGGCAGAGTGAGAGCTCTTCAACAGTGAAGTTTACATGGAGTTGACCACAGAGATCCAGGCAGAGAGAAGGCAATGACAACTGGAGAAACAGAATCCATCACTCAAGCCTCAGGAATTACAAGCAGACTCCTCCTAATGGAAGAGTCCTTGAAGAACCCACGGACATGCACATTATAGGATTCAGCTATAAACCTCAGCCAAGTCCAGGGACTTCACCCAGAAGGTCAGATCTGAATTGTACATATATTTAATGTTCACTGCTAGTTTAAAGGATGAGCATGAATTTGTCAGACAGTAAAGTGGCGGCCTAGCGGAGTACTTGAGAGAGAGAAAACAGCATGTAGAAAGGCAAGGGACCTTCAGAGGCTAGTGAGGCCCAGTGCAACAGACAGAGGCAGGGAAATGGCAGGACAGATGTAACTGAGTCCTCATGCCAAGGCTCTTATAGATTGTACTAAGAAATCTGAACCTTAGTCCATAGATAAAAAGGAGCCCAGAAGTTTTTTAAAGTTGAAGATTATATGATTAGATTTCTTTTGACAGACAACACTGGTAGCACTGTGATGGTGAATTCATTAGAGTGAATTTCCATAGAGAATAAATTGATGCCAAGTCAACTATTGCAATGAGACACATGGGAGAAGACAGAAGGCAGGGAGCAGCAAGGTGTGGCAAGGGGACCAGGTCGGTGCAGCAGGGATTGTAGGAGTTGTGTGAAATGGAAACCCTGGGCTTGGTGACTGACTGAATCACCAGGTGAAGAAGAGCGAGTTTTCGAGAATGATTCTGAAGACTGGTAATGATACTTTCTGGGCCCTATCAGGCTTTTATTATTTTTTAAGGAATATGTAACTCTTTCATTTCAGACTTTTTAGGTATTTGGTATTTCCATATATACTTGAAAACAGATGCACTGTAGAAGCTTGAACCAAGAAGGCTGCACAATAGGAGAAGCTATCAGAATTGAGAACAACTTTTGGCCTCATGTAGAAGGAAAGTACATTATCCCCAAGAACTACCAGGTGAATATGTTAGCACTATTTCAACCTGCACAGTAAATAAAACTGTGGAAAGGTCTGCAGAGGGCATTAACAAATTCAACCAATAATGGCTCCCAGCTTTCTATAACAAGTTACTCACAGATTTTTGCTTTGCCTACCTTTGCAAATTTATGTATTCAGAGTGATCCTACCAAATAAAAGAACAACGTAGTGAACAAATAAAAGAACTGCAACAACAACAAAAAGCTTTCCAAAAGAAAATGCCAAATAAAACTTGTAAAATGCTTCTTAGATAGAAGAGGATTTACCGTTTTTCATTTGTTAATCATGCCTTCCTTCACTAAGGCAAAATACTAAAACATAAGACTTAACATATAAAGGGGCATGAAATGGAAATACAAAAACACTTGGCAGCAATTAGTCATATCAAGTCTTTTTGGTGGAAAAGAAAAACTGCTTATTTAGTCTGGGAAGCTGTCAGTCTAAGTATGTGAAGTGTGGAAGTAATATAGGATATAGTCAGGAGATTTGGTTTTGGATCCACAATTACTATTGCATTATTCTTCAACACTGCTGTCTGTATACGTGCCATACATATGCAATTCATCAGAAAAGGATATAAAATTGTTAACCAAAATATGGGGAAAATATTTTACTAATAATCAAATAAAATGGTGTTTTTTTTTTTTTTTTTAAAGTCAAGTCTGGTCAATTTAAGAAAGTGTTTTTTTTTTTCATTAAAAAATTAATGCTGGGTGTCAATGAAAATTGAGAATTGATACGGGATGAAAATCATTTCAACCTGTCTTGAAGCACAATTTAGCAACAAATACCTTGGTCCTATGACTCCATCTAAAGAAATATTTCAAAATACAGAAAAGCCTTTAGTAAAAACTACTCATCGTGATATTATTTATAATGTAGGAAAACGGAAAGCAAACTGAATGTCCAAAAGTAAGCTACAGTTCGGTAAATTTATTAATAGATTGAATTATGCTTATAAAGATGGGAACATGCTCATGTTATAATATTAACATGAAAAAAACCCACCCAGCATACACAATAGTGTGCTTCCAGCATTGTAAAAAGGCATTTAAATTAGGGGGACACAATATATAGTAAGCAGTAGAATGGGTACTCCATTAGTAGTTTTCTATATTTTGTAATTTTTCACAGTTAGCACTATTTTAAAAATAAATATTTTGGGAATTGTTCCTGGTGTGGATATTTACTCTGTAAAGATACTCAAAGCTTTAAAAATTGCTTTCTAAAACAATTTTCTAAAATATTATAACTAAAACAAAATATTTTACATAAACTCAAGGATAGCCTATTTTCTTTTCACACACACACAGACACACACACACACACACTTTTAAAACACTTTATTTATTTTATTATTATTTTTTAAGACACAAAGTCTCACTATGCCCAGGCTGGTCTGAAACACCTGAGCTCCAGTGATCCTCCCACCACCTCAGCCTCCCAAAGTGCTAGGATTACAGACGTGAGCCACCACACCCGGCCCTTTTCACATATTAACTTTGTAAATTATAGAGAAGAAACAGATTATATAATAACTTCTTCCATACCTTCAGGTTATCTGGCAGTTCTGATCGCCCAGCATACCCAGGGTTCATTGTTATAAAGACAGCACACGTGGGGTCAAGTTTTAGTTCAGTTCCTTCAAACATCAGTATATCAGCACCTGCATTAATACCTGTAGGTAATCAGGAATGAAATGACTTAGTAATACCACATATAAACATGAGCTGTGCCATTCATTACCTCTCATATTTCTTTTATTTTCACATAATGCAAAGACAAACTAGTCCATTACCTCTTTGGATAGTAAGAATTTGTTGAGCAACCACAGAGAGTACTTCCAAATCAATTCTGTTAAACTCATCAAAGCAAGCCCAGGCTCCACAAGATAACAGTCCCTATGAGAAAAGAGTAATGAAAATTTTTGACTTTATCTGATTCAATATTGCATTGAAATGTTGTATTTTCACCTGATCTTTTCTAGGATTTAATATCCTGTCAAGGAAATTGCTTATTCGCCTTTATCTTTAAAGACAGCTGATTTTTTCATTACCAATTCATTATTCTGCATGAATAAAAGAGTTGGATCAATTGGAAAATTTTCCAATTAACGTTTTTCTCCTTTCTGCTTTTTTTTTTTTTTTTTTTTTTAGCATTTAGACATACACCTATAATCTCAAAGCCTTTCCTGCTTTTTATTTACAAGTTGATTTTATTTGCTTACTCCACATGGATTTTATAGCATAGGTTAAAATAACCATCTAAATAAGATGACTTCTGTTGCGAATGAGACTGCCTTGTGGTTTGAGCACCTTAATAGCCAACTACCATAGTTTAAGGCCCTGCTTTGCAGTCCTAACTCACAGCTACCTCACAGATATGTACTATTTGATCATAAGGAAAAACTGGAAAATCAAGTATGAGTAGTTTCATCCGAATTCGGATTTACTTTTAAAAACATCAAACAATTCAACAAATATGTACTGAACATACATTTTATAGATTGTGTGTGTGTGCATGCAAGCACACACGTGCATGTGTTACATCGAGTACATTGTATGTGCCAACCATGACTCATAGCACTTCGTATGTATCTTTTATGCAAGGACACTTTTAAGGCTATACCATATGAGATGTTAAATAATTAGCACAAAGTCACAGAGATTATAGCAGCTGACCTTGGATTTTTACACATTTCATTCTTCTGATCCATACTGGATTGTACATGACTTCTATGCATGTCAAAGAATAGCACATTCTCATTAGTTGGAGAAGACTCTATAAATGACTTTGACCTCTTATGCATGACGACAAATCACAGAGAATAGAATGCTTTGGAAGTCATATTCAAGCGTTATATAAATTTTGAGAGTCTTGATAAAAAAATCATGCCTAATATTCTACCCCCCATTATCCAGCACAATCCCAACACAAAGAAGCTATTTACAAATATTTACTAATAATAAGCAAATTTAATATTCTTAAGTTTATGACTCTAAATAAAAGAATTAAGATAGTCATTACATAGATTCAAAAACTGAGCAATATATACTGACATTTCTTTAGACATTTAAGAATGTAATGGCTATTCAAATTGCATGTAGAATTCTTTAGTTTTGTTATTTTTTCTTTTATATATCTATTTTTATTTGTACAAATTTATGGAGTATGTGTGCAATTTTGTTACATGCAATTTGGTATCCATCACTTGAATAACATACACTGGCATCATACTATTTTGCTTTCCATACCATTTTATGGTATCCATCACCTGTATAACATACGTTGCATCTATTAAGTTATCTCTCATCACACACCTCTCCCACCTTCTCACCCTTCAATTTCTATCATTCTACTCTCTACAGCCATGTGTACAGATTTCTTAGCACCCACTTATGAGTGAGAACATGGGATATTTGACTTTCTGTGCCTGGCTCGTTTCATTTAAGATAATGACTTCTAGTTCCATCCAGGTTGCTGCAAAAGACATGATTTCATTCTTCTTTATGGCTGAATAGTATTTCATTGAATAGATGTAACCCATTTTCTTTATCCATTTCTCCACTGAAGGACACTTAGTTTGATTCTATACCTTTGCTATTGGGAATAGTGCTCATTTCAACAAGGTTGTAAATCATTACAGAGAATGAATTAAAATGTTAGTTGGTCATTTAAATGTTTTCTTGATATTTTATTAATTACAATTTTGAGCTTTTAAAAGCTCTAATTGTTTCAGTATCACAAATGTAGAATAATTAAACTCCAGATCAGTCATATTCTAGCCAGGAACAGTTTACTGCATGAGTCAGGGGTGGTATACTCTATTTTGCTAGTTTGTTTATCTTTTTTAAAGTTAACTTCTTCTGGAGAAAATTTGGAATAGTAAATATTCTAGAATCTTTAAAATGTGCTTTGCATAGACATGGACACAAAGAAAAGAACAATGGACACTGGGTCCCGTTTGAGGGCGGAGGGTGGGAGGAGGGTGAGGATTGAAAAACTACCTATTGGCTATTATGATGATTATCTGGGTGACAAAATTATCTGTATACCAGATAAACTCTGGCAACACACAATCTGCCCTTGTAACAAACCTGCACCTGTACCCCTGAAATCTAAAATAAAAATTGGAAATAAAAATAAAATAAAATGTGCTTTGAAAAATTACAGAAAAACATAAATAAACACATAATTTCCAATGGATCATTTTGTGTTCAGTTGTGTCACCTAACATTTTAAGGAATGACAGGCTATAGCCACAAGCTGCTGAAATGATCAGATGTTTACAGGTTTATAGGCAGGGACTTGGTATCTCTAATTCCACCTTTTGAAGCTCATGGACTGACAAGAGTAAGAATCTAACTTAGAATTAAAAAAAAAAGTAATACACTGATTTGATTTTTATAACTTATTAAATTATCACATGTAACCTAAAAATATGTACATCTATAATGCATAAAAATAAATTTTAAAAAATAAAAACAAATAATATAAAACTTAAGATTTCAAGTTCACTGAAATGATTGATTAGAATATGTCTATAAAAGTAAATTACTGACTCTAAATAACTTCTCAATAACAAGATCGGCAGGTTAAAGATGTCTTTAGAATCCCACAAACTTTACATGATGCAATCATTCTCAAACTCTTATCTGCTCCAATGTATTTAAGGGACACCACTTATTCCAACCAGTAATAATGACTTGTTACAGTAGGGACTGGAGAGGGAAGTAGAGATTCTCTGCAAATAGGGTTTTGCTATAACCTTATTTCCTTTAAGAATTATTGAGATAGTGCTTCAATTTTTACTTTTACTTAAGTTACAGTAAATCTTTTACTTGTATTCAATTATGTTGCATCATAAATAACCATCTCTGATCAGTTATCCTGTTGTAAAGAAATGAGGGGTTAATTCCAACCTTAAAGAATTTTCCTAAAGCCAAATAATCCAACCCATCAGAGCAGTTGAAAACAACACATTGTTTGGCTACAGCTTTTGCCAAATCCTTGGTAGTTTCAGTCTTCCCAGTGCCAGCTGGACCCTCAGGTGCTCCTCCAAGGTGCAAATGAAGGGCTCCAAATAAGGTTCTGAAACACATGAAATAGACATTCTTTGTAGAATAATGTGATTTTTTTCCATGCACATGCCAAGAAGAGAAAAAGGTTACATTGAGAACCAAACCTCCAACTTCCTCTTTGATTTCTTCCTTCCCAGTAACCTCTGAAAATCTCTGATAGTTCATTACTTTGTCTGTTATTATGTTTTATTTCTGAATAGCTATATATATGCCACATTGAGAACAAATTCACTTTTGAAATTTAATGTTGACTTCTGGCCAATATGAAGAATTCAGCTGACCTTGAACCCCCCAATTCCCCTTAAGCACATGGAAATGTTACAGAAAAGAAAACAAATAATAATTTAAAATACATGGCCAGTTTTGAAAGAATGAAAAGAAAATTACCAATGAAGAAGGAATGCAAAGCTGGAGAATTAGACATTAAAAGATTGTTTCAGGATTGGTATATAAATAAATGAGTATATTTATGCTCAGATAGAAACAGAAAATAAACCCTCAGAAATGAGCAATGTGGGGAGCCGGAATGGATCCACCTATATAAATCTTGAAGTCTTGAAAGGCTGTCTTGTCTCTAAATGGAAACTAAAATCACTCCAGCAACCTACTGGAGAGAGACAAACAAGAGTCAATTACAGAAGAGACAAGGAAGCCTACCCTTTATGCAGGGCCTGATGAAAAGCTTGTATCGTTCGTGCAGGGAAAAAGAGGTCCAAATTTCTACTAGTCATGAGTACATTAATCCAAAATGATAACATTTTGTTCTGAACCAGAAAAAACTCTAGAGTCCTCCTCAGAGATAAATATGAAACTGCTCCTTATGGACACCTCCACAAGTGACAACATGCAAGACTGGGGAAACAATCACTTCTAAAATGAGCTCACAGTTCAAACAGGAGAGAGAGATCAGAATTAGAAGACAGACTTGCTGTGGCAAAAGCAAATGGACAAAGAGTGTTGTTATATAAATGGCGTCCTACCCTCTATGGTATCCTGGTGGTCTGTTAAATGAGATTTTAAATATAAAGCAACAGACACCAAAAAATTGTGAGAGAAAAACAGAAGACAATTTTATAATGAGACAATTTGAAACTCTAGCAATAAAAACATAATTTAAAAACTCAGTGAACAAGTTAAATAGCAGAATAAACATAAAGAAACAGAAAATTATGCACTGAAAATTACTCAAAGAGATGCAGAGACTGAATGTAAGAAAAGTTAAGAGAAATAGGAGGAAGAAAATGGGGAAGCAGCAAAATTTAAACAGCAATGGCTGACAATTTTTCAGAATTCAAGAAAAACATGAATGGAAAAAGGCCCAAACAGGATAAATAAAAACTAATCTACATCTAGTAACATTACAGTGAACATCAACAATAAAGAGAAATCTTAAAAACTATAACAGAGAAAAGAAAATTACCTATAAAAGAATAACGGGGACTTATCAGCAGTAGCAATCGATGCCAGGAGAATAATGAGTTTTAAGGGCTGAGGGAAAACTGTTCATCTACACTTCTATACCTAGCTAATCTGTCATTTAATAATTGAGCAAAGACACACAAGGAAGCATTTTTAGACAAAGACTGATAGAGCTCATTACTTGCAAAGCGTCCCTGGAACAATTACTAGAAGACATTGCCTAGTAAGGGGAAGAAAATTAAACCAAAAGTAAGGCAAAGCAAGAAGCACTGGTGAGTAAAGAAAATGATAAAACATTTTTGGTGAACCTGTATATTAATAGTAAAAAATATGTAACACTCTATTTAATAGGGTTCTCTCTTGGAATTTTGACTAAAGCCCCAAGCTGAGAACAATAAGTACCAGCTCATCTTATCTTATAGATAGTGAAGTTGGTTTGGAACATTAGCTATCATCAGGGAATATAAAAATTAGATAAGAAGACTGTAAGTGAGTCATCAGGAGTGAGGACTTCTTTAGAAAGAATCATTTGTGTGTTGTGTTTTTTACGTCTCTCTGTATGGTGGAAGAAAGAGCAGCATTTTTCCCTCTCCCAAGCTAACTGAGGGGCCTTTGAGACTACTCAGAAAGCTCGACACACCATCCACCCCCTGAATTTTCTAGAACACAGAAACTGAGTGCTGACTCACAACCAAAAATGTTTCAAGCTGAAAAGATGCCTGGAGCTTCTCCTGATGGCAGAATGGGAGAAAAGAAACAGAGAGATGTGTTCCCACTGCTGGCAAAACAAATGTGTGTCTATCACCTGGCCAGGTCCATATCCCAAGAGCCAGATTTGAGTCACACTGAATGGGACCCTATGCAGGAGGCCCATCTGAAACAGGAGAAAATCCCCAAAAGAGGGTCTGTGTGTGGTGAGCCTCGGAGGCTGAAGCAAAAGCCACCTGAGGCCAGCCCGAGAAGGCATTTTCCAAAAGTAGGAGAATCCAGTCACTTCAGGGGCTTTAAGGAACCCGCATAAACATCCCTTGGAAGATCTGGCACATCTGGGCTTGTGCCATCACCACGACATCACTAAACAGCCAAGAGATAGTTGTCACACAAGACGCTTGTCACATATAAACCTAGTTCTCTCTGTTTTCTCCCCTTCCACCTCTAATACTGGGCGAAGCAAAAGATAAGCTATTGAGGGATGAAACCAAGGATAGGGATAAAAATAGCTAAAAATTGACCAAATCTATTTTCCAAATTCAGGCTCTCAGCCTGAGTCAGACTTGAGCTGAGGGAGAAGGAAGCTTTAAATTAGATGGGAGCTATTATTAATTTTGATATTAGACGTAAGTGGACTTTTATTATTTTAAAACATGACACTTATAATTAATATTTTAGAGTGAGCAGAAAAGCTAGGGAATCTACCCTAGATTTCATTCAGGAACGAGAAATATTTATATAATAGAGCAACTTTAAAAGAACAGTAATAAGAAAGAAGAAAATTGCTGGGGGCAGAGCAAGATGGCCAAATAGGAACAGTTCCAGTCTCCATCTCCCAGCGTGAGCGACACAGAAGACCGGTGATTTCTGCATTTTCAACTGAGGTACTGGGGTCATCTCACTCGGGAGTGCCGGACAATTGGTGCTGGTCAGCTGCTGCAGCCTGACCAGCGAGAGCTGAAGCAGGGCGAGGCATCGCCTCACCTGGGAAGCGCAAGGGGGAAGGGAATCCCTTTTCCTAGCCAGGGGGACTGAGACACACAACACCTGGAAAATCGGGTAACTACCACCCCAATACTGTGCTGTAAGCAAACGGGCACACCAGGAGAATATACCCCACACCTGGCCGGGTGGGTCCCACGCCCACGGAGCCTCCCTCCATGCTAACACAGCAGTCTGCGGCAATCTAACCACAGGGCAGCACGAGGCTGGGGGAGGGGCGCCCGCCATTGCTGAGGCTTAAGTAGGTAAACAAAGCCCCTGGGAAGCTCGAACTGGGTGGAGCTCACAGCAGCTCAAGGAAACCTGCCTGACTATGTAGACTCTGCCTCTGGGGACAGGGCTCAGCTAAAAAATAACAGGGGAAGCAGCAGAGGCCTGTGCAGATGCAAACGACTCTGTCTGACAGCTTTGAAGAGAGCAGTGGATCTCCCAGCACAGAGGTTGAGATCTGAGAACGAACAGACTGCCTGCTCAAGTGGGTCCCTGACCCCTGAGTAGCCTAACTGGGAGACATCCCCCACTAGGGGCAGTCTGACACCCCACACTCACAGGGTGGAGTACACCCCTGAGAGGAAGCTTCCAAAGCAAGAATCAGACAGGTACACTCGCTGTTCAGCAATATTCTATCTTCTGCAACCTCTGCTGCTGATACCCAGGCAAACAGGGTCTGGAGTGGACCTCAAGCAATCTCCAACAGACCTACAGCTGAGGGTCCTGACTATTAGAAGGAAAACTATCAAACAGGAAGTACACCTATACCAAAACCCCATCAGTACGTCACCATCATCAAAGACCAGAGACAGATAAAACCACAAAGATGGGGAAGAAGCAGGGCAGAAAAGCTGGAAATTCAAAAAATAAGAGCGCATCTCCCCCTGCAAAGGAGCACAGCTCATCACCAGCAACGGATCAAAGCTGGTCAGAGAATGACTTTGACGAGATGAGAGAAGAAGGCTTCAGTCCATCAAACCTCTCAGAGCAAAAGGAGGAACTACGTACCCAGCGCAAAGAAACTAAAAATCTTGAAAAAAGAGTGGAAGAATTGACAGCTAGACTAATTAATGCAGAGAAGGTCATAAACGAAATGACAGAGATGAAAACCATGACACGAGAAATATGTGACAAATGCACAAGTTTCAGTAACCGACTCAATCAACTGGAAGAAAGAGTATCAGCGATTGAGGATCAAATGAATGAAATGAAGCGAGAAGAGAAACCAAAAGAAAAAAGAAGAAAAAGAAATGAACAAAGCCTGCAAGAAGTATGGGATTATGTAAAAAGACCAAATCTACATCCGATTGGGGTGTCTAAAAGTGAGGGGGAGAATGGAAACAAGTTGGAAAACACTCTTCAGGATATCATCCAGGAGAACTTCCCCAACCTAGTAGGGCAGGCCAACATTCAAATTCAGGAAATACAGAGAATGCCACAAAGATACTCCTCCAGAAGAGCAACTCCAAGACACATAATTGCCAGATTCACCAAAGTTGAAATGAAGGAAAAAATCTTAAAGGTAGACAGAGAGAAAGGTCGGGTTACCCACAAAGGGAAGCCCATCAGACTGACAGCAGATCTCTCGGCAGAAACTCTACAAGCCAGAAGAGAGTGGGGGCCAATATTCAACGTTCTTAAAGAAAAGAATTTTAAACCCAGAATTTCATATCCAGCCAAACTAAGTTTCATAAGTGAAGGAGAAATAAAATTCTTTACAGATAAGCAAATGCTTAGAGATTTTGTCACCACCAGGCCTGCCTTACAAGAGACCCTGAAGGAAGCCCTAAACATGGAAAGGAACAACCGGTACCAGCCATTGCAAAAACATGCCAAAATGTAAAGACCATCGAGGCTAGGAAGTAACTGCATCAACTAACGAGCAAAATAACCAGTTAATATCATAATGGCAGGATCAAGTTCACACATAACAATATTAACCTTAAATGTTAATGGACTAAATGCTCCAATTAAAAGACACAGACTGGCAAACTGGATAAAGAGTCAAGACCCATCAGTCTGCTGTCTTCAGGAGACCCATCTCACATGCAGAGACATACATAGGCTCAAAATAAAGGGATGGAGGAAGATCTACCAAGCAAATGGAGAACAAAAAAAAGCAGGGGTTGCAATCCTAGTCTCTGATAAAACAGACTTTAAACCATCAAAGAGCAAAAGAGACAAAGAAGGCCATTACATAATGGTAAAGGGATCAATTCAACAGGAAGAGCTAACTATCCTAAATATATATGCACCCAATACAGGAGCACCCAGATTCATAAAGCAAGTCCTTAGAGACTTACAAAGAGACTTAGACTCCCATACAATAATAATGGGAGACTTCAACACTCCACTGTCAACATTAGACAGATCAACGAGACAGAAAGTTAACAAGGATATCCAGGAATTGAACTCATCTCTGCACCAAGCGGACCTAATAGACATCTATAGAACTCTCCACCCCAAGTCAACAGAATATACATTCTTCTCAGCACCACATCACACTTATTCCAAAACTGACCACATAATTGGAAGTAAAGCACTCCTCAGCAAATGTAAAAGAACAGAAATTATAACAAACTGTCTCTCAGACCACAGTGCAATCAAACTAAAACTCAGGACTAAGAAACTCAATCAAAACCGCTCAACTACATGGAAACTGAACAACCTGCTCCTGAATGACTACTGGGTACATGACGAAATGAAAGCAGAAATAAAGATGTTCTTTGAAACCAATGAGAACAAAGATACAACATACCAGAATCTCTGGGACACATTTAAAGCAGTATGTAGAGGGAAATTTATAGCACTAAATGCCCACAAGAGAAAGCAAGAAAGATCTAAAATTGACACTCTAACATCACAATTAAAAGAACTAGAGAGGCAAGAGCAAACACATTCAAAAGCTAGCAGAAGGCAAGAAATAACTAAGATCAGAGCAGAACTGAAGGAGATAGAGACACAAAAAACCCTCCAAAAAATCAATGAATCCAGGAGTTGGTTTTTTGAAAAGATCAACAAAATTGACAGACTGCTAGCAGGACTAATAAAGAAGAAAAGAGAGAGGAATCAAATAGATGCAATAAAAAATGATAAAGGGGATATCACCACCGACCCCACAGAAATACAAACTACCATCAGAGAATACTATAAACACCTCTA